>NC_058407.1:161858154-161940233 GCF_002201575.2 Neomonachus schauinslandi | reverse complement strand
GGCAGCAAACCCCCCCCCCCCCCCCGCCGACTCTGCCCTGCTGCAAACACCATTAATATTCCTTCCCCTGCAGCAAGGTTTGCAATCTGATGCTTTACATCAGCATCCCCTCCTCTGGCTGACTCTTTTTGGAGGGGATGCTGGGAAGAGTGGCCAAAGAAATAACCAATTTGAGAGTCTGAGTCATGAATTGTCATAATTAGAAGGCAGACAGAGTGCGTTGCCGTTGCTCTGTTTGCTGCCCATTCCCTGTAAAAGCTTTGGGAATTAAAATAATAGGCTTTTAAAACAAGAGCCTGGTGGGGCTCTACTTAATGGCTTGCACCCAGCGCATTAGTTGCAGTCAGACCCAGACAGACTTGTGGCCAACTGGTCCCGGAGAAGCCAGATTGCAACGTCACCTCCAGCGGTCCCCTCTGGGCCAAGGAGCTAAAGGAACTCCAGAAGAGGGGCCCCTCATTACTCACTGGAACAGGCCAAGAAAGGAGTTCCAGGCACAAATGCCCTTACTGTAAACAGTTTGTCCTGTAAAGTGTATGAGTAGACGTTATCCCGTTGAATAATTATACCCGCCCCCACCCCCAGGAGCGGTGGGGAGGCTGTTAAGTTAGTGTTTTAGTGAAATCCCTCCCAGCTGATATATCATTCAAGCTAATCTTCCTTCAAATAATTTATGAGAGAAAAGTCCTCCTGGTTAAACCATTTTAGACTTTGAGGAACTTAAACTATTCATTGGACATCGTGTTTGATTTTTCATAAGAAAAGCACTATTTAAGAAGCCAGAAAAGAACGCGAAGAGTCCCCGGAGCGGCCAGCCATGAGTAGAGAATCAGGAGGACCATGGAAGAGGTTTACCTTGGCAAGTACCAAGGAAATCGCACAAGGGCAGACAGCCGACTCCTGACCACCGTCCTGCGTCCTGCGTCCTGCAAGGTAAGGGCCTCGAGAGGAGGTGTTGGGGGGAGTGCAGGGGAGCCTGGGGGCAGGGGAGACTGGGTGGGGGAAGGAAAACGCCTGCTCGGGAAACCAGACGGCCTGGCATGGCGACAGCCTTGTGGGTGAGCAACACCAGCAATCTCCAGCAGCCAGATGCTGGTAGGGCCTCCCCCATCAGAAGCTCAGCATTTCATACTTGGGTAACCCGCGATGGGGAAGGGAACGCCGGGAGACAGGGAGGTACCAAACCTTCCTGACTTTCAGGACTGCGGACAAGTCAGCACCCAACAATCTGAGTGTTCTATAGGCCCTGTTGGGTGATCTCGCCATCCTGGCCTTCGAAGGAGTTATGTCGGGTTCCCAGCTTTCTGGGCCACCCTGTCCTGGCCACACAGTGGACTCCCCTCTTCCCTGCAGGATTTTGAGACGTGCATCAAGCCTCATACCTAGCTGCATCCCTGCTCCTCCCCACTCTGTGCATTCTTGCTTCTCCAGTGCACCTTCTATAAGGCGTGACTTGGCCAGGAAAGAGTGGAAGGGGCTGTCCTCTCGCTGGTCCAAAAAGTTCTCAGGTATCCCTTCTCCTATGTCCATCCAAGGAGGTGGCCACTGAGGCAGTACCTCCCCATCTTCTGCTAACGTAAGGCTGATTTTGGCGGAGCCCCGGCATTTGCAGCTTGTCATGGTGGCCACGAAGACATCTTGGCTCAAGGTCCCAGTTAGTTTCCACACGACAGCTGGCCCAGGAAAGGGGAGGATGGGGGCTTTCCTTCATGGCGCCGGATAGGGACCCCGAAGGCCGGTGCCGAGGAACACGGTAGAAGAACAGTAGCCCATGGCTGGCCTGGAGTCGGCCTCTGTGTCTGAAGCACATACTGACATATGCTGTCCTTTGAAGGGCGTCAGAAGCCCAGGTGACCCGTAAGAAGTCCCCTAGTCCCCTCGGACCTCCGAAATGTCAGCATGAAGAGGGATTTCTTTGGTATTGAGCCGTCAGAGAGGAAGCAAGCCTCTCTTATGTCCCTTGTAAACTCCAAGTGCCCACGTACCAGCAGCACGACTGTTCCTTTCTCTGGGAATTCGGGTGGAACAGAAGTCACCAGAAAGCCAAAGGGACAGGACAGAGCAGGGTCTGCCAACTCTTTCTGGAAATGGTAAATAATCTAGGGCCATATGGTCTCTGTCACAACTGCTCATCCTGTGAAAAGCAGCCACCGACAATGCGCAAGGGGTCAGGCGTCGCAAGGTCCAATACATCTTCATTTACGGACACAGAAATTGGAATTTCATATAATTTTCACATGACATGAAATATTCTTCTGGGTTTTATTTTTTCCAACCATTAAAAACATAAAAACCATTCTTAGCTTGCAGCTGTACAAAAATAGGTGGCAGGCTAGATTGGGCTCATGGGCTGGTCCCAGGGGTAGAACTCAGGAGGGCATTTCATTCAGGAGAAGAGAATGTGGAGCAGAGCAGTGAGCTCCCTGGTTATAGGAGACTCTGGCTGATGAAGGCTTGGAGGAACCGCGGCTGGGGGGTGCCTGGGGAGGGGAGCTCTGGACACCAGACGTGGTAAAATTGCTGAGTTTGCCCACACCTCTGTGCCCCAGCCCATGTGCCGTGCACCCCAAGCACGGGGAAGGTGTGAGCACTCCATCCCAATGGACCGAAAAGGTGGAGGCAGCTTTGTGACCTGCAGCGGGCTCTGCCAGCCCTCGGGGGACCTCCATGGGTGGCACGGAGTCCCCGCGTAGCTGGGAGCGACACTGGCCCACAGGAAAGCAGCTCCGAACTGCTGAGCCCACAGGAGCCGTTCGATGGCTTGACCTGAAAGGGGCCACGGAGGAAAGGTTCTAGAGAACTGGGAGCAGAGATGCCAAGGCAGTCCTCGCAGGTGTGCTTCTTCCTGCAACCAGCCTCAGCAGGACCAAAGAGAGGGCATCGCTGGGTCAGGGACACTAAGTCCCAGGAGAGGCGGCAGCCAAGCAGCAGATGCAGGCGTGCACCGATGATGCGCTGTTGCATTCGCCAAGACTCGACGGCAAACGCTAAAACCAGCTCCGATGACCCCAAGTAAAACCAGGTGTTCCGTCGGTCCCATGACTGGGGTGCATGGGAAACCCTGGATATGCGGATCGAGCCCGGACAGACCATGTGCCCCTCAGATCAGCCTCTGCAGGCTGCCTGGGACCAGGGAGCTGGCAGCTCTGAGCTTTCATCCTTACAGGTTATGCCCAAAGAGGAAAAGCAGGCTATTCTTCCAACTTCTGTGCAGAAACCCAGGGAGGCTCTTCAGTTGGCTCAGCCTGAGTCCTGCTCACATCGGGACACATCACCATGCCCACGGAGGTGGTCCATGCCCCCCGGGTCATATGGCCAATCTCAGGGCCGAGACAGGGGTAGGCTGAGTGCAGATCCCCCTGCTACAGTGGGCGGGGGCCAGTGCATCCCCCAAAAGTGGGGGTGTCACCACAGGCTGCACAAGGAAGCAATGCCCCACACAGGAGCCCAGACCACTCACTGCAGGCCGGAAGGACTTCATGTCCCTCTGAATGAAGAATCAGTGGAATGAGCACAAGTCCCTGCTGCTCTAAGAACAGCTCCGAGAAAGGGTGGAGCTCCTTCAGAGCCAGGACGAGGGTGGCGGTGGTTGAACCATGAGCAGAGATGGTCGTGGTCGGTAGAGCAAAAGCAGTCTTTCGGGGTGCTCTGAATGTGCTTCGCTGCCCCTTGGCCAGAAATGGCCTCTCCTTGCGTTCTTGTTCTGGTAAACTCCTATTCATCCTTCAAGACACAGCTCAAATGTCACATCCTCTGTGAAGCTCTCAATTCTCTAAGACCAAGCTGGTGTCTCGGTCCTGCTCCCAGGTTCCAAGAGTATTTTGGATTTACCTTGCTGAATTTTCATCTCTGGTTCATGGGTACTGCTTCCGTCCTCAGCTGAGCCAGGCAGGGACCAAGTCTTATGATGTGAATCTCCTCTTCCAGCCCCCAGAGCAGGACCCTGGCACTGAGCAGGTGCTCCATTCCTGATTGGTGGAGAGATGAATCACACAGGCAAGAATATATCCTCTGTGGCAAATGGAGTTGTTGTCCATGTTCTTCTCTCCTAATAGACCCCACCTCCCTCGATGGAGGCTGAAAATGCCAGATACTTGTGCTCTCAGCTTCTTTTGTAACTGAGGTTTGCCAGATGACCCATTTATGGTTAATAAGAGTTAAAAAGAAGTCTCAGAGGGAGTTTTTTTTCCCCCCTCCTTGATTTATAGAGCAACTTGAGAGAGCTCTCTTCCTTGTCCTTTTCCTTCCTGTCTTTGAACACGATGGAGAATGTGATGCCTGGAGCTGTGGCAGCCATCTTGAGACCATGGGGGCAAACAGCCTGAAGACAAAAGCCAACGTGTTCAAAATGATGCAGTGGAAAGATCGGAATGTGTCTGGGTCTTTGATTCTTCACCTTTATTTATTTATTTATTTTTTTAAGATTTTATTTATTTTTGGCTAAAGAGAGAGAGCATGAGCAGAACAGGGGGAGGGGCAGAGGAAGAGGGACAGAGACTCTCAAGCAGACTCCCTGCTGAGCAGGAGCTGGATGTGGGGCTCGATCGATCTCATGACCCTGAGATCATGACCTGAGCCAAAATCAAGAGTCAGACGCTCAACTGACTGAGCCACCCAGGTGCCTGATTCTTCCTCTTTACATCCAAACTGGGGACCACCTGCTTCCAGATTGTTCATATGAGACAATAAAAATGCTTATTGTTTAAAACCACGTTTAGTGGGTAATTCTGCTACTGGTAGCAGAGAGCATGCTGATTCATGCTTTCATGCCTGTGGGAGCAGTTTGGTTCTCTACGGTATAAACAAAGATTTTCCCTACCTACCACTCGTTTAGAAAAATGAAAAGACAAAACCACCTCAAACTTAAAATTTATTAAAATATGGTCCATGTTTTGTTTCCAACCATCAGTTATTTCAAGTCAAGTACAAAGGGAATAAAAATATTCTGTGGCTCAAACATAAACCCAGAGGTCAGGACTCATGGGCCAGCTGCTAGAGCTTGTGCAGGCTTGCTCCTCTGCTTTGGGGGGCACCACACCCTTCCTCAAGGCTCTGGCCCCGACCACGGAGTAACAGGAATAAGGACGCTCTGCTTCCAGGGTAACAGCTCACTCCATCATATACTCCAATGCTATGCATTATGCAGATACGGTGAAAAGCTCTGTGCTTTGTTGCCTCCAGTGAAAAAAAATCAAGGCAAATGTATACTTGAGCCAGCAAGCCCATGACGTCATCTGAATCCGGTGAATCACAAGTGACAAAGTCAGAAGTCTGAGTTTAGAAACTGAGGAGCAGGCTGGGGGTTGGAGGTGAGGATGGGAACGACAGACAGAAGCAGCGGCGGGAGTGAAGCTTCCAGAGCTGCAAGCCGCTCCGCGGGACCAGTCAGTCAGGTGTGTCAGAGAACAGAGCTCGGAGCACAGGCAGCCCCCGGGGTCAGGCGGAGGAGTCTGGACTTGCCTAGGGGGCTTGAAGGAGCCCTAGAAGGGTTTAGGTGGAAGGGACGTGGATTCTAGAACCCTCTAGATATGCATTCTAGAACCCTCCTTCTGGCAGCCTGTCTGGTGGCTGGACAGAAGGAGGGGGATGGAGTTTGAGGTGAGGCACAGAGTTCTGGTTCTGACCAGTGCCCGTCATTTAAAGCCCGAGCCTGGAGGGCGTAGGTCATGCAGTGTCTGGTATACAGGCGGGGCTCAGTTAGTGACCACTGTTATAATTTCTATGATTATGTTCCACCAGCACCGTCTGCAAACTGATGGCTAAATAGAGCGCATCACCCAGAGGACCATCGCTGGGCTTCCATCAGCCACGCTGAATGACAACGTGCTACCGTGGCCTATCCACGGATGTGGCCATGCCTTCCCCTCCGGGCTTATCTTCCCAGCTCTCACCTCCAGGTTCTACCCGACTCAAAGGGCCTTGCTTCTCTTACTGAACCCCAGCTCCCCGCCAGGCCCTGGGGAGCAGAAGTGAATTGTGTTACAGCAGGAGCGCTGATTTCTAGTCACCGGGGAAGGGTCCGGGTCAGAGACAAGTCAGAGCAAGCCAATCCCAATGTCCCAGGGGCCTTGGGGCCTTTCCCCAAGAACTCCTATTCTGTGAGCACTCAGTAAGTGGCAAGACTTCCAAGGCCACATCCCGTGGTGCTGCAGACATCACCACCTGACTCCCGCTAAGCCCAGATGTGCCCAAACGCCCTCAACATGGGCCTCAGGTGACCTTTTAGCAGCCCAGATGTATCCCCTCCCGTCACGTGTACCCCAAGGCTCAGAGTGAACCGGACTGGGGGGGATGCCCCCGGCCCTCACTTACCCCTTTGCTGGTGAGACTGGCATTTCCTAACCCCCTTCTGAGCAGGGGTCCCCATGTCCAGGGCTAGCCCAGGCAGATCGGGGGACACAGGCTCTTCCTTGTAGGAGAGGGGAGGTGGGGGCCCAGTTGTTGAAAAGAACATTTCGACTTTTCAACAGACCAGGTTATTTTATCCCACTTCTCCTGAGCCAATAATCAGAGTATAAATTTAACTAGCTTCCTCAATTAGGAGGAAGGTGAAGGCATTATCTGGGGCTTCACCGCATCCTGATAAGAATTTGCAAAATCTAGAGAAGGGCTTGCAGAATGACTGCTTGTTCAGATTGTCTTTTCTCACCCAGAAGTGAGTCCTTTCGCTCACAGCCAGTTGTAAACATCTTGCCTTCTACTGAGGTCTGAGGCCCCTAGGGGTTTTTCTTCTTCTCTAACATCAGGACCAGGATTCCTGAAATCCATGAGAAGAAACCTAATGCACAGGGTTCCTTCCACACGAGAGGATTTTCTTAATCCAGAAAATGCAACGGATTTACAGCATTGTACCAAACATCTTCAAAACTGAGGCATGAAGATAACATGCTTCATTACATTAAATGAAAAGAAATGGGGGCACCTGGGTGGCTCAGTCATTGAGCGTCTGCCTTCGGCTCAGGTCATGATCCCAGGGTTCTGGGATCGAGCCCTACATCAGGCTCCCTGATCCACAGGAAGCCTGCTTCTCCCTCTCCCACTCTCCCTGCTTGTGTTCCCTCTCTCGCTGTCTCTCTCTGTCAAATAAATAAATAAGTAAATTTAAAAAATAAAAAAAAGGGAAAAAGAAAAAAAGAAAAGAAATGATAAGAGACAAAAGCACTAAGCGGGACAATAGCCAGCAAGATTAGTCACTGCCACCATGTAGTAAATCAATCGTACCCCAGGAAGAGCTCATCAATTTGTATTTCAATAAAAAGTGAGAGAAACAACCCAGCACACTGAAAGAACAACAGAAAAAGATTAATCTTTTTGCTAACAAAATACACTGTTTTGAATATATATTTAACTCCAACTATAGGAGGGTTTCGATTTCAAGATTTAAGGAAAAAACTTAGCAATTTACTTCAAAAAGAAGTAGAAAACATTGTTTTCTCATACCTTTGTGTTATTCTCTTAAAATAATACATATTTGGTCGTGTGTGGCTTCATATGATCTTTACGTAATTAAGATGACCGGGATTTTGTATTTTGTGTTTCAGACTTAGCATTATATCATAAACTTCTTGTCGTTAAAAGTCCTTCGGAACCTTCCACTCGGGGCCAGCACTCCACTCAGAGTGTTGATCAGGACGAGGATGACCCCCATCCAAAGGGCGTTTTTTGTCATGCTCCTTGGTCACGGCTCACTGGCCTCGTCACAGTTGACCAGTCTAGTCTTGATTCGCCCTCCTCCCTGAGTGTCTGTGCCTCCCACCGGCTGGTTTGTCCCCTGACCGCCCCCAGTCAACTGACCCTTCCTTCTTGGCCCCGCCACTCCCTGCTGGGCCTTCACAAGCAGGCCTTCTCCTCTTCCCGTTATGTTGTCTCCTCAGGTGACCTCAGGTCTCCTTGAGGCTTTGAGTAGAACTTAAGACAACGATCTGCACATTTCGCCTCCCCCCTCCCGCCCCCACTAAGACCCATATGCCTGACTGTTCCCTCCACTTTCCCCTGGGAAATGTTAAGAAACAAAATTCAACTGGGTAAATTTGAAGATCTAATTGGCGTTGTTAGAAGCTCCATGAATTGGGCAGCATCCCATCTAGCAAACAGACGGAGCTCCTCGGAGTTGTACAAAATGGAAGGTTTTTACAGGAAGGAGGGTGGGGCAAGAAAGTTAGAAGCAAAAGAAAAGAAAGGATTGTTTCAGGCAAGATCACCTTCCCTCAGGGGGAAGTGCAGGGAAGCTTATTATATGCAGGTTACCTCATCTTCCTTTGGGGGATGGAGAAGGCCCTGTGAGGGAGGGCCTCATTGGTGCCGACCAGAAAGTTCCTCTCCCAGTGGAGAGGAGAACACTTCACATTTCTGGGGTTGGTTGAAACTGCAATTAGGATGAGGATTAAGCCCTGGTTTGGTGACTTGGCCTAGTCCAAGTAACACCATTTTGGGCCTGCGATTTTCTTTTTAACATTAGTCAAGCCCACGTGTCCACAAATGACCCAGGATGTCCCCTCAGCCCTCTGCCAGGGTTAAGCAGCCTGGAGAATGACACCATCATCCATCCTGTCCGCACACCAGAAAATCAGGAGTCATCCTGGACATTTCTTCCCTCCTTCCTACCCCCTCACCCCAAACTAACCAATTTGTGGCCAAATCTATGTTACCCTCCAAGGTCTTTTTCCAATCTATCCACTGCTCTCCATCCCCACCACCAGGGTCAGCATGGAGGGGTGCGCACTGCCCAAATGCCACCACCCAGGGCTCACCTACCAACTCATCTCCCTGTAGGTCTTTCCAAGCCATTTTGCAATCCCACAGCTAGAGTGCTTATTAAAATGCAAATTTAATCATGGTGTTCCTTTGCATTATTGCTCTTAGGGCCTGGCCTGGCCTACATCTCCCTGAGTCATCACCCATTATGTTTCCCTGAGTGTCCTGGCCCTTTCCCACCCCTTTTGCAGCACCCTCCAGGTACTGTGGCCTTCCTATAGCTACTCAGATGAGCCGTGACCCTCTGCGACCCAAAGCCTTTGGTCGTGTTCAGGCCTCTACCTGCAGCGCTCTCCCTGAGCCCACCTCTGGGGTCCAGACCCCTGTAGGTTCCAGCACACTCAGGGCACATCTCCCCTGACTAGGAAATCTCTCCACTGACACACTCACATCGAGACCGTCCCTCTCCGTAGCACTTACCACAGTGTGTTTGATGACTAACATTTATTGTGTGAATCTTTGTCTTTGGTGAATGTCAGCATCATAATGGCAAGAATTATGTTCCCCTCTTTTTCCTTAACTTACCAACGAATCCTCGGCCATTAGAACACAATCAGTGTTTAATAAACATTTGTTGAAAGGATGAATTGCCTACACAATGTGGTGTAATACAACTTCGCCATTCTTTCAAGAAATATTAAATGCCTAGGATATTTTACATTTCGGTTTCCTGAGTTTTGCTATTATAAAATGCTATAATAAATACTTTTAAGCATAAAACTCTTTTTCTCATTAAATCAGTTTTTCAAAAATAAAGGCTCTTGGGATATACTGCCAAACTCCTTTGCAGTAACTGTATTCTACCTTAATATGATATAGACATTTTGCTAATTTGATAAAAAAAATTAGCATTTCTTTGCTGAAAGTGAACAGCTTTTCATATTTTGCAGCTAGCTCTATTTCCTCATCAATGAAACTTTACATTCTCTAGCCCTTGCTTATTTAACCAGGCAAGTCTTACTAACATTTTTAAAATGAAACGATGAGATTTTAGAGTCAATCCTATTTCATGCAAACTATTTTTCCCATTTTGTCTTTTTAGTTTATGTGATGTTTGATATTATTAGATACTTGAACATATTCTGTAAAGTTTTTGACCTTTCGAAACTGTATGAGTTCTCACATTGTTTTATATCTACAAGTTGTTCTCAAAGTGTGTGCTCTCTCTTAGCGTTTGTATAACCACGAATGTGTCAGAAAACATACTGCTCTCCACTGCACACCTACAGTACCAGAAACTGTGGGGTGGGACCCAGAATCTGTGTTTTAACAAGTCCTCCAGGTGACTCTCCTGCATGAGAAAGTTTGGGAACCCTGATCAAGAAAGGCCTTTTTCACCTAAGGTTTCTTTGGAGCTTTTTTTTTCATTTGACTCTTCCTAGTATTTAGTGTAAAGAACAGAACTAAATTATTTTTTCTTCCAAATTCCCATTGATTTATGATGCTTCTCTTATGCTATATTGGTTTTAATAAACATTCAGCGTTTGCGCTTTGCTTTTTTTTTTTTTTACAGCTTTATCGAGATATATTTCATATATCAAAAAATTCACCCATGTAAAATGTATATGCCTACGTTCCCTCCATACCCCTTTGTGCTATTACTGTCCTACAAATTACATCTTTACACATTGTAAGTCCATCAACAAAGTGCCATAATTATTGCTTTACAATAGGAGTTACCATTATACGGTCTTTCATAAAACCTATGTAGTTACTTTTACCAGTGCTCTTTACTTCTTCATGTGGCTCTGAGTTAGTGCTTAGGGTACTTTTCATCAGAGCCTGAAGGACTCCCTTCAGTATTCCTTGTGGGGCAGGTTTGCAGGTGAATTCTCTCACTTTTTTTTTACCTGGAGATGTCTTCATTTCTCCTTTATTTTTGAAGGAGGATTGAGACAAAGGATTGTTGGTTGAAAGCCTTTTCTTTCCGCCCTCTGAAGACGCCACCCCACTGTCTCCTGGCCTCCATGGTTTCTGATGAGAAGTCAACAGTTAATTTTACTGATTTGTCTCTTAACAGATGATTTTCAATTCATTGTGAAGATTTGGTTAAATGTCAAAATTCTAGAATTCATTGATTTTAGTCACTTTGCCCATATTTCCTTTGTTTTAGAGGGCAAGTGGGTTCACAGAAGTCCTTACTGTGGTTGAAAAAGAGGTTGAGGATGGTCCAAAGCCCTGCATGTTCTGTCTCCGGCCCCCCCTCAGCACGAGCACTTGCTTTTTAACTCTTCATCCCACTTCAGGGTGTTTTTGCATTTCTGTTCAATGAACACTAACCCATCTGGGTTTCAATGAGATCATGCCTCACTGGCCTGCACCACTCCTGTCTCTTGTCTGTCTCAGTCACCAGAACAGGAGGAGACCAAACATAAGCCTGAAGATGAGGTGGGTTCAAGAAGAACAAAGGATTTCAATGATGCTTTGCCATCCCATCCCATGTCACTTAGATATAACTACAGAGCCTAGTTTTCAACTGAGTGAGTAGGCAGGCTATATTATCTAGGAATTTCACTTCAGCAGAAAAGAGAGGTTTACAAAATAGCTGATATATAAAGAAGAGGTCGATTCTGATAGGGCTTTGAACCACGGGACTAGAAGCATCTTTAAAATAAACACTCAAAAGAAAATTCTAGCCTATACAAGAGATTTTATTAATTAAATTTTTAGGATAAAGGAATTTTTAAAAAAATAACTATGATATTTTTAAAAACTATTAAGTATTTAATGATGTTTTCAATGAGAAAAAACTTGAGCCCTAAAAACAGATTGTGTAAAGTAGCTCAGGCTACAAGAGGGAAAAGAAGATGGGGACCTGCTCTGTGAGGAAGGTGTACAGGAGTTCGAAGTCTGCGAGACTAATTACTCCTTGGCATCCCAGGGCATTCCTCCTACGGAAGAGGGCTCCGACGTGAACACCGCCCCCCAGGCCTTCCATGGCGATTTGTAGGAGAATGGAATGAGATCTAGTACATGTAGATCCAATTCAATTTCATAAAGGGCTGGTACGAAGCAAAAATTTAATGTAATCTATGCAGTATTTAAAAATAATCAAGAATTACGACAACCTGAATGAGTCCCGGGAGGTGTTATCTTAAGATATAAAGAAGGGATGGAGGTCCTGGAGGGAGTAGATACACTTATCTTGGGGAGGAACAATCCACAAAGGCCAAGAACCCAGTTCATTCCTCACAACACTCCCAGGAACAACATTCTAGCGAGTTTCACAAGTTATAATTCAAAGCCCTCGGTTCCATTCTAAGGACCATGTCCTTCCCCTGGAACGGTGGTCCTCTAAGAAGTCAAATCAGGAGAGGGCCTAAGCTCTGGAAAGCAACCCCGGGACGTGACTTGTGTCCCCTCTACATGAAATAGAACTCGTGTAATGTGTCCTTGGAAAAATCACAGCAGGGGGTGAGAACCTTCAGGGCCAACAGTTCTTGTCCTTCAGTACCCTATGGTCAGATGAATCTCAACATCCGGAAATATCCTTTGATTTGTTCTTTCTCTGATATCTTGTGTCCTTGGGATCAAAGCCTCTTTCACAGGCACCAAATAATGCCCAGTGAGGAGTTTTCGCCACATAATCCTTTGCGCTGAAAGTTGCTGATCCGCCACTGTCTTCATATTCCTGCATGAGCTCCTGGAAGCGGTTATAATCGATCCATGTCCACCACTCGCTATCAATCTTAAACTGGAAAGAAAAAGTGTAGTCAGGTCAGAAGTAAAAACATCCATTAAAAAAAAGGAAAACAAATATTTTAAAAATTCAAAGATAAGCCTGATTTCTTTTCTCCCTATCAAGTTAAAGAAAACTCCTTCATGCTCCAGATATGGTTCCATATCAAAGCTGAATGAACGACCGTCAGAGGGGAGCTTCTTTTCCCCCAGGACTGCTAGAATTGCCGCTACGCTGGATGCGGAAGAGCCACGTGCTGAACAAAGAACTCATCCTGGAATTGCAAGTCAAGTTCATCTTTAGCAGTATCACTGAAAGAAGGTTAATTAAATTTTTTTGGCATTATCATGTGTTAATGGACGAGTTAATTCTAATTCCTGTTGTTGCCACTTTTTATTTGGTATGAGTTTTCCTGGTTGTGTTAGCAGCACCGAGTGGGATCCGTTTTATTACTAAACTGTGCTTGAGTTATTAGTGAAGCTTTAATCAATGACTTCTAATTCTGAAATGCTAACTCAATGGCTCAAACTAGCCTGTTTAACCTAACATGGATACAATACCTCATTAGTGGAAAGCCTTGTTAAGAATTTCAATTCACTAAAGGGGAATAATTCAATTTGTACTCTTTTTAAGAAAACTGCTTCTCAAAAGTCATTGTAGAATAATGACCAGGAACGAAGAAACCAGAAAATAAGTTGATGAAGCTCTCAAGGAATTACTAATTGAACTGTGAAGGCTTTTGACTCAAAGCATCTATTTGGAACTCATTTGTGTAAATATATAATATGTAGATACCTGATTTATTAACAGAAAAATCATTCCGTCAAGCTGCTGTCTTCTAAAAAAACCCTGATTATGAACCAAGTGAAATAACAATTTCATGTTCTAGCTGAGAAAAATATTGAAAATGTATAGCTTCTTGGATTCAGAATATTAAAATATGCTGAATTTCAATGACATCTGATTTTTTACCCAACAGCTAAGAGGTTTCTAGTGTGAAAAAAGTACCAAATAAATGGAAAAGTTTAGTCTATCTATGAATCATGAGGAATGATCTTCTAATAAGACCATTCTTTGAAATGGTGCCCCAAGGGCCTCTATGAAAACTCTAACCTAAGATACAAAATCCACATCTCCCCATCATTTCCTCCCAAGACAGACTGCTCTCAAATGTTCTCTACTACCATGAAAACAATCAGTCATCCCTGGGTACTGAGCCTCAGAACTCCAGAGTCAAAGGTGCCCCCACCCCTCCCTGGCCCCTCACATCCAAAAAACGTCAGGCCCCATGCATTCCTCGTTAGCAGCATTTCTATCGTCCCGACACGATCCTAACACAGGCCCTCACTTCTGGGACTCAGCGACCATCATCCTGCTGATGGGTCTTCTGATGCCAGGTTTGGCTGCTTCCACCTTCTGCAGACTGAGATTCTGAGCTACAGAATCTACTCCACGACACAGTAGAGCCCCATTCCTGAGAATCTGCAGTGCAAATATCAAACCTCCATCTGGAGGCTCTCCATGAGCTAACTGCCCTCTCACGTGATTCCTATCCTACTCCCTCTGTCTGACTAACACCTACTCATGCCTCAGGTTCCCTCATAAACGCCCTTCGCTCTGGGAAGTCTTCCCGAATCCCTTGAGGTGATGAGAGTTCACCCGCCACAGGACCTCACTCCCCTGAACCTGGCCGATGACATAGGAGAATTGCTTCTGGAGTGACCTCCCCAGCCCCGTCTACCCGACATCAGTACTGCTGGCTTTGTGAATATATCTGACGTACCATTTATGCCGGCGCTTGGGACATACAGGGGCCTGGCCTCCTTCTCCTTACCTCTTAACAAAGCTAGAAGACCACACGATGAAGGACATTTCCGCCTGTTCTACTGACATCTTGAGAGGGAGAATGTGATTCCGCTGCTACTGGCTCTGTAAACGAGACTGTGCTGTTTTCAGAGCGGACTCATGGAGGGGCGCACTACTCACACCTTACTGGAATCGGGTAACACTCCAGCTGGTGGGGGAGTAAACATGTCGTTACCATGGATGACAGTAACATGAGGCCAATAACGATGGCTACCTTCTATTCCTCCTCTTCTAACAGTTATGGAGTGCGAACCATGGCCTTGGCCCAGCCACAGATTTTTTTTTTTAAAGATTTGATTTATTCATTTGACAGAGAGAGAGACAGCGAGAGAGGGAACACAGGCAGGGGGAGTGGGACAGGGAGAAGCAGGCTTCCCGCGGAGCAGGGAGCCCGACGCGGGGCTCGATCCCAGGACCCCGGGGTCACGACCTGAGCCGAAGGCAGACGCTCAACGACTGAGCCACGCAGGCGCCCCCAGTCACAGATATTTTAAAAATAATTATAATATAACGTGGCGTGTGCAGTGAGTGAGGTTATGCATAAGGCACTCCCAGAGTGCAGAGGAAGATGTGATAAATCGCTCCCAGCCCCTCCCGGAGCTTGGCGCTATGCGAAAAGTCCTCCTAGGGGCCCTCTGCTTCGCTTGCTGGGTGAAACAGATAACCAAATTCTCCTCTTCCCTATGCCTCTCCCTTTGGACTTTAGATCTCTAGGTCCCTTTTTGGATTCCAAAGTCTGACCCCACAGGGTCCACAGTCCTGGTCTACCTTTTCCCTCAAACTCCACCAATCATCACTTGCCATGGGTATTCTAACAGGAACTAAAAGATTAGCTTAAACTAGAGCAACAGACTTAAAATCTTTTTCACCACAACTTACAATAAGAAGTATATTTTGTATCTCAATCTAGTGTACACACACATACACACACAGGCTCTGGAAACACAACTTTCACAAAACTATGGCAATGATTTCATTAAAAAAAAAAAAAAAGTCACTTGCTATAGGCTGGTAGGTTCCCTAACCCCTAATGCAATTAAGATCTGGTTTCCTCTGACTACAGAATTCTAACTGTGGCTTAAAATGGAGGAAGTCAGTTGCACAAATATGACAACTATAAGCTAACATCTGACAACTGACAACTCTGATTGCTAAAGTCTAAGAAGAGCAGGTATATTAGCTTTTTGGTATCTACCATAACAAAATACCACAGACTGGGTGGCTTAAACAGCAGATATTAGTTTTCCTACAGTTCTGGAGGCTAGAAGTTGAAGATGAAGCTTCCAGTAGATGGCCACATTCTCACTGTGGCTTCATAGTGGGGGGGCGGTGGGGGCAGGGGGAGTCTCTTATGAGGACACCAATCCCATCAGATCAGGGCCCCACCCTTATGACCTTCATTTAACCTTAATTATCTCCTTAGAGGCCTTGTCTTAAATACATACCCCCCTGGGGGGCTTAGGTCATCAACATGTGAATTCTGAAGGGACATTAATATTCAGTCTAGAATAGCAGTTAACTCTTAAATTTGTTAACACTAAGCCATCAGACTCCTAAGACAAAAATGAATCCATTTATGCCCCCTCTCAAGACAATCTGAGAATAATACTAAATAATAACTCAGAAAAAGTCAAATTGTTTCAGGCAAAAGGCAGAAGCTAAAAGGGCAAAATCTGGTATGACTGGCAGAAAAATATGGCTGAAAGACGGAGATGCATAAACAGGAGAATTAAACCCCAAATCATAAAATTTGAGGTTAAGTATGCTGAGACAGGAGGTCACCCTGCTTCAAGAATTCCTCAAATCCAACAGTAAGGAAATGGCAAATCTATGCAGAATTATAAATAAACTCAAAAGGTCACAGATGATCTCAAAAACACACCACAAGTGCAATAAAGTATGGCCCTAGCTGAGAAAGCCAGGCTGCTAAGGATCTGTGGCCTTGTGGGGCAGATGGGCCAGCGCCATGGGCTCCCATCGTCCAGAACAAACAGCAGTACCAAGGTTGTATTCTCATTATTTTCTCTCTTTCACAGAGGGAAAATTTCATTGAACAGAATAATGACAAATAGATTCTTTATTATTTTAATGTTTAAAAAGATTCTGTTAAAGATGACAGATTAAACACATGCATGTACTTCACTTCTTGAAATCCCACTCGAGTGACACTAAAGGTATATCTAAAAGATATATAAACCTGTAAAAGCAAAGAGATCAGGAGAGGAGAAAAGAGTATCAAACTTGTAGCAATAACTGGCTCAGCAGACCCAAGAGAACTGCATCTGAAGCTAGCAAGTAGAAAAATCCAAGATTCGACCTGATTGATACCTCAGAATTCCCCAAAGGCCTGGAAACTGGTGGTACCAGACACCTCTAGAAGTAGGGACAGAAGAAGCACCAACTCCCTGCACCCCCAAAAAAGCCCCAAAGATAGATTTATATTCTGTGTAAGAAACTGTTAGAATCCCAAGTTCCTCCACACCCTGCATATACACACAGCTGAGCAGCTGCCCAACCTACCCACCACCCTCCCCAGCAGAAGACAGATTTATTCTCATAAGACAGTAGGAGAGAAAATCCATGGACTAGGGGGTAGCAGGTAGAGCTGAAAACAGAAATGAGAGTTCAGAACAGCCCTAATCACCTGCCCGCTTCCCTACCTCTGATGGTCATGCAGCCTGGGGAAAGCAGGAGACCCTTCTGGCCAGCCCAAGAGGACTGACTGAAAAGTACTATTTGGGTTTTCCTAAGGAAATGACTCAGCTAGATTTCTCTAAGATAAAGTCAAGCCCAGTCCACAGACTTAGGACTTCAATACGTTTTTTAGTTTCCCACTTAAATATGAGCAGACAACTAGTGAACATGTGAAGAAAACTTCTAACAAGAGAACTAAAAGTAAACCAAAGGAAAAGAGTAACAGAGTAAACAGAGCGTAGGCAAGAAAACAGCAAACAAAATGAAACCCCAAACAACTAAACTAAAACAACTATCCTCAGAGAAATGAGACAATACTGTATCCATAAAAAAAGTTACCCTATAAAAAGAAACACTCAAGGAATGAAAAGAACCTTAGACTTTAAAACTACAGGAGCAAAGATGAAAGATTCACAGGAAAGTTAAGAAAAAAATTTTAAGAGAATTTCCTAAACAGGAGAGAAGGTACTAAAAAAATAAAAAACTAAAGGACTAGCCCAAGAGACCCAGTTTAAAATAACACCAGTTTTTGAAAGAAAGGAGAAAAAAATAGGAAGGAGGAAATCCTCAGTGAAATAATTCTGGAAAAAGAATTTATGAAGTGAGGGGCATGAGTTTCCAGATTAAAGGGGTGCACAAAGGATAAGAATAGACACACTGCCTGAGGCACATCTCAGTGAAATTTCAAACAGTGGAGACAAAAGGAAATCCTAACAAGGGAAAAACGGTCATCCACAAAGGATTAAGGATCAGAATGCCTTCAGAGTTCTCAACCACCACAGTGAGAGCTCAGACAGTGGCTCCGACTGCACAGGGGCAAGTATGCAGCTTAGAATTCCATACCCAGCAAAACTATCAATCAAGTGTGTAGGGAGAATAAAAACATTTTTAGACATTTAAGTTCTCAATAAATTGGACCTCCCACATAACCCTTCTCAGGACTCTACTGGAGGATGTTTCATCTGAATGATTCAGGGATCCCCAAAACGAGACATCCCACACAAGAGAGCTCAAGGAAGTCCCAGTATGACAGTTGTGTGTCCAAAGCAGGTGGGTCAGAAAGTGCCTCTGGGGAGATTCCTTTAAAAAGATGAAAATGGGGGCGCCTGGGTGGCTCAGTCGTTAAGCGTCTGCCTTCAGCTCAGGTCATGATCCCGGGGTCCTGGGATCGAGCCCCGCATCGGGCTCCCTGCTCAGTGGGGGGCCTGCTTCTCCCTCTCCCACTCCCCCAGCTTGTGATCCCTCTCTTGCTATGTCTCTCTCTGTCAAATAAATAAATAAAATCTTAAAAAAAAAAAAAAGATGAACATGACATCACTCAGCATCAGGGAAATACAAATCAAAACCACAATGCAATACCACCTCACACCAGTCAGAATGACTAAAATTAACAAGTCAGGAAACGACAGATGTTGGCAAGGATGCAGAGAAAGGGGAACCCTCCTACACTCCTGGTGGGAATGCAAATTGGTGCAGCCACTCTGGAAAACAGTGTGAAGATTCCTCAGAAAGTTGAAAATAGAGCTACCGAATGACCCAGCAATTGTACTACTGGGTATTTGCCCCAAAGATACAAATGTAGGGACCCAAAGGGGCACCTGCACCCCAATGTTTATAGCAGCAATTTCCACAATAGCCAAACTATGGGAAAGAGCCCAGATGTCCATCGACAGATGAATGGATAAAGAAGATGTGGTATATATATACAACGGAATATTACACAGCCATCAAAAAAATGAAATCTTGCCATTTGCAATGACATGGATAGAACTAGAGGGTATTATGCTAAGAGAAATAAGTCAATCAGAGAAAGACAATTATCATATTATCTCAATGGTGTGGAATTTAAGAAACAAAAGAGAGGATCATCGGGGAAGAGAGGAAAAAATAAAACAAGATGAAACCAGAGAGGAGACAAACAATAAGAGACTCAATCATAGAAAACAAACTGAGGATTGTTGGAGGGGGGGGCGGGGTGGAGGGATGGGATAACTGGGTGGTGGGCATTAAGGAGGGCATGTGATGTGAAGAGCACTGAGTATTATATAAGACTGATGAATCACAGACCTGTACCTCTGAAACCAATAATATATTATATGTTAATTAATTGAATTAAAATAGTTAAAAAAATTTTTTTAAATAAATAGATGAACATGACAGAGAACCCAACACATCTGAAAGTCTGAGAGGAGATATAGGTGGCAGAGAATTTGAGAGTTCATTTAGCTAAAGAATATAGAAATCTAGACAAAGAAAAAATAAGATAAATATTAACTCCAAGGAAACCAAAAGGTATGCTGGAAACAAACAGCAATCATAGCAGACTGCACTGCTTAACAGTGAACACTGTTCATTTGGTCATATAATGCATAAAACTATGCTACGCATGCACTGCAAAGGTGGGAGAACAGGAAAGGGTGTGATGAGCAAAGGTAGGGGAGAGCCTCATTTCATCTTCCATAGTATAAAGAGACAATGAAAAAAAACAATGAAGAGCAGCAATATTAAGTATGTTATTTAGAGATATAAAGACAAATACCAAAATAATCACCCCAAAGTTGAAAGTGGTTGTTGCTTGAGAGGAGGAAAAGAAGCTATGTTTGAGGAAAACACAAGGGACTGCTGATTTTTGTAATAAACTTTGGCTTTTTAAATTGTCTATGTAGAATTTTTATAAAACTAAAAAACAAAATGTAAAATAGTAATGACCAATCTCTCAAAGCAAGGGAAGAGTATCTTATCAACAACCCAAACCAACAAACATGGGGGGAGGAAAGGGGAAGACCTGCACGACAGTGGTGGTGACCAACATTTATGAAGCATCCTACTGTGCACTGGGCACCATGTTTGGTTCTCTAGCTTGTATAACCCACTCATGTACAAACCCACTTGTGTAACAAAACTCATGTGGTTGGATTCTCCTCTTTAAAACAAGGGCAGAAGTCCAAAACAGCTAAGTAGTAACAAATATGCCAAAGGTCCTATCCTCTGCAAGTGGAAGAGCCAAGATTCAAATTCATGGGTGTTCAAGAGCTTATGGTCATTACATTATCACACACTGTGAGCTGTCAAACCAGAAAAATGACAGAACTAATAATAACCGTGGTGTCTTTCAAGCATTTTGGAGTGCAAAGAGATTTTTTTCACCCCTGGATTTATTTAAGTATCATATTTCTAAGTTAACTCCCTTTGTTTAACTGATCTAAAAGCTACAGAAAATAATCTGTAGGCTACAAATTCTTAGCGTCCTTCAACCTTCCTCAACATGAAGTATAAACAATGAGCACACTGAGGAGAAGTATGCTGTCTATTATTTCTCTACCCAAGTACAGCACAACAGAGACTGTCTGTTCCAAGGCAAATGCAGGGGAAACAAAAGATTTATATGCAGACCTCTAAAATTAGCTTGCTCTGCCTTTGATTGGTTCTGTTTTATTTACACAGCTTTTGTCCCTTCTGGCAAAATAATAATTAAAGAAGTAAAACTGCCACAGTGAGAGGGCGCCTGGGTGGCTCAGTTGGTTAAGCGACTGCTTTCGGCTCAGGTCATGATCCTGGGGTCCCAGGATCGAGTCCCGCATCGGGCTCCCTGCTCGGCAGGGAATCTGCTTCTCCCTCTGACCCTCCCCCCTCTCATGTGCTCTCTCTCATTCTCTCTGTCTCAAATAAATAAATAAAATCTTTAAAAAAAAAAAAAAACTGCCACAGTGAGAGATATTCCTCCCATTATCTTAACTGGTTCCTAATAGCATACGCAGTCTAGGTGAGCACATTTCTTCTTTTTTTTGTAGATGAAGAACTGACTTCCCATTAGTTTCAATAGTATCTTCCATACAGAGAAGTGTATATGGAATATCCACAGCTACTTAAACTCAAAATGCCACAAACAAAACTTCTTACCATTTGGCCTGTCAATCTCATGCCTCAACCATGCTGTGCTGAAGTTATTCCAGGTCTTAAATTATAAATACTGTGTAACTACAGGGAAAGTTCTAATCATTCAAAGGCATCATATTTCTACACATCCAAGAGTTAAAAATAAGGAGGAAATCCTGCATATGAGCTAAAAAGAGCAAATCAAGAGCTGTTGATTAGTATCACCACTGGAGAGAGTTTGTGCAAATCTTCCTCCACATGATACTGCAGTATTCTTTACGGAAAAGTCAAATTATCAGCACCTTTAGGGCAGACTCTTTATTAAAGGCCTATTACAGGCAAGGCACTATTCCAGTTGCCTCACATTTGTCACTTAATTTAGCCAGCACAATAACCCTGTAAACAAAGTTACTGCTATTTTTCAGATAAGAAAAATGAGAAATGGTAAGTGTGGGATTTGAAAATAGATACAACACTTCAAAGTTCAGGAGTCCCCAAGACCACCCTCACTTCTGTCACCAATTGTAAATTCAGGGGTTCCCAAGACCATCTTCAGTTTGACAATTCACTAGAAGGACCCACAGAATTCACTGAAAGCTGTTAGACTCAGTATGGCTTATTACAGCATAAGGACACAGATTAAAATCAGCCAAGGGAAGAGCCATACGGGACAGACTCTAGGAGAGATCCATGCATGGAGTTTCCAGTTGTCCTCCTTCACTGGAATAGTGATCAGAGCTAATCTCAGCCATCAGTGATGTGCAAGAATAGGCACAGAGTGCTGCCAACCTAGGAAGCTCACCAGAACCTCGATGTCCAGAGTTTGTTGTTGTTGTTTAAAGGGGAGGAGGGTGGAGGGGCAGAGGGTGAGGGAGAGAGAATCTTAAGCAGGCTCCAAGCCCAGCATGGACCCCTAAGTAGGGCTCGATCTCACAACCCTGAGATCATGACCTGAGCCAAGATCAAGAATGGGATGCTTAAGCGAATGAGCCACCCAGGCACCCCAATTAATGTCCAGAGTTTTAACTGGGATTGGTCACCTAGACATAGTTGATTGCGGCGTGGCTGACTTTAGTTTCCAGCTCCTCTGAAGGTCAAACAAATACTGTGTAGTCTAAAGCCCCTGCCCTAAATCACATGCTTAGACTATCAGGTGTGGTCTAAGTCCCCCAGATAAACAAGGACACTCTTCACAGGCAGGACATTCCAAGAGCTTGGAAATCACCTCCTAGAAGCTGAGGGCCAAGATCAGCCCTTTCTGGGTAAAATTACAACCAAAACTCAAAGTCCACACACAATGGACAAAGTAGAATAATACAAAAATAAAAAAGAACACTAACCAAAAAAAGACTCATACATTTCATTTGAATTTCCACACTCTCAAGAAGTTATGATTTTAGTGTTGGTTATTTCTTAAGTTTGGTCCTCCAGACATACACTAATACTTACCAAACCCCTGGGAAAGTACCGGTTAGAGGACGGAAGAGGGGCTGCCGGGCCTCCTCGTAACTCAGAAGTACATGTGAACTGGGAAGGAGCAGAGGAAATCCCAGGGTAGTGTGAGGGAGAAGTGATTTTGGAACACAAAAAAAGAGTGCTATGGTAGTACTTGAACTTCCCAGATTTATGAATTTCGTTCTTGAGTACCCTAGCTACAGCTGTGTTGTTTGTTCTTTGGGTAAGAGGCAGCAAAGATCACAAAGACTTCCCAAGTGTACCTGACTGCCTGCAACAGTGGAGAGCCGAGCAGAGTTGCCTCCTTTTTTCTGAGGAACCACCTTGAGAAGCAAAACTACAACAATGCATTTGAATTATAGATGTATCCAAGTGCAATTAAAAAGTTTTTAAATCTGGAAACTCAATTTCTGGAATTTCAATCTTCATCTACAATTTTGTTGGAGTAAAGCTAAGTCCTCTCGGCAATGTCACCAAAATGCCAATTTTCTCTGACATTTTTTCTGAAAGTAATTACTAGAAGCAACCAGGCCTCTGATAAGCATGAGTTCCACACGTATCACAGAAGGCAAAATATCCTGTCAGTAGCTTTTGTCAGGAGACCACTGCATAAGACCTAAATGGAGACATACAATTCCCTTCCTACTCCAAGAAAGAAGGGCTTAGGGAAGTGACAGCTCTTCCTTCCCTCCCTTTACAGACTGCAAATTTATATGTCCAAGAGAGAGGAGTCTGTGATCAACACTGAATTACATACAAGGCCTCAAATGTGGCAAAAACTTTCTCAGAGTTGACCTTGAAGGAGATCCATGAACTTGCTTCTTGGTGAGCGGGGTGGGGATCTGCGCTGTTCTCATCGGACACTTACCTCCATCTCCCTATCTTGTCTGACTGCTCTGTAGCACTTGAGAGACAGTATGATGTCATGGTCACCATGTCATTTGTATTTTGAAATATCTGGGATTGAATTCTAATTGTGCTTGTGCTCTCTTGGCCTGAGATATCTCCCTTAGAATGTGAAGAAAAGTAATACTTATGACTCATAGGATTTTTCTAAGAATGAAATGAATTAATACATGCACAGCATTATCAAAGTGAACTTAATAAAAGTTATTGATTGTTGAGTTTATCAGCAGACACCAAACTAAGGAATAATAACACCAGACAGCTCACCAATGATGAAAGATTCTAGAACATTATGCTGGAAGACAAAAGAATAATATCTGCAAAATGCTAAGAGGGGTTGACAAAGAAGCTTATATAAGGCATATGAAAAACAAACAGCAAAATGACAGAAGTCTTCCCCCCCCGCTTTTTTTATCAGTATTACTTTAAATGTAAATGAATTAAACTCTCCACTCAAAAAAAATCAGAGCATGCCAGAATGGATTAAACACACACACACACACACACACTCTCTCTCTCTCTCTGTCTCTCCAACAATATGTTATCTATAAGAGCCTTACTTTATATCCAAAAACACACGCAGGTTGAAAACGAAAGGAGGGAAAAAGATATTCCATGCAAACAGTAGCCAAAAGAGAGCAGGAGTGGTATAGTAATATCACACAAAATAGGCTTCAAATTAAAAAGATTATAAGACAGGGCGCCTGGGTGGCTCAGTTGGTTAAGCGACTGCCTTCGGCTCAGGTCATGATCCTGGAGTCCCGGGATCGAGTCCCGCATCGGGCTCCCTGCTCGGCAGGGAGTCTGCTTCTCCCTCTCCCACTCCCCGTTTGTGTTCCCTCTCTCGCTGTGTCTTTCTCTGTCAAATAAATAAATAAAATCTTTGGGGAAAAAAAAAAAAGATTATAAGACAGAAAGAAGGACAATTTATATTAATTAAAGGTTCAATACAGCAAGATACAATAATTATAAACATTTACATATCTAGTACCAGATCATCAAAATATATGAAGCAGATATTGGCTGAATTGAATGGAAGAATAGACAGCTCTACAATAATAACTGAAGAGTTCAGTATCCCATTCTCAATAATGGATAAAACAACCAGACAGCAGTATGGAAACAAAGGACTTGAACAACACAATAAATAACAGTCTGCCCAATAATACAAAATATACATTCTTCTCAAGTTTTAATGGGACATTTTCCAGGACAGACCATCTTAGTTAGGCCACAAATTAAATCTAAACAGATTTTAAGAGATAAACATCATATAAAGTATCCCTCTAACCATAATGAGATAAAGTTAAATATCAGTAACAGAAGGAAAACTGGAAAATGCACAAATTTGTGGTGATTAAACAACACATTCCTAAACAACCAGTGGATCAAAGAAGAAATTGTAAGGGAAATTAGCAAATACTTAAGAGACTAAGTGAAAAGGAAAACACAACATACCAAAACTTATGGGACATAGCAAAAGCAGTACTAAGAAAGAAATTTATCGCTATAAAGGTTTACTTTAAAAAGTAAGATCTCAAAAAAAAAAAAAAAGTAAGATCTCAAATCAACAACCTAACCTTACAACTTAAGGAATGAGAGGAAAAAAAAACTAAACCAAAAGCTAGCAGAAGAATGGAAATAATTATGGTTAGTGCAGAGATGAAATAGAGAGTAGAAAAAGAGAAAAAAAAAGCACTGAAATCAAAAGCTGGTTCTTCAAAGAGATCAACAAAATTGACAAACCTCTGGCCTGACTGAGAAAAAAAGAGAAAAGACTCAAATAACTAAAATCAGAAATGAAAGTTGGGACATTATTACTGATTCTACAGATATAAAAAGGATTATAAAAGATTATTATAAATGTACACCAACAAACTGGACAATCTAGATGAAAAGGACAAATTCCTAGAAACACAAAACCTACCAAGACTAAATGACAAAGATACAGAAAATACGAATAGACCGATAATTAGTAAGGAGATTGAATCAGTAACTAAAAATCTCCCAATAAAAAAAAAAAACTCTGGCCCTGATAGCTTCACTGCTGTAGTCTATTAAACTTTAAAAGAAGAACTAATACCAGTCTTTCTCAAACTTTTCCAAAAACTGAAGAGGAGGGAATACTTCCTAACTCAGCCTTATGAGGCTTGCCTACTAAAGCCAGACAAAGATACTACAAAAAAAAAAAAAAAAAAAATGCCAAAAACCCTTATGAACACCAACGCAAAAATCCTCAACAATATAATATCAAAGCAAATTCAGAAGCATACTAAAAAGATTATACACCAAACCACGTGAGATTTACTACTGGAATGCAAAGATGGATCAACATAGGAAAATCAATGTATTACATCACATTAACAGAATGAAGAGAAAAAAAGAAACCACATGACTATCCCAACTGATGCAGAAAAAGCATTCAACAAATTTTAACATCCTTTCATGATAAAAATACTCAACAAACTAGGGATAGAAGGAAAATACCTTGACATAATAAAAACCATATATAAAAACCCACTGTAAACATTATACTCAATGGTGAAAGACTGAAAGCTTTCCTCTTAGAGCAGTTAACAAGAGAAGGACGCCTGCTTTTATCACTTCTATTTAAGTTAAGTTGGGGCTACAGCAGCCATACCAGGTGATATGAGAAATGAAGAACCAAAAGTAGCCAAGAGAAAAAGAGGGAGAAAAAGAAAATGGGAAGGAGCTGGTGAGAAAGGCTGAGAGACAGGTGGGTGCGAGAAGCAGCTTGACAACATCCTGTTCCAGACAGGTTCACTGGTGAATTCTACCAAATATTTAAGAAAGAAATAATACCAATTCTCACTATTCCAGAAAACAGAAGCAGAGAAAACACTTCTTAACTCAGTCTATGAGAGCAGCATTGCTCTAATACCAAAACAAGATAAAGACATTACAAGAAAGGAAAACTTCAAAACAGTAACTATCCTGAACATATATGTAAAAAGCAACAAAATATTAGCAAGTCAAATCCAACAACGTACTAAAAAAATTAAACACCATGACC
Source organism: Neomonachus schauinslandi (assembly GCF_002201575.2). Taxonomy (NCBI): domain Eukaryota; kingdom Metazoa; phylum Chordata; class Mammalia; order Carnivora; family Phocidae; genus Neomonachus; species Neomonachus schauinslandi. The sequence continues at coordinate 161,913,969 of NC_058407.1, read as the reverse complement.
AAGTGGGATTTATTCCAGGTATGGCAAGGCTGGTTCAACATCTGAAAGTCAGTTAGTGTAACACATCATATCAACAGGCTAAAGAAGAAAAATATGATCATATCAACAACTGCAGAAAAAGTATATAACAAAAATCCAAACTGATTTATGATTAAAAACTCTCAGCAAACTAGAAATAGAGGGAAATGTCCTCAACCTGATACACATCTACCAAAACCCTACAGTGAACATCCTACTTAATGGTGACAAACCACTTGCTTTCCCACAAAATCAGAATCAAAGCAAGAGTGTCCCCTTTTACCATTTCTAATCAACATCATACTTGAAGTCCTAGCTAACACAGTAAGACAGGAAATGGAAATAAAAGATACACAGATTGGGAAGAGAGGCATAGATAACATGATTAATTGATGTAGAAAAATCCAAAGAATCAACAATAACAAAATACCCTCTGGAACTAATAAGTGATTACAGCATGAGTGCAAAATATGAGGTAATATTTTGAGAAATATTAGCTAACTGCTTTCTCATATACCAGCAATGAACAACTGGAATTTGAAATTAAAAACACAGTACCATTTACATTAACCTCAAAAAAATGAAACACTTATGTGTAAATCTAACAAAACATGTATAGGATCTCTATGCAGGAAAAAAAGTGAAAAAAGTTTGGAAGATCTAAATAAGAGGTATTTCATGTTCATGGATTAGAAGGCTGAACATTGTTAAGATGTCAATTTTTCCTAGCTTGATCTGTAGATTCAACTCGATCCCAAACAAAATCCTAGCAAGCTAGTTTATAGGTATTAAAAAACTGATTCTAAAGTTTAGATGAAAAGGCAAACAACCTAGAATAGCCAACCCAATAGCCAAGAAGATGAACAAGTTGGAGAACTGATACCACCCAATTTCAAGACTTGCAATAAAACTAACAAAAGTCAAGATTGCATAGTATTGGTGAAAGAACAGACACATAGATCAATGGAACAATACAAAGGCCAGAAAGAGACCCACACAAATACAGTCTACTGATCTTTGAAAATGGAGCACAGGCAATGTAGTGGAGGAAGAACAGTCTTTCCAACAAATGGTACTTCAACAACTTGACATCCACATGCAAAAACAAAACAAAACAAAGAAAACCCCCAAAAATCTCAATATAAATCTTACAGCTTTCAAGACAGATCTTAGACCTAAACATATAAAACTATAAAACTTCTAGAAGGTAACATAGGATAAAACCTAGGTGACCTTGAGTTTAGAAACCTGGCATCATCCATGAAAGAAAACGTTGATAAGCCAGATTTTATTAAAAATGTTTGCTCTGAGAAAGGTAGTTAAGAGAATGAAGAGTCAAATCACAGACTGGAAGAAAATATTTGCAAAACACATCTGATAAATGGCATGTATCCAAAATATATAAAGAAGACTTAAAACTCAACAATGAGAAAATCACAAACCCATTTAAAAAGTAAGCAAAAGATCTGAAGAGACACCTCACCGCAGAAAATGTACAGGCGGCAAATAAGCATATGAAAAGATGTTCATTCATCTTTTCATGACATTAGGTACTTTCCAAAACCTATTCAACTTTATAGTACAAATACTTAACTTTAAAATATGAAAATTAAAAAAAAATCATTTAGGTGGTCAGGGGATCCCAGGAAGAGGTGCAGACTGTGTGTGAGAATCTATGTTATGAATGTATGAAATAACCTTACTGAAGGGAAGGAAGAGGAAAAGGTGCTGAGCTAAGTAATTCTGGAAATGAGTGGAGCTTCTAAGACTACTAAAGGCAAAAGGACCTACACATAAGCAAAAGAGGTTAAACTTTTAACTAGGGTTAAAAGTTCTGATACTGCTATACTTGTATATTGGAATTGAACGATTAACTAAATAGACGGCTGATATAAAGGAGCTAGGTTTCTCACTGTTAGAGGGGGAATTTACAAATAAGCAGAAAGAGGAGCCTAGAGTGAGTCATGTTGGCAATGGATTAGAGTTTGAGACATTAATATGTTCAGCTTAATATAGATACAAATGGATACATGTAGAAATATTTACAGCCATGTGTATATACAAAGGCTAGAATATACACACAATTTCTTTGCTTTGTCATATACCTTTTAGAGGGCGTAAAAGAAGAAACAACACCCTAGCAGCAACAAGCACACCTTCACCCAGATCTTGATTTCTAACACCATTCTTCAATAAAGGAACCAGGGCTCCTGACAGAAATAACTGATTCTAGGACTGGAGCAGAAAATATACAAGATGAGCCTGGAGCATCTTGTAGAGCCAGAAAGTAAAGAAGTGCTCAAAAACAAAAACAAATAAAGCCCTGAACATTGATGTCAAAGGAGCACAAGAGCCAACCAGAAGAGATCCTAGTGGCTAGAGCTAGAATAATTTGAGCAACAAAAGTAGACAAAAGTAGAATTGGGTTATAACCCAAAGTATAAAATAAATACCCTAAGTCCATACTGTTATAAAAAATGACTGAATAAATTAAAAACTGGGGAAAAGACATAAGCCTATTGATGTATATATCTCACCCTCAAGGATGTGGAACGTAACTCTCACTCCTTACAAATGCGCTGCAGACAGTGACGTCTTTCCAAAGAAAAAATGTACAGAAAGGGGAGGGGAAGAGTAATTTTACAGTGGAGACACCTGAGAAACACCACCTCAATTGGCTGACCAAGGTCAACATCACTAGTTGTAAATCATGTTGGCAGTATGCATCCCTGATACAGTATGATGAAAATGGCACTTTACCTCTGTGGTCTTCCTCCTAAAAACCCACAACCCAAGTCTTAGGAGAAAAACACTGGACACATTTCAGTAGTGGTGCAGGCTATAAAATACTTCATGAGTACTCGTCAAAGCTGTCAAAGTTATCAAAAACAAAGAATGTCTGAGAAACTGCCGTAGCCAAGAGGAGCCTAAAGGGACGTGACAATTAAATATAATGTGTCCTCCTGGATGGAACAGAACAGAAAAAGGACATTAGGTAAAACCTAAGAAAATCTAAACTATGGGCTTTGGCTAAAAATGCAGCAATATTGGTTCATTAGCTGTAACACAGGTACTATACCAATGTAAGATGTTAATAACAAGGCAAATCTAGAGTATAGAGAAATTCTTTGCACTATTCTTCTTGACTTTTCCATAAATCCCAAACTGTATGTACTAAGACATAAAATTTATTTTTTTAAGTAAGCAATTAAGTTTGAAAACAATGCTTTGTGGATTTGCAAGCCGTATGTATCACCTACTACTTGGTTTCCACTGGCAGTGATCCACTTGAATAGGATGTCACCAATATGCAGAGAGGAAGGACTTCACTGTTTCTAATCTAAAATTCTCAAAGTGTATTGTATTCATCATGGTCTTATTAGCTTGCAGACTGACAGGTCCAAGGTTACATTTGAGCTGCTAATGGAAAACACAGCAGAAGGGTGACTGTGTCTTCTTATGCCGGCCTCCCTTCCAGAGCACACAGACCGGCCCACCCTCCCCCTGTAGACAGTCTCCTGTGGGCATCTGTAGTTACCTCTTTGTCCCTCTAGCTCAAACTTGGAACTAAAATATGCTGACTTACCTGAGTCTGCTTCGTCTTTCCTTTGTTCAAAGTCAAAGAAACTCATTGAACGTTCTACTCCCACCCACTAAAGAAACTCCCTCTTATCAAGAGCAGAAACTCCTTTTCTAGAGTCTAAACATCACTTCTAAATGACAAAACTGTTGTAAAAAAAATAATCATCCATTAAAAAAATATTCCACTAACAATTAAGAAATGCTTTGCATGTGATATAACATATGGCAATAACAAGATCACTGTAAATGATGCAAAAAATGACCACGGAGTATCCTGGGGATGGACAGGGTAATACAGATTATAATGGATTCTCCAGAGGCTGTTCCATGTTGTGAAAATCTTACTAATTTAATGCAGAATCTTTAAAGGTCATCTAAATGTAAATATTTAACCAACGCTTGAAATCTCTAGAATTTTTTTTCTTTTAAAGAATTCACCTTACACTTTGGGCTACATGGTATCCTAGATCAGAGAATTTTAAATTTTTCAAGTGGATAAAGAAAGAAATGCCACAATGGAAGGATATTCAGTGCTGCACTTTATGGCAATGTTATTATTTCTGCTAGCCAACTTTACTAGAATCAGAAAAGTACAGTATAGTAGACAGGAGAGACTTTCAAAAAGCATGGATCGGCATCAGATTCCTGCTGCAGGAAAACAGAGAGGAAATGGTGAATAGGAAAACAACTGTATTTAACAACTAGCAGGTCACTGATGACCTATAAAATAGCAAACTCAGTAGAATAAATATTTATGAAATAAATGAATGAATGAATGAACAAATAAGGAAGAAGGGAAATACATATCAAAATTAGCAAGTACAATGGAACAATGTCTCTGCTTTCTGAAGGCAAGAGAGTGAAGAAGGAAAGGAGAGGACCGTGAAGAGGCTGTCAGTTCACTAAACAAACTCTAAGAATCTACTGTGTCCCCGGGACTCTAGCAAGTGCTGGGGATGACATCCTTGTGTTCCAGGAACCCACAGCTCCTTAAAGAAGGCAGCCTTATCTATGCACATATAGATCTGAGAAAAGTAGCCCCCAAGAAGATTTGTTTTACAGTTTTAAGGAGCAGAAATTCAGCAGATGAACTGGGGTGGGGCAGGGTGGTGAGTACATTTCTGGCAGAAGAGGTTATCTTGGGCAAAGGAGGAGGAAAAAAGCAACATGGCGGTACCTTGTAAAGGCCCAGAGAGGGGGCCTGTAACAAGGCCGAAAAGGCCCCGATTGTGAAAGCCATTAAGAATCAAATAAAATATCTAGGTTTTTCTTTTACGTTCATTGTGAAATGTCCTGTTTCAAAAATATAGCAGAGAAACAATAAGCTTGGAATTGGTAGTATAAGCAATGAGGTTGTTAAACAGTCAATACCTACTCTGATATTTATGAACTAAATGATTTGTTTTATGGATTCTTCTAGTCTTTAGGTTTTGCTTTGTGTTTTTCTATTTCTTTCCTTTGTTTGGTTTTTGGTTATAGCTCTGTTTTTTTGTAACCTTAAAAAGGCATCCATGGGAAAAAACAAAACAAAACAAAAGGCATCCATCGGTAAACTGCTGGCCTACTTATTAAATGGGATCTGATAGGCACTGATTAGGATCAGGCAAGGATGTTTTCATGTAAGTTTCAGGAAAATCTTTCCAGTAACATTGCAGGGGCAGCCTTGTAACCATACTGGGTGACACTTCTAACATAAATACAGAAAATCAATTTACATGGAAATAATCTGCTAAATAATCTACTAATAAACGGTGTACCAAGTTGACTGGCATTAACGTTCATTGAGGAGATACCAAACCAAAAACTATAAATGTCAAAACTGTGGTCATAGACTTCTGTTTCTGGACAAGATGGAGTGTATGCACTTCTTCCTCTTTCTCCCACTATACAGCTAAAATCCCTGGATATGACATATAAAACAAACATAAAACTTTAAAGGTAGATATAAGAAGGCACACTGGCTAGGGACCTCGAGACCTGAGGAACAACAGTGGTGCATTCCCTGGGTTTTATTTTTGGCTCTTATATCCTGCACTGGGTGCTGGAGCCCAGAAGCTTGGCTGAAGCCTGCAATCCAGAAATACCAAAGGGCACCAACAGTAAAAAAACATCTTAGAGCCCCATGAAAAACCTGCTTTTCTTAGCCAAAGGACCAGGAAAAGGGCAGCCTAGCCAGCAGGACAGAAAACCTTTTGGCAATAACCAACCTAGGCCATGAGAAAAATGCCGGATTCTCATTCCAGGTCAGTCAGCACCTAGGCGGGATCCTAGACTTTCACATTTGCCCAGCCATACTGAGCTGTACCCTCCCTCCTCGCTGCTGGGGAGCTCTCAAGAAGGTGGAGCGGAGGATCGGGCCATCCCAACCCCCCTCTGTCGTCTCAGGAGCATTGACCTCCACCTGGCCCTAGCAAGGTGCCTCTCCCCACCCACGCTAGAGTGGGGACAGAGGCAGCTTAGCAGAGAGCCAAGACTTCCACCACTGTCTAAGGGCAACGAGGCCCCCACGTCCATCCCATACTGTCACTGGGGAGCAGCAGGAAGGTGAGCCTCCCTTCCTAGTCAGAGTGGTATCAGAGGTTGCTGAGGGGAGAGCCTGAACTTCCACCCCTAAATGAGCCATACCGAGGCACTCCTCCCCGCACAGGTCAATGGCGGCTGAGTGGGGAGCCTGAACTTCGACATCTACTTGGCAGCACTGACGTGACACCAGCCCACGACTCACCTAGGATGAGAGAGAGTGGCCTACATTGAATATCTGACCAAGTCTACCACTCTCCTCTCTCTCCCTTCGCACCCTTTGTTTCAGACCCTCATCACTTCACCCTCGGACTGTTGGACTCTTACAACAGTTTTTAACTGGTTTCTCTTTTAGTCTTGCAGTTCATCCCCTGTAATGTTGCTAGAGAAATTTTTCTGAACCTCAAATCTGATTGGGTCACTCCCCTACTTAAAACCCTTCAGTGCCTGCCCCTGCTGTACAGGAAAAGGCACAACTAGTTGCCATTTAATACCATCAGTGCTCTTGCCACTGACCAATCACCCCCCTTCCTTTCCCTTCAACCATTCTCTTGACCTCCAGCCATACTGAACTACTTGTCGTTCTCCTAACAGGCTAGACCTCTGCCCTTCTCCAAGGACCTTTCCTTGTATGGTTTTCTGCTTTAATGTCCTTCCTAGCTGGGCTGTCACTGGACATCCTGTCAAACAGCAACTCCTCTGTGAAGCCTCTCCTGATGGTACCATATCATCCTAAGTACGCCTCTCTGGGCTCTACTCTAATCTTCCATCATTGCTCTGATAAAACTTTGGGGGCATTTGTTTTGATAGTTGCCCTTTTTTTCTGTTAGACCATTCTTGAAGGCAGGGACCATTTGCTTAACTCATCTTTGTATTCTTAGTACCCAGCAGAGTGCCTGACGCATCTTGGGTGCTCAACAAACATTAGATAATGAGGTTCATCTCCGACTCTCTCCTCATGCTGGCCTGTACCTGGTAGCTATGCCTGTTATTACATTTATCACATCAAATTTCACTTATTTGTTTGGCCCTTTCTGAGAACTCCCTGTGGATATGGGCAGAACCAAAAAAGAAGCCAGAAGGATGAAAACGGCAGATTATCTGAAAAGGAGCAACAAATCAGTAGCTGACTTTTTATCAATGGAATGTAAAAGACAAGAGAATATCTTTATTGTGTTGAAAAGCAACAAATGTCAACCTAGAATTTTATCCCTAGCCAAAATATACATTTTCAGACAAACAAGAACAGAATTTTCTATCAGCAGACTCCCACTAAAGTATATTGTAAACAGTGTTTTCTGGGCAGAAGGAAAACAATTCCATATAGGGGATCAAAAAATGCAGAAAGGAACAGAGTGCACAACAGTGTTAAAAAAAAAAAAAAGATTTACATGCATCTTTAAGATTTTATTTATTTATTTGACAGTGAGAGACACATAGCGAGAGGGAACACAAGCAGGGGGAGTGGGAGAGGGAGAAGCAGGCTCCCCACTGAGCAGGGAGCCCGATGCAGGGCTCGATCCCGGGCTCGATCCCAGGAGCCCGGGATCATGACCTAAGCCGAAGGCAGATGCTTAACGACTGAGACACCCAGGCGCCCCAAGATGCATGTAAATCTAAAGGAATCCTGACTATATAAGGCAGTTAACAATATTTTCCTTATACACATTTATCATTAATGGACACAACAGTAACAGCAGGTGAGTTGGGAAGGGAAAAATGGAGGTTGATAAGGTGTTCTCAGGTCCTTGCACTGTAGTTAGAGCATAAAAGTATTCATTACCATTAGACTTTGATTAGTCGAGGATGCATAGAGTCATTCCTACTGCAACCACTAAAAGAACAGAAAAGAGTATATAATTCCCAACCTAATGAAAGGAAAAGACCTATTGTGGCTGAGAAAATAAAGAAAGTGCAGAGAGAGAGGAGAGAAGAACAGTTTAAGAGCTGGAGAGGTAGATAGCCTTCTCATGCTGGGTCCTAGAGTCACATTAAGGATTTTGATTTTTATGTTAAAAGCAAAGGGAGGTCACTGAAGCATCTGAGCAGCAGAGATCAATATTCTATACAGATTTCTTTGGCTACAATGTGAAGAACAGTCTCAATGGAGGAGGAGAAAACTTTACCACCCTGGTCAGGATTATTTTCAGAGCACTGCCTCTTCAATCAAATAATGTTTTTTTAAAGGCACTACCTTACCTAAGATAACAGTGAATGAAAAACTAGAAAATAAAATTCAGGTTTTTTGGCTTTAATTTTTAAGATGTGCTTCGTAAGTTAATCAGCTTTGTAGCTACTTTAATTAACATTTCAAATACCAGGTGGTCTTTGTTTCTCTGTTCCTTGATGTCCCTTGATGTCCCAGAACATATTCTTCTGTCTAAATATTTAAGTCTGACAGACCACAGGTCACCTACACACAATCTCACTGCAACCAAAGCACGAGAGCCTTTTAACCGGGTGTTTGTTGAGACCAGAGGATGTGAAATTTTAACTGAGCAAATCTCGTATTATTAAATGTCGTTAACCTGAGAAGCTATTCAGGAAGCCATTTAAGGTTTTTGGGGAGGATAAAATGTTCTTTCATGTTCAAATTAAGCCTGACCTTAATTGCATAAAAAGAAGAGGTACTCCAATCTTGACCTTTATTATTTTTTGGTATTAATTTATCTTTATTGTGATATAATTCACATGCCATAAAATTCAGCCTTTTAAAGTGTACAATTCAGTGATTTTTGGTATAGTCACAGAGATGGACAACCGGCACCACTCAATAATTCTAGAATATTTCCATCACCCCCAAAGAAAACCTGTGCCTGTTAGTGGTCACTTCACAGACTGCTCTTCTCCAGTCTCTGGCAACCACCAATCTACCTTCTGTCTCTACGGATTTACCTGGTCTGGACATCTCATGTAAACGGAATCATACAATATGTGCCCTTTTCTGTCTGTTTTTTTTCACCTAGAATAATGTTTTCAGGGTTCATCCATGTTTACTTTTTTAAAAAAAAGTAATTTGTTAATGGAGAACTTGAACAGAAAACCAGGCAGAGTAGTCTAACAAACCTCACTGTGCTTTCATCTAGTCTCAACAACAGTCATCCTATCTGATGTGAAATGCTGGGGTCCAGGAGCCAAGAGCAAGAAACGATTCTCAAGGTATCTTCGGTGCAAAAAGGGTGGTTTTATTAAAGCACAGGGACAGGACCTGCAGGCAGAAAGAGCTACACTGGGGTTGTGAGGAGTGACTGACTATATATTTTCAAGTTGGGAGGAGGTCAGGGACAGCATAAGTCTCTAAGGAACTTGGAAGCAAGGTTTCCAGGACCTTGAGGGGCTAGCTGTTGTTAGGATAATGTCATTTACTACTGTCTAGTAAGACCCCAGTCATGAGACCCTTCAGCTGTATATCAGGGAGCCATATGTTTGGAGGATGATCACTAACTTATATCTTGGGGTGGAGGGGTAGAGAAAAAGGAAGTTTCCAAAGGGATTTTCGATGTTTTTTGTTTTTTAAAAAAGATTTTATTTATTTGACAGTGAGAGAGGGAACACGAGCAGGGGGAGTGGGAGAGGGAGAGGCAGGCTTCCCACTGAGCAGGGAGCCCGACGTGGGGCTCAATCCCAGGACCCTGGGATCACGACCTGAGCCAAAGGCAGACACCTAACGACTGAGCCACCCAGGCGCCCCAGGATTTTCGACGTTAAAGAAGACTTACAGGATCCTGGCGGTCGGGCTAATGTCAAACTAAGGCTGCCTTTTGCCTTTAGCAAAGTATTAACATTGAGGCAGCTGAGTTCCTGGAGGAAGGTCACCCTGTCTGTCCCAAGTACTTGTCAATGGGCTGTAAGTTGTAAGGAAGTTTAATTTTTTTTCTATATTTCTTTGGCCTTTGTTCTGCACATCATTACCCACACACCCACTGAGGGCTTCCTTAAGTCTGTTTCAGGAAAGGTATCAAACAAGCAGATACCCACTCATAATAAAGGGAGGAGAAACTAAAGAGGAGAAGGAGCGGATAGAAGAATGCGTAGTTGAGCTCTTCTTACCCTTTTGTGAGCTATCAGGAGGCAGTTGGAATGTTCATGCTCACAAGCAATTTCATAGTCGGGGATCAGATCCACCAAGTCACGGACAAAGTGTATCACCTCCTCATGCCAGGGCACATTGGCCATGGTGAGACTGCTTGCTGAACTCTCCCCACAGTAGGTGACACCCTGGGGAAGCATTACAACAGTTACAGATAATTACAGACCTATTTAAATGTCATCGAACAAGAGTGTCAAAGCCAGAAAGGCTTCTAGAGATAATCTACCCAACCCCAACCCACCCAATCCAATCCAATCCAATCCAATCCAATCCAGTCCAATCCAATGCAAAGGTGAAGAAAGTAACAGTGCATTAGAGATGATAAAATCTGCTAGGAGCTCACACAAGTAGGCAGGAGCTCCCAGGCCAGTGCCCTCCCCACCCTGCGACTGCAGTGCTCAGGTACCCTTGCTTCATGCTCATGCGGTCACAATCTATGCTAGGGCAGAGCACTGTATTTGAACCAGTAACGTATCTTTTCATTCAGATTCCTTTGTGCACTATAATAGATGAATTCTCAAGGAATTATAATCTCCTGGATCACTAATGGAGGCATGGTTGACACCCACAAAAATTCAGTGAACAACTTACTCACTGGGAAAATAAATGAGCTCCCACTTTCCAGTGCAGCTGAGGTTTGATAAGATTGGTAAGGTTTTCCTGTAAAGGGCCAGCTAGGGATCCCTTTGAAATTATTCTTTAAGGAGATCACTTGGTAATGCATTTTGTAAATGGATACGTATAAACACAGATTCACGCCAAACAGGAAATACATTTGTGGCTATAAATACATCCCTTTCACACACTTACATGTATAAGCATGTGTCTCACCTCTCCAGAAATTCCTGAAGCTTCTAAGTCTTTTGAACTCTCCCTGACGGCCCAGGCATATAGGACCCCAAAGTTTCATAATTAAGTTCTCTCTTTGGTAAGTTACATAATGATGCATTTACCAATAATAAGGAATATCTTAACTTTGTAGGCTCTTTAAATACTCCAGGATCAAACTTTCTTGACAAGTGTTTTGAATATTCTAGATATGCTACTACTAAGGAGGGAATAACTGAAATAAAAAGACATCCACTCACACTCTCTTTCACACACACATGGATGTGGACGCATATGCGCGCGCGCGCACACGCACACACATACACACAGATTGGAGGGGGTAGGGTGCCACTTTATGAAAAACCCACAGATGAGCACTGTAGAGTGACCGTGACCCTGCAGATGGTGGAGCTAGGAGTTGGCCGAAGACTCAGATGAGCTCTACAAAATGCTTGACTCCAGATGGCTGTTCAAAAAGATTACTGGTATGCTAAACCAAGATGACCTTTGCTGAACATAAACTAGAAGCGACCCAGCTTAGTTGTAATAAACAAGAGCATCTTCCCCATCAGCCCGATGATTTACAGAATTCATTAAACTGAGCTTGAGATTTAGGTGAATTTAAAAAAGCAAATAATATAACAGTTTTAAAAATCTTTAGGTATGGCTGCAAAATTGTGCTAAATTTCCCCAAATGTATACAAAACACAAAAATGATTTATTGGTAGGTCAAATTAGTCATAAAAATGAACTTTATTTCAATTTAAATGCTGTTTATGATATGTGAATTATATGAACAAGCATGTACACAGTAGCTAATACAAAGGAATTTACTGTTCATATTTTAAAAGTTCCTTGAAACAGAGGTTTGAGATGAGAACTTACATTTACAACAAGGGCTTTGGAAAGTATTTTAATATTTCCTACTCAGCAATAATAAATCATGAGACATTAAGCACAGACTTGCTTTGGAAAGGCAATGAGAGAATGAATGCCACAGCTGTATTATTATGCCTTCATGTGACACTTTCCCATTTGTTCACATAATGCTTCATACTTAGCCAAATTCTTTTACATAAAAGTTCTCATTTCAGTCAGACCAAATCCTCTGGGGTAGGCACTGCGAGCAACTTTCTGGGCCAACCACAGAGCCCCAGTGTTCTCTGTGACAGAAGTGCTCTGGGCAGAAATCGGTGTCAGTGAATTAGTCTATAGAGAGTCACCTTTGGGAAGCCCGAGCCCTCCCTCAGTCAGGCTCCTAATGCCCCCTCCTCTGGTGCTCCCTTCTCTTCTCTGGCTACTTCACTCCATCCTACACTCCTACACATCCTAACCGATGACTTGCCCTGGTTTTATTCCTGATCTCGCTACCTAAATTGTCTAAAAAGGCTTCATTTTCTGTATCACAGCGGTCTGCTACCTTCTCATCCTACCACCACCCTGCCCCCACCCCCTCTATCACCAGCACCAACTTTTCCCCTCACGATTTTGAAAACAGAATGAACTCAAGAAAACAGATGGGTACAATGTGGCAATTGAAAAGCACTCACTTCAGAATCTACAGATTGAGGAGTGACAAGCAGACCCAAAGAAAGTTCCTGAAGAACAGGACAACTTATGCATCTCTGGGTTTGCAGTGAAAAGCATAACCCACACCATGACATTGGTGCTTTTCAGATGGATCGCTCTGTTCTAGGACATGAAGGCCATAAGGTCTTTCACTGGCTGCTTGGACAGTTTGCCTGGGGATTGAAGGTCTGTAGGAAGAGCAGTATTTTGTCAGTCTGAATATTTGATATTTTAATTAAACTGACTGGGTGTCAAAAGACCCCTGATATTGTTTTTGTCTCCTATAGTCTGATGAGAAATGTTGTCTTCATGACTTTTTGCACAATATACCCAAAACATGACACTCTATCCTAAAAATGTTTGAAGAGCTCTTCCCACAAAAAAAACAGCCCAAGCTTCTCAGCATGGCTGAGTTCCTACGGAACTGCCCCATTCAGCATCCAGTTTTTACCTGGCTAAATTTTCCACCATGTCTTTGATCTCTGTTCAGGAACCCCTCCTCCATCTGATCCCATCTCATCATATCCTGTACATAGCTTTTACCAGATAACTGGTATAATTCTGTCTAAATTCTGAGCTTATAGAGGGAAGGGCTGCCCGTGTTTTTCTCTGTATCCCCAACCAATCTATGCTGAATGACCTATAGATCAAGTCATATATTCTTCTATATGTCATTAAACTCTAGAACCCTCTTGTGATCTAACATAAAATTTCATTCACATTATTCAGGATTTTTCTGCTCTTTAATGATCAGTTATGAAGCAAGCTGGGGACCGCTATGTGAATAACTGGTAATATTCTTTACCTTTGTGCAAAGAAAGGGAGCGAGGTCAGGCTAAGACATTTGTTTTACAAAATGCACTCTGCAAGGAATGAGCTCTGTAGACAGTTACGGTGCCAAAATCGTAAAGGAGGTTTAAATCATCTGACAACAAATTATTACCGAGCACTTACTATTCTCAAGGTGCAATGCAAGGGAGAGAATATAAAGACAGTATTTCATTTACAAATGGATTGTGTTATGAAAGTTTCTCAATACGGCAGATGTTTATAACATGAAACACATTTTCACAAACAAGCAAGCAAATAATGATCACTAAGATTCTTGGGCTAGCAAATAAAGGCCTATTTAAGTCTAATGAAGCTAAAATGTATGTTCATTTACAGGGAATAAAACAGAAAAATGTTTTATAAGACTAGCAGTGAAAGAAAAGAGGGAACCAATATAATAAAGAAATAGCTTCTATTGATTTAGTTTAAATAAATGTGCTTAATGAAAAGTGATCTAAATATTTACTGAATCCAGGCATATATTATCCCACTGCATTCTCAAAACAAACCTATTAAAGTGATACTATTATTCTAATTTTAATATTGAGGAAATTTAGGCTCAAAGAGGATCAGTAACCTGGCCCAGGCTACATCAGTACTTTTTAGGAATGTATCAAAGCTGTGCTCCTCCCCATTCCCCGCAAGACTCCAGTGTGTGCAGACTAGGAGAGACCCTTGTGCGTGCACGCACACTCACACACACCTGGAAAAGACAAGAGACATGAACAAGTAATGTGTTTGCTTCTGCAGGGAGCCCCAGGCCTATCACTAGCCTAGTGTCAATTTGTATTATCAATCTCACATCTTCAGGGCATTTACGTGACCCTGAGGTACCATTAAAATTTTAATGCCACGCCCTAGTGAGGGTCAGACCCTGGGAGACTTCTTTTTTTAATCAAGAGCACAGGTGAAGGACAAGCTTCCAAGTACCATTCTATGTCAGTGGGTAAATTTTACCCTAATTTGTGCTTTCACTGGAAGTGAAAGGGCCTAGTGTTTGGTGCTTTAAACCCAAGCCCTATCTCTACCAGAGCTACGAAGTACCACCAGGGTGGTCTCTCTTTTTCAAGCCCCGAAGGAACTCCCTTACAGACCTGACAGATGGCTATGCTTTCAAAAGTATGTTTATTTTAACACAGTTACTTCTAAATGTTTGTTTTTGGAGGAATCTGAGGTTACTTAGCCTACCATATTGCTAGCTCTCATCAAATGTTTTTCAGAGAGGGCTTGTTATTACTATTTTTAAAACTCCTCCATTTCAGAAAATTTTTCACTTTAATTAATAAGACAACAACAATAATGAAAATGCTTTTTCAGACCTTAAGCAGTTTAACTCTATTCAACAGGAAAGCCTGCCTTCTCCTTGACTGATTTCATTTCAAACACTGGGATTACAAAAGTAATGGACGCTCACTGTAATAATTCACAGAGCACGGAAATGTGAAAAATAAAATTCCTAAGCCTCTCCCTGTCCTTCTTCTACATACAACACTGTGAACAGTCTTATATCCTTCCATACTTTTCTTGTATCAATATATCCAAATGTATATGGTTAAAAATATAATCAATAAATATTCTAGAACTTGTTCTGCTTCCTAAGTATACTATATTCGGCAAACATCCCTTTTGCTACTTCAGCTTAAAAGGAAGATACTTCATTAACCTGCAGGACAAATCAGGGCTGAATTTAACAAAGCATGTGATCCAGTCCTCAACGGCTCAGGTACGGATAAGGCAGGCCCTTTCTCCCTCAGGCCTCCTACAAGAGACGAGCTGATCGCCACCACGCTTTCCCCTGATACAACTGTTATGTGTTAGGTTATATTTTACCATTCACGTAAGAAATTAAAATTGAGATTAGATTACGTATTTCTCTAAAAATTTTTAAATAAGATCTCTCCAAGTGACTCACTTTACTTCTGTAGACTTTGCCTTGTTTAGTAAGACCATCCATTTCCCAAACAACATATCCCTATCAAACGTTGTATCTCTGGTGCTTTGATGAGGCCTGGCACATGGAGAGGGCTGAACAATATCTGTTGGATGCAAGGGTAAAATAGTAAAATGGAACTCTAGTTTGAAAGAGGCTATGTTATTACAACACCTCAGCTGTAGACAGAAGTTACGTTAGTAGTCTGTCAAACTAAAAAATACCCATCAGAGAATTACACTGTTTACAAAGTAGTCATCTTTCTTTTAAAAATAATACTGGGTGATTCTTTTCTGTAAACAAGGAAGGAAGGAAAGGAGGGAGGGAGAGAAAAGGTGACCGTGTGATCCAGTCAATTTGCTTTATAATAGAAGTTTTACTGCAACATTGTTGGAGGCAGCATTCTTTAATAGCTAAATCACACATCAAAACACCATTAATCCCTGACGCTGGCAAGGTTTTCTTAAGCTGACACACACACTGCAGATGCAGTTTGCATCTTTGCATCATTAGAGCTCTTGCCAAGAGTAGCCTTTTTAAAATTAAGAGCAGTTTCAAAAGAAAAGAGTATCTTTGACCTGACTAGAGATGGAATGCTGCACACTCAGACAGCAACATTTCATCTCTTCCCACCTCCCTGGCCCTCCAGAGTACAGTACCACAGAAAGCGGGACTTACTAAAAGACAGCTGTGAAACTGAATATCCCCTGAAATGACACGGAGTACAACCGCTTCATACACATACACTGAAGAGTGGAGCTTTCAGAGACCGGGCGAATTTTCCAGTCACTTTTTCTCATTGTGTGGATTCTTAGTTGTCCAAAAAAACCATCTGCCTCGTAACACTCCACAGCTTTAACCACCATGGCATGCTGATGACTTCCAAATTATTACGGCCAGCCCTGTCTTATCCCCAGAACTCCAGGCTTATATAAACTATGGCCTATTTGGACCTGGACCTGTACACTGAAAAGATCTCTCAAATGATTGAGGCCAACACAGAACTCGTGAAATGACCCCCAGACTTGCCGCTCTCCTCCACTGGTCTTTACCGCCTCAGTAAATTGTTCCATATCCACACGATCACTTCAGCCAAAAACCCAGGTGCTACTCTTTTTTTTTTTTTTTTAAAGATTTTATTTATTTATTTGACAGAGAGAGACACAGCGAGAGAGGGAACATAAGCAGGGGGAGTGGGGGAGGGAGAAGCAGGCTTCCTGTGGAGCAGGGAGCCCGATGCGGGGCTCGATCCCAGGACCCTGGGACCATGACCTGAGCCGAAGGCAGACGCGTAACGACTGAGCCACCCAGGTGCCCCCAGGTGCTATTCTTGATTCTGTTTGTTCTTTCACTCCCTGCATCTCAACTGGCAACAAGGTCTGTCGGTTCCACTTCCAAAATTTATCCCCAGTGCACCCACTCCTCTCCAACTATATCGCCAATGACCTTCCCCAAGCCACCACATCTCTTGCTTTATAACTGGTCTACCTACTCCTACTCTGAATCTCTGTAACCCGCTCATGACAGCAGCAGGGTGATCTTCTAAAATCACAAATCAGATCACATCACACGCCAGCTTAAAACCTTTGCCCAGCACACCTACTATTCAAAAAGTTTACCATTAAACTTAGTATAAAACCCAGTTCTTTTCTTGCTTGAAAGTTCTAACAGAATTTGGCCCCATTCCACCTCTGTGATTCACCTTGTGTCTCTGCCAACTCCAGCTGTCCCACTGAGATCACATGAGACCTCTCAATGCTACCTGTGCCAACAGCGCAGAGTGCTCTGACCCCAAGCCTCTGTGGACCGCATTGCTTCCTACTATTTAGGAATCAGTTGTAAAAAAGTCATCTCCTCAGGAAAGCCCTCCTTATGAAATCTGAAACAGCCCATCACAATATCTACCAAAACAATATCTGCCCTTTGGCACATCAATCCATTTACAGGAATCCATCCCAAAGAAACACTGGCAAAAACAGGCCAGAGACAACCAGACATGACTGCCTCCTGCTGTAAGTATACAATACCACCAACCAATCTTGAAATGCAAACACACACACACACACACACACACACACCCCTGATCAATCTTCTCTTGATCTTACTTCCAATCTATAGGAAATACAGGGGGCACAGGAACGTGCAATCAGCAAAATCTACAATAAAGACACAGGGAACTAGCCAGGATAAATGATCCATTTTCTTCAACAAAAATTATTGGTGTGGGAGGTGGGACCGAGGAGAGAGAACACACTGAAGAGGCACTAACAAACTAAAAGAAATTGAAGAGAGAAATAATCCAATTTCAGTCAATGACCCTTATTTGGACCCAGATTCACGAAGACTGTTTAAATAAGAAGAAATAATTGGTCAAGTTTAAAACCTTCTATTTTCGATACTTGAATGACTATTGTTAATACCGTACAGTTGTTAGAACAGTATTCTGAATAAGTGTTTAAAGTGAGGATATATCTTTTAGAGACATATACTGAAACAGTTACGGATGAGTCATATAATGTGGGACTTTGCTTCAAAATAATAGGGTAAGGCAGAGAAAATGGGTAGGGGTAGAGTAGAAACAAGACTGGTCAGAGTTGGTAACTTTTGAAGCCAGGCGATGATTGGATGGAGGGGTCATTAGACCAATCTCTACTTCTGTTTATGTTTGAAATTTTCCACAATAAAAGTTTATTTTAAAGCCAACCAATTCCTCACTATAACACTATTTTATTTCTCAAAATATTAATGTTACAATGTAGTTTTTGATTATTCATTTTGTGTTGACTGTCTACCTCTCTATAAATATAAGCTTTATAAGAGCAAAAGCTTAGTCTTTACTGTTTTTATCCCCAATGCCTAGAACAGTGCCAGGTTCTTGATCAATACTTCTGAATGAATAAATAAAACATCTGGGATCCCCCCGTAGAGTTTTTTTTTTTTTTTTAAGATTTTATTTATTTATTTGAGACAGAGAGAATGAGAGAGACAGAGAGCACATGAGAGGGGGAAGGGTCAGAGGGAGAAGCAGGCTCCGTGCCGAGCAGGGAGCCCGATGCGGGACTCGATCCCGGGACTCCAGGATCATGACCTGAGCCGAAGGCAGTCGCTTAACCAACTGAGCCACCCAGGCGCCCCCCCCGTAGAGTTTTAAAAGATGCTAACTTCACCGTGGCCAACAAAGCACCATGGGAAATATGATGACACTAGCCAGAAGGAGCTTACCTTCACTTCGATGAAGTCGGGATTCCCCAGGGACACCAGCTCAGCATAGGCCTGGAGTTCATCCACATTCCATGCTTTCACTAGAGTCAGTCTGTACACAGTACGCTGTTGCTAAAACAGAGGAAAAGCCAACTTTGTTTTTATCTTGGTGGAAGTCACACCTAGGAAGATTCTCAAATTTCTTCAGTGAGAACCCAGCTTAGGTGAAATTCAGTATGAACTTTTGTAAGTCGAAGTTATATTTTGTAGAAAGATGAAAAAAATGTACACAATATAGTAAGATTCCCCTAAGCCTTTTAGGGGCACAGATGCTAGCATTTATCTTTTCTCACTCATAATCTCTAACACTAGACTAGGCACCCAAATGTTTCTTGACAACCACACAATGAATTAGATTTAGTAAGGAACAGCAAATTGACCAAATAGTTTAAGACTGTTGAAAATTAATTCAAATAACCTTCAGGCTTTCAGGTACCAATCACTAAAGTGTTGATGATAAGAATTTCTAATGACTCTTGTCTTCTTTCCTGCTCTCTCGTCATTTAATGATCTTGTTGGCAGAAAAGGCACATTTATGAACTGTCAGTGTTGTCACCTGTTTACCCTTTAACCAAAAGAGGTACTGGTTTTCTGAAAAGCAATCAGACACCAGACATCAAAGGCTTTAAAAAGTTTATGCTCTTTGACTTTGTAACTCCCTTCCAGGACACAAGACAAATTTTTAAATGTTCAAAGGCTTATTTCAACATCTCAGAACATTACTAATAATAGTTGAAAACCTAAAGCAAGAGTGGGGGGGCAGGATCTATGACTTGCCTCTAACCAACAGTGTATGGTAAAGGTGATGTGATGTATGTGCTTATGTGTGAATGATTACATCCATCTGCAGCAAGTTCTCAGGCAATATCCATGCTTTAAGTAGCAAGGTTCAAAATACTTGAGAGAAAAACAAAGTGAGGTGAGAAATGAACAAAATGACATCAACCTCTCTACTTTTGTCTATGTTTGAAGATTTCTGTAATTAGTGAAAAAGAAGAAACACTTGAGATCTTTAGTGAAAAAAACTAATGAACAGTATTAGGCAGCCATACCATAAAATTTTCTCAAAAATTATTTTAAAATACAGTATATAATGCATGAAAAGACAGAAATCTTCCAAATTCCTCTTACACAACTAGAATTCATCTAACAAAAATGGCAGAGAACTGCAGACCACTCTCATTTGTACTTATATACACAAAAATCTTACAGAAATTTTAGCAGATAAGATTCGACACTATGTTAAAAATTCTATGGGGCGCCTGGGTGACTCAGTTGGTTAAGCGACTGCCTTCGGCTCAGGTCATGATCCTGGAGTCCCGGGATCGAGTCCTACATCGGGCTCCCTGCTCAGCAGGGAGTCTGCTTCTCCCTCTGACCCTCCCCCCTCTCATGTGCTCTCTCTCATTCTCTCTCTCAAATAAATAAATAAATAAATAAAATCTTTAAAAAAAAAAAATTCTAGGAATGTGGGGCGCGCCTGTGTGGCTTAGTCAGTTGAGCGTCCGACTCTTGATTTCGGCTTAGGTCATGATCTCGGGGTCGTGGGATGGAGCCCCGCATCGGGCTCTGCGCTCAGCGAGGAGTCTGCTTGAGATTCTCTCTCCCCCCCCCTCCCTTTGCCCCTCCCCGGGCTCATGGTCTCTCTCTAAAATAAATAAATAAAATCTTTAAAAAAATTCTAGGAATGCAAAGATGATTCATTACATGGTTCAACACAGAAAAATCCATGTGGTCATCTTCAGAGATACACAAAGATATTTAATATAATTTAACAGCCATCCCTAATTTTAAAACAAAGTAGAATAAACAATCAAAGACCATCTGGTAACTAAACAATTAAAACACGTTCTTAACATAAAGAAAACACTTTCCAGTCAATAGTCAAATTCATTCTCAGTCATTTAAAAAATACAGGCATTCCCATTTAGTCAGACTAACAGAAGAATGTCCACTCTGTTGTTTTTATCAACACTTCCCCTGAAAGTTAAAATCAAAGCAATAAGGCAAGGGAACAAGAATTATTGGATACTATACAAAAAATAATTACTTGCAAATGATATAACTGACTTCTTGGAAACCTAAGAAAGTCAACTAAAAAATTATGCTATGGAAAAGTGGCCAGTTACTAAATAAAAGTATAAAAATGAACAACTTTCCTGGCATAGATTAGTGGAGTAAATATGGGTGCTGGGGCCAGACTGAATCCCAGACCACATACTTAACTACCTTTACCCCTCTGTTCTCGGTTTCTTCTTTTTTTTTTTTTTTTAAGATTTTTATTTAATTACTTGAAAGAGAGCACAGAGAGAGAGGGAGAAGCAGACTTCCTGCTGAGCAGAGAGCCTGACGTGGGGGCTCGATCCCAGGACCCCCGGGATCATGACCTGAGCCGAAGGCAGATGCTTAACAACTGAACCACCAGGCGCCCGTGTTCTCAGTTTCCACCCTGTGTAAAATGGGGGTCCTACACAGGATAAAAAGCATGAATCCATGTAGAACTTAGAACCCAGACTGACACCAGTAGGTCCTAAACAGTATTAGCTACTAGATCCCAGCAATGACCACTATGAAATGCAAGGCAAGGCAAATTCTACTTAAATTGTAAAATACATTTATAAAATACCTAGTAATTAGTTTGTGAAATAACATGGACAGTCAAGAAAATAAACTTTTCTTTCTTGGAGAGTCAAAAGTTATATGTGGGTTTTTTTACTGGGGGGCGTCAATACCCCTAATATCCACATTGTTCAAGGGCCAACTGTATAAATGATACACATATCTTATATATTACAGTATATTATATGTATTATAGTATACTATTATATATAACATATAATGGATATATATCATACCCAAAAGAATGAACAAACTTCATAATACAAACTAACCTATCCAGTGGCCTTGATAAATTCACTTGTTAATTTTAATTGTTTATTTTACTGGACTTTGCATACAAAATGTCATCTGCAATAAAGTTTTTTTACTTCAAAAAAAAAAAAGAAAGAAAAGAAAAGAAACTTTTCTGAGACCTAAACAAAACCTCACCTACATGGAGAGCCATGATAGATTTATAAGCAGAATGTTAACTCCAGTGGGAGTTTAAAATTCCTTTGAACAAATAAACTGCCCATGATACCAACAGTAACAATAGCAGGAGTTAGCAATCACTTAGCACTTACCACGCTGTGGTTTTAAGTGGTTAATATCATAGCAAAGATTCCAATATTTGTCCAATCTTTACAACAAATCTTACAAAATAGGTCTGATTATTATCTTCACATTACAGTTATGAAATTGAGGCCTAGAGTGGTTGAATGAATTTCCCAAAGTTACACAGCTGGAAAGCAGCAAGGCTGGGATGTGAACCCAAAGAGTACGGCTCTCTCTAACCCTAACCCTAACCTTTTAAAATTGTGAAATGAAACATACAAAGAGAAATGTATATAAAACATGTATGTGTAGCTAAAGGGGTTAATATAAAGAAAACACCCATCGCTCAGCCACCATCTGTTCCCTTTGTCCCAAAGAAACCTAATATCCTGATGTTCACATTACTGTTTTAGATTTTTGCCTGTTTGAAAGCTACATAAATGGAACCATTGTTCTTTTGTGTCTTGCTTCTGTCATTCAACGTATTTATATAAAATGCATCCATGTCACTGGATGTTGACATTTTCTCATTTTCTTTGTCATCCAGTATTCCATTATTGGAATATACAACAATTTATTCAACCATTCCCCCACTGATAGACATTTGGATCACTTCCACTTTTTAGCTGTTACATAAAAAATGCTGTTACATTTTTATGACACTGGAGTTTAATTCTGCCTGTTCTAGGAAACTGTATGAAATGCTATTATGACATATATTCTTTTAGGTCTGGCTTCTTTCATGGAATTTGACGTTTGTGAGATTATCCATACTGTTGGACCTAGCTGTACAGACATTTTCATTCCCATTCAGTGCTCCATTATACAAATATACTACTAGTGAAAGTTGCCTGTTTTTTCCCAGTTTGGATCTCTTACAAAATAACGTTGCCATCAGCATTATTATACTTAACTCTTGGGATGCACGAGAGCACATATTTTTCTTGGATGCACCTCAGAGCAGAAATGCCAGGTCACCAGATGTGTATTCACGCAATGCTAGCAGATACTACCAGCCCAGCTCCCGAAGTCATTCCACCATACTTTCACCCGCCGTGTCTCGGAGTTCCAGCTTTTCTTCACAACACTTGGTGGTGTTAGTCTTCAAATTCTGCCACCCTTGCATTGTTTCATTTTGTATTTGCCTGATTACTAAAGAAGTTGATTATGTTTCTGGCCATTTGGATGTTGGCTTTTGTGAAGTACTTGTTCTAGTGTTTTTAAATATTTCTCTAACGGGCTGTCTTTTTCCTACTGATTTTTTTTTTTCAAATTCTTTTTATATTCTGGCTATAAGAGGGCTATTATAAATGTCTTAGAAATATTTCTACACACTTTATGGCTTTCCTTTTCACATTCTTCGTATCTTTTGATCAGCAGAAATAACTAATTTTCATACCTTTTTATCTATAGCATATTTATAATCAAATCACTGTAGACAAAGAGAAGCATTATGGGGTTACTGGAAAAGGAATATTATTGGACTTGATTAGATTAGTTTATTTCAAATTATCAACTTCACATTCTGGGTTTTGCTGTGTCTGTGGGGAGCTTGCTCAATGGAATCATTTCAGAGACTTTATTTAAAGTCTGTTTAAAATTAGTTAAAGCAGTTCCTAAGGCTCTAGGAGAACAAAAGGGTGTTAGACTAGTTAGATTAGATTAAAACAAAAACTGGGTGCAGATGTTGCTTGAAAGGTGAAAGCTGGAATTTCCTTTGCAAAGGAAATACTTAACACTGTTATTTTATCCTTCTTTTTGTTAAAAAAAGAAAAAAGTGTAAACTGGATGGTATTCATTTAATTTGAATTAAACTTGTTTTTTTTTTCCAGTTTGGGGATTTAGTACTTTTAATTTGCATAGGCTCTGGAATGGTTATTACTGCAGAATTTTCTGAATGTGGCATATTATCTGTAGGGACAGGTATAGTGTGATACCACAGAATACAAAAATGAGCATGAAGGTATTTAATTCAGGCAAACAGTTTAGCTACTTGCTGTTTAGTGTTCAGTGTTATTCGTAAAATGTCACAATGTGATTTGTCAAAAATGTCAAGAAGTTGGCATGTTATAATTTCATGTATTTTCTGTTAAATTTGAGAGTCTAAGATCCCCCCGACCTGCCCAGTGGTGCACACAAACACAGTAATATAGGGGGCTCAGGGGAGATATTTGAAAGTAATATCACATCAAATGTGGCTGGTCTCTAGGAAGAGACCTAGATATCTGTTCACCGCTAAAATTTAAACCAGATCTTTGTGACAGATTTTAAATTTGTGTTTTAACTTACACTGTTCTTAGAGGGAAGCAATACATGAACTGAAAATACCTGGACTAAAAACTGAGGTCAAAATACCAAAGGTAAATGTTAAATGCTTATCAAAGGGAACTGAGGGAGAAAAGGATTAAGTACAAAGTAGAAAAGGCCTGAGTAGTCAGGAAGGACTGGAGAAAGGAGGAAAAAGTATCAGATGATAAAAGAACCACGGAGTAACAATTAAGCTATGGTTCTGGAATCAACTGTGTGAGTTCAGGCATGCCCCCCCCCCCCCACCGCCCCATGCCTCTGCAAAATGGGAGAGTAATAGTGTCAGCATCCTGCGGTGTTATTGTAAACTTAAAAGCACTAAAACAAAGGACTTAGACCATGGTCTGGCACAAAGAAAGGTATGAATAAATTTCAGCTACTATCACCACCACCACCAGCTGCTCCACAGATACGTTTGTTTACACAGGCATCAACCACTAGTCCCTGGGTCCCTCTCTATGCCAGGCATAATTCTAGGTGCTGGAGATACAACAGTGAACAAAGCAAACAAAGTGCTGTCTGTTGAGTGTAAGTGAACAAAACCAGAGTCAGAAAAAATTAGCAACAGTAGTAATACCAAAAGAGCAGAGGAGCTGGGAAACCAGCAGAGGTAAGATTCCACCACTGCTGCCTTTTGCACTAACTCCTCAATTTACAAAACCAAAGTGAATGTTGACCAAATTGCATGCTTGTCAAAAAGTTAATTCTGAACTGAATGACTTAAAGCAAAAACAAACAAACAAACAAAACTCGTCAAAATTAAAACAATTCCTAACTGATGACTATTGTTTCTAAAAACAAAGGAACATTCAATACCTCTACTAGAAACTGGGCAATCTATCAAACTCCTTAGAAACCATACCTATTATTGAAATGGCTTTGTTGTTTTTTTTTTTTTAAGATTTTATTCATTTATTTAATTGACAGAGAGAGAGAGAGACAGTGAGAGAGGGAACACAAGCAGGGTGAGGGGCAGAGGGAGAAGCAGGCTTCCCGCCGAGCAGGGAGCCCGATGGAGGGCTCGATCCCAGGAGCCTGGGATCATGACCTGAGCTGAAGGCAGTCGCTTAACCAACTGAGCCACCCAGGCGCCCCTGAAATGGCTTTAAACTAAGTTTTATACTATTTGTGAGAGACAAAACAAAATGTGTCAATCTGGTAAGTCAAATAAACAAAGAACAAGAAAATAAATTCAAAGATACAACTCATGATGCAACCAAATGAAACATTCTTCACATTCAAAGATAAGCAGGAAAACTGTTATAGAATTACTCTCAAAATAAATTAAGTAACCAACCAATTTCAACCTTAATGAACAACTGAAAATGCAGATTAAGGAAAGAGGGTAAAGACAAGGTTATAAGACTCAGTGAAGAAAATCTGACCCAACAGGAAATCATTAAAGGAAACACATCAAGCTACTAATAATGTTTACTTCCCCAAAAGGAAGAGAAGGGTTGTAGGTTTATTATTTACATTTCTTCTTAAAGATCCATAAAACACCATGAAGTGTACTAATACACACATTACAAAAGTCTCAGGAGAGAAAAGAAAAAATGGCAAAAAAAATATTTGAAAAAAGAATGGCCAAAAACTTCAAAAATCTGATGAAAAACATAAATCTACACATCCAAGAAGCTCAACAAACTCCAAAAAGGATAAACTCAGAGACCCATACTAAGACACATTATAATCAAACTGTCAAAAGACAAAGAGAATCTTGAAAGCAGCAAAACAGAAGTGATTTATCACCTATGAGAGATCCTTGATAAGATTTAGAACTAATTTCTCATATTTCTCATCACCAACCACAGTAGTCAGGAGGCAATGGGATGACATTTAAACAGATGAGAGGAAAAAAAACTGTCAAGCAGGAATATTATACCTGGCAAAACTATCCTTTAAAAAATAAAGGAGAAACTAAGCCACTCCCAGATGAAAAAAAGCTGAGGGAGTTCACTGTGAGCAGACTGCCCTAGGAGAAATGGTAAAGGGAGTCCTTCAGAACAACAGGAAAGGACACCACAGAGTAACTTGAAACCAAATGAAGAAATAAAGAACTCCAATAAAGGTAACTACATTAGGATAAATATAAAAGCCAGTATTACTCTATTTTTGGTCTGTAACTCCTCTTTTTGTTTCCTATGTGATTTGAAAGACATCTACATAAAAGAGTAATTACAAATCTGTGTTAAATGGGCATGCAGTATATAAAAATGTAATCTGTGAAATTAACAACATAAAGGAGGAAGCCAGAGCTGCACAGGATCAGTTTTTGTATGTACTTAAAGTTAATTTAGCAGGAATTCAAAATAGACTGTTATAAATTAAATGTCTTTTCTACTATTAAGAAAATAACTAAAAAAAACATAGAAAAAGGAAAATGAAGAGGAAATCAAAAGGTACACAGGAAAAAAAATCAAACTAAAAAGGGCAGTACTGGAAGAAATGAAAACAAAAAGATGCAAGACATATAGAAAACAAAAATCATACAAGTCTTTATCATAAACACTTTAAATGTAAGTTGACTGGGCGCCTGGGTGGTTCAGCTGGTTAAACGACAGCCTTCGGCTCAGGTCATGATCCCAGAGTCCTGGGATCGAGTCCCACATCGGGCTCCCTGCTCAGCAGGGAGTCTGCTTCTCCCTCTGACCCTACCCACTCTTGAGCTCTATCTCACACTCTCCCTCTCTCAAATAAATAAATATCTTTTTAAAAAATAAATAAATAAATGTAAGTTGATTAAATTCACCCATTAAAAGACAGAATGGATTTTTCTTAAAAAAATTGAAGACTTCTATGCTGTCTACAAAATAGGTTCACTTTAGATCCAAAGATACAAACAGGTTGAAAGTGAAAGGATGGAAAAATTACATTCCATGCAAACAGTAACCAAAAGAGAGCTGGGGTGGCTATACTCATAACAGACCAAATAGATTTTAAGTAAAAGATCGTTACAAGAGACAAGAAAGGTCCTTATATATTGATAAAATGGCTAACTCATCAAGCTATAACAATTATAAACATATATGCACCAAACAACAGGCACACAGGGGATCATCAACAAGATTAACAGCCAATTTCTCATCAGAGTATTGCCAAACCAGGAAATCCCACATGAGCCTTTGGTGTCCAGAGCTTTTATTGGAGCTCCATCACATACTGCCCACATGGCTAAAGTTGGGTTTCCAGACCCTCCTGGAGGTTCAAGGTCATACTTTTAGTTATCAGTTCCTCTGGAGATTGGAACTAATAATGAAATTAATTATGAAACCAGTAAGGCTCCAAAGCCTCCACCATAAATCATTTTTCTAGACTGTCCAGTGACCAAAGCCCCCATGCAAACAAAGATAATCCTATCATGTAGGACATTCCAAGAATCAAGAGATCATCTCCCAGCAGCTGAGGGCAAAAGCCATACATCTTAGGTAAAGTTAATTTTTCACTACACACCAATGGGTCAGAGGAAAAATGAAAAGAGAAAATACGGGCACCTGGGTGGCTCAGTTGGTTAAGCAACTTGCCTTCGGCTCAGGTCATGATCCTGGAGTCCCTGGATCAAGTCCCGCATCGGGCTCCCTGCTCGGCAGGGAGTCTGCTTCTGCCTCTGACCCTCCCCCCTCTCATGTGCTCTCTCTCATTCTCTCTCAAATAAATAAATAAAATCTTTAAAAAAAAAAAGAAAAGAGAAAATACTTTGAGATAAATAAAAACAAAACCACAACATACCAAAACTTATGAAAAACTGAAAAAGCAGTGCTTGGAGAAAAATTAATAGCTGTAAACACCTACCAAAAAAAAAAAAAATCTCAAACATTAACCTAAGTTCACACCTCAAGTATCTAAAAGAGTAAATTAAAACAAAAGCAAGGGGCGCCTGGGTGGCTCAGTCGTTAAGCGTCTGCCTTCAGCTCAGGTCATGATCCCAGGTTCCTGGGATCGAGCCCCACATCGAGCCCCACATCGGGCTCCCTGCTCAGCAGGAAGCCTGCTTCTCCCTCTCCCGCTCCCCCGCTTGTGTTCCCTCTCTCGCTGTGTCTCTCTCTGTCAAATAAATAAATAAAATCTTAAAAAAAAAAAAAAGCAAAAAGTAAGAAAGAAATAATAAAGATGAGAACAGAAGTAAAAGAGAGAATGGAGAAACACTAGAGAAGAAAGAAACCCCAAGTTGGTCTTATGAAAATATCAACACAATTGACAAACCTGTAACTAGACTAAAAAAGAGAGAAGACACAACTAAAATCAGAAATGAAAATGGAGACAATACTGCCAAGCTTGCAGAAATAAAAAGGGGTATAAGAGAATACTGTGAACAACTGTATGCCAACAAATTAGATATAACCTAAATTAAATGGGCAAATTCCTAGAAACACACAAATTGCCAAAAATGACTCACAAAGAAATAGAAAATCTCAACAGATCTGTAACAAGTAAAGAGATTAAGTCAGTAATCAAAAAACTCCCAACCAAAAAAAGTCCAGAAGCAGATGGCTTCACTGGTGAATTCTGCCAAACATTTCAAGAATAATTCTCAAACTCTTCCCATTAACAGGAGAAAAGGGAATACTTTTGAACTCCTCTGAGGCCACATTACCTTTGAGCCAAAGATAGCACAAGAAAAATATCCAGTATCACTTATGAACATAAATGCAGAAATCCTCAATGAAATGCTATCACACCAAATCCAATAGCATATTAAAATATTATGCAGCATGAATAAGTGGGATTTAGCAACTGGGTAAGGAGGATGGAGAGTAACTACTTACTGGATACAAGACTTTATTTTGGAATGATGAAAATGTTTAAGAACTCGGTAGAGGTAGTAATTGAATAACATCATGAATGTGTCAGTGAATTCTTTACTATAAAATGTTTAACTTTATGTTATTTGAATTTCATCTCAATAAAAAATTTAAAATTCCTGTCAAAATTCCAGCTGCCCATTTTTCGGGGGGGGGGGGAATCTGATTTTCAAGATGCATAGAGAAATGCATATGGACCCGAACAGCCAAAATAACTTTGAAAAAGAACAAATCTGAGAGACTCACACTTCCTGATTTCAAGACTTACTCAAAGCTATAATAATCAAGACTGTGTGAGATACCGGCATAAGAACAGACATATGGATCAATGGGACAGAATTGAGTCCAGAAGTGAAACCACACAAAGACAACTGATCTGACAAGCACGTCAAGTCCATTCGGTGGAGGAAAAATAGTCTCTTGACAAACACTCCTGAGACAGCTGGATATTCACATGCAATGTATGAAGTGGAAACCCTACCTCATACTGCACATGAAAATTAAGTCAAAATTGATCAAAGATCTATATGTAAGAGCTAAGAAATGAAACTCTTTCAAAAGCACAAGCAACAAATGAAAAAAAATAAGTTGAACTTCATCAAAATGAAAAACTTTTGTGCTTCAGTCCAGCGGTTCCTCAAAAAGTTAAACATACAATTACCGTAAGATCTAATAATTCCATTCCTAGGCAGATACACCTGAAAGAATTAGAAACATGGGTTCACACTAAAACTTGAACATGAATATTCACAGCCTGTTATTTGTAAGAGCCAAAAAGCAGGAACAACCTCATGTCCATCAGCTGAAGAATGGATAAACAAAATGTAGTGTATCCATACAATGGAGTATTATTCAGCTAGAAAAACAAAGGATGAGGTTCTGATTCAAGCAATTACATGAATGAATCTTGAAAACAATTATGCTAACCGAAAGAAGCCAGATACTATTAAAATGGTCTGGAATTAAATAATGCTAACAGTTGCACAATTTTGTGAATAACCTAAAGGCCAGTGAATTTATACATTTAAAAACGTAAATTGGGACACCTGGGTGGCTCAGTCATTAAGCATCTGCCTTTAGCTCAGGTCATGATCCCAGGGTCGTGGGATGAGTCCCACATTGGGTTCCTTGCTCAGCGGGGAGCCTGCTTCTCCCTCTGCCTGTGCTCTCTCTCTCTCTCGCTGACAAATAAATAAAATCTTAAAAAATAAATAAATAAAAATTAAAAAATAAAAAGGTAAATTTATGCTCTGTGAATTATATCTCAATTTTTTTTTAAGATTTTATTTATTTATTTGAGAGAGAGAGCATGAGAGGGGGGAGGGTCAGGGGGAGAAACAGACTCCCTGCTGAGCAGGGAGCCTGATGCGGGACTCGATTCCGGGACTCCAGGATCATGACATGCGCCAAAGGCAGTCGCTTAACTGACTGAGCCACCCAGGAGCCCTCAATTTTAAAAATGGCAGTCGCTTAACTGACTGAGCCACCCAGGAGCCCTCAATTTTAAAAATAAGAAAAAGATTGAGTATCTATAAGCATCTCAGGAGGTCAGAAAGTGAATGGTAATCTAAAAATAGGAAATAAAAGCAGAAATTAACGTAAGATGAAATACCTATAATATACGGTGAACTATCAGAAGAATTAATATTGTTAAAATGTCTGTAATACCCATAGATAGCTACCTATAGATTCAATGCAATCCCTATCAAAATTCCAATGGGATTTCACCAAATCAGAAAAAACAATCTGAAAATTTGTATGGAACCACAAAAGACCCTCAATAACCAAAGCAATCTTAAGAAAAAAGAACAATGCTGGAGGCCTCACATTTCCGGCTTTCAAAGTTTACTACAAAGCTATTGTAATCAAACCAGTATGGCACTGACATAAAGACAGACACATAAACTGATGGAACAAAGAGCCCAAAATAAACCCCTGCATGTACAGTCAACTAATATTTGACTAGGGAACCGAGAATACTAAATGGGGAAAGGATAGTTTCTTCAATAAACGGTGATAGGAAAACTGGATAATCACATACAGAGCAACGAAAAAGGACCCCTATCTTACAACACACACAAAAATTAACTTGAAATGGATTAAAGACTTAAACATACGACCTGAAACCATAAAATTCCTAGAAGAAAACACAAAGAAAAAGTTCTCTGACACTAATCTTAGCAATGACTTTTTGGATATGACAACAAAAGCATAAGCAGCAAAAGCAAAAACAGACAAATGGGACTACATCAAACTAAAAAGCTTCTGCACAGCAAAGAAAACCATCAACAAAATGAAAAGACAACCTATGGAATGGGAGAAAATATTTACAAACAATTTTCTGAGAAAGGGTTAATATCTAAAGAACTCCAACTCAGTAACAAAAAAACACAAACAATTTGATTTTAAAATGGGCAGAGGAACTGAACAGACATTTTTCCAAAGAAGACATCTAAATGGCCAACAGGTACATGAAAAGATGCTCAGTATCAGGGAAATGTAAATCAAAACCACAATGAGGTATCTGCTCACACATGTTAGAATAGCGATCCTTGAGAAAACAAGTGTTGACAAGGATGTGGAAAAAAGAGAACCCTTTTTAGATTTCGGGTTCAGGGAACTGTTAGTGGTAATGTAAATTGGTATAGTCACTATGGAGAGCAGTATGAAGGAGTCTCAAAAAATAAAAAAAATGTAACTGGCATATGATCCAGCAACTTCTTTGGGTATATATCCAAAGGAAATGAAAACAGGATATTCAAAATAGTCAATAAATGGAAACAACCTAAGTGTCTATAAACAGATGAACAGTTAAAGAACCTGTGATGTGGTGTATACACACACACAAACACACACACACTGGAATATTACTCAGCCATGAGAAAGAAGAAAATATTCCCATTTATGACAAAATGGATAAACATGGGCATCAAAGACCTTATAATAAGAGAGGTAAATCAAACAGAAAAAGACAAATACAACTTGTCGACCCTTGGACAACATAGTTTTGAACTGTGTGGGTCTACTTACACATAGATTTTCAGTAAATATATACATACAGTACTGTAAATGTATTTTCTCTTCCTTGATGTTCTCAGTAACATTTTCTTTTCTCTAGCTTACTTGTAAGAATATAGTATAATATATAGAACATTCAAAATATGTGTTGGAGGGGTCAAAAGTTAATATGCAGATTTTCCACTGCACAGTGGATTGGTGCCCTGAACCCCTATGATGTTTAACAGTCAACTGTATGATATCACTTATATGTGGAATTTACAAAAGCTGAACTAATGGAAACAGAGCAGGATGGTGGTTACTAGGGGCTGGGGAGTGGGGGAATTGGAGAAATTTTAGTCAAAGGATACAAACTTGCAGTTACAAGATGAATAAAGTTCTGGAGATCTAAAGCACAGCACTGTGATTAGTAGTTAACAATATTCTACATCATATACTTCAAAGTTGCTAAGAGACTAATCTTAAATGTTCTCACCATAAAGAAAAAGATAATTATTGGATGTGATGGAAGTGTTAGCTTACACTACCATGGTTATCATATTGCATTATATAAATGTATCAAATGAACACATCTTAAACTTACAAAATGTCACATCAATTATCCATTATAACTCAACAAAAAAATAGAAATGAGCAACAAGTATGGATACTTGATCTATTACAAAACTGACACTATAGAACAAGGTAGAAATGGATGGTATTTTAAATAAAGAGTCCTGGGTGAAATGGATGTTCATGTAAGGAGTTAAAAGCACCCACACTTAAAAAAATTCTTTAATGGATTATAGACTTAAATGTGAAAGAAAAACAGCAAAATATTTAGAAAATAAGAATCTCTTCTTAACTTTCTTAAACAGTTTAAAACACACTCAACAGAAAAGCAAGCCTGATTAAGCTGGACTGTATTAAAATTAGCAACTTCTCCTTATCAAAAGATATGATACAAGAAAGAGACAAGCCATAGAGTGAAAAAAGAGATTTCCTCATATCTACCAAACCAATAAGAAAAAAGACAAGTGCAAAAGAAATATTGGCAAAAGCCATAAATGTTCCTGTATGGCCTTGAATAAGAATGGTTTTTATAATTTATTGACAGTGAACACTAACTTTGAAGCAAGTATCCTTCTCAGAAGAGGGTATCCAAATGACCAATGAATAGAAATGCAAATTAAATCCACAAGAAAATATTGTTTCACAACCACCTTACAAAGACTGACAAAACCAGTTGGTGGCAAGGATGCAAAACAACTGTACTGTACACTGTGCTGTACACACTGCTGTTAGGAGTGTAAATTCATACATTACTTTAGAAATTGTTTGGCATTTCTACTAAAGCTGAATGCATGCATACCAAATGATCCAGCAATTCCACTCCTAGATATATAGCCAACATTAATGAGCAAATACATACACCAAAAGATATGTATAGGAATATTACTAATAGGATGATTCATGATAGCCAAAAACTGGAACAATGTGACTATTCTTCAACAGTAAAATAGATTAACTGTAGCATATTCATATAATGAAATAAGACAGTGGAAATGAACGGACTACAACTGTACACGGCATCATGGATCAATCTAACAAACATGTAAAGCAAAATATAGTTGACCCTCGAACGACATGGGTTTGAATTGCACAGATCCACTTACATGTGAATTGTTTATGGTACAGTACTATAAATGTATTTTCTCTTCCTTATGACTTTCTTAATAACATGTGCCTTTCTCTAGCTTACTTTATTGTAAGAATACAGTACATAATACATATAACATACAAAATATGTGCTAATCGACTATGTTATTGGTAAGGCTTCTGGTCAACAGCAGGCTTTCAGTAGCTGGTTTTGGGGGGCAAAAGTTATACATGGATTTTCACTCACAAGGGGTCGGTACTCCAACCCCAGCATTGTTCAAGGGTCAGTTCCGTACTGTATAATTCCATTTCAGTAAAGTTCAAAAACAGGGAAAACTACCTTACAGTGTTAGAAGTCAAAACAGTGATTATTTTTAGACAGAAGAGGGGCTAATGACCAGGAGGAAACATGAGTGGTGCAAAAGGGTGACTCTGAAGGTGCTCTTTTTTTTTTAAAAGATTTTATTAATTTATTTGATAGAGAAAGCGAGAGAGCACAAGCAGGGGGAATAGTAGAGGGAGAGGGAGAAGCAGACTTCCCGCCAAGCAGGGAGCCCGATGCGGGGCTCAATCCCAGGACCCCGGGATCATGACCTGAGCCGAAGGCAGACGCTTAACCATCTGAGCCACCCAGGCGCCCCTGAAGGTGCTCTTAATACTACTGCTGAATACAGGGGTGTGTTTGTTTTGTAATAATTCACCACACTGCCCACTTAAGCTCTGTGCACTTTTCTGTTAAGTATGATACACTCTAACAATAAATCCTGTGAGAGAGAAAATATATGCAAAATGCTGGGAAAAGGCATTCATTTTTTTAAAGCCCTTATATGTTATATACAGAAGGATTCATGGGTAAAGTGATATATTTATTTGACTTGAAATATTCCAATGCCTCCTCCACCCCAAAAACACAGGGGAGACAGATGAAACAAGAAATGAAGAGTGCCGATAGTTGTCAAAGTGAAGATCATAGTTACACAGGAATTCATTCTATTACTCTCTTTTCTCTTGTGTGTTTTAAAAATCTATAATAAAAAGTTTAAAAATACATAACTGTGAGTTAGACAGAATTCTTTTGTTTCTAATTAGGCAGCTTTCAGTGCTACATATTCTGGATGAGGTTATTATATCCCAGGACTACAGCTCTTAATTTCAACGATTTATCTTGACAGTTGCAATTCAAGACGAACTCGAGTTGAAGCTGTGTCAAAACAAGATAAAATGGTCTCCTAAAATATGGTACTGAGTTACTAGTAATCAAAGAAATGCAAATTGAAACAGTAATGAGTTACCATTTTGGGTTATCAAATTGGCAAAGATTTTTTAAAATAGCAATATCCAATGCTGCCTAGAGTTTAGCAAGACAGGCATACTCACTCACTGATGGTAAAAGCAAAATTCAGTAAAAACATTTTGGAAAGTAACACAGCAACATGATTAAAGAACCTGAAAAATACTCAAATCTGTTTTGACCCAATAATTGTACTTCTAAAATTTTCACCTTTGGAAATGATAAAAATTGTGGACAAATACTGATAAATAAGAATGTTCATTCCAGCTTTATTTATAATAATGAGGTATTATAAACTCTCAAGAGCTTCAATCCCAAGAAAGAGCAAGATGATTTATGACACAGCTATTTAACAGTAAAGATGATATTTCAGAGCAGTGGTTATGAATCCTAACATAGCAGGAAGCATACTCCTAACAAAAGGAGAGAGCTCAATGGAGACGTAATTTTCGGAAAGGGGTAAGAAATGGGGACGGGGACTTGTGTTTTTGTACTTGTTCTTATTGAGAATAACTGGTTTTAGAAGAATGTTTAATGATAAGGGATAATTTTTATGTAACAGTGTTGAATTTGTAGAAGGCTAAAAACAAAACTGTACATAGATGGTATTATTAATGACAGAAATAAGGCATGGAAGGAAATATAATGAAAGTTGTGGGATCAGAAACATGTACACACACACATATTTTTTAATAGTACTGACTCTTGAGATGAGACTAAATCAGCTTAACAGTCTCTTAATATTCCTGATCTCAACTATCCATCATAGCAGATGGCTTAAACTAAATTCTCCTGCCCAAAGACCAGAGATTTAGTAAAGGATATAGAAAAAGATCTGCCGTAGATTCAGCAGAGCCTCAGAAGACCATGCATATCCACTGAATATGAGACAGAGTGTGCCCGGAGTTTGAAGTCAAGTTACTTACAATAGCAAAAAAGAAAGAAGGGCTTGACATTCTCCTGGCAACATGGTTAATATGCAGGAAGATGCTGCCTGTGTGAAGGAGTAGGAGGAGGGTGAAACCGTGTAAGTGATCTATGTATAGGTACAGAATAGACCACAAACGCAGCCACATACTATAAATGCATAAACAGACATACAGGCAAAGGGGTTCATCTCTTGAGGAACCACAAAAGGAGAAAGCTCAGAAGTGCAAAAGGCAAAAGACAAAGGAGGCTAAGAGCACCAGCAGCTGAATGAGACAAGGAGATTGTAAATAAATACCCAATAGCAGGAAAATAAAATTCCCATTAGAGGATTTAAAAAAAAAAAGGCAGCAATATCTACACTTCAGAAAAGCCTAAGAGTAATATGGAGCAGTGTTTCTCCATCCTTTGGAGGTTGGGAGAAAGGGGAAACTGGGCTCCACTGGCATTTTAACAGGACAGTTTTCACTGTGTGAAAATGACCTGTACCCTGAGAACCACTAATACAGAAATTTACAACATGGGAATGCAAGGAAAAGGAATGAGAATTAAAAAAAAAAAAAAAAAAAAGATAAATAAGGGAGAGAGAATGTAAGGAATAAAGACAAAACAAAAATAAATGAAAGAGAATAAATAAATGGTAAGATTTCTAGAGGAAGAAAGAGCTGAGCACAAAAATCATAGGGCCACTCTCTCTACTTTCCACGTGAGAGAACATCTGAAGTCTAAAGCCTCTGCCACAAGGGGAATGAAGGACGTAGCCTATCTACAGAAGAGTAAATACAAGTCAGATAAACAATGTCATAAAACTCAAGAAGTAGAAGATCATGTTACCGCCTACACCAGGGTGCATACACCGACTCCAATCACCGAAGCAACAACATCGACTTGGATGACTGCGGATATTGACAAAAAAGTAAAATCTCTGGCAACGTTCCCACAGGCAAGGTCTATCCATCATCCTGCCGCAGACACAAACAGAAACACCTGAATCCAAAGTGTACAGACGACGGTATGAGGAGGCTATCTCAGTATCGCCAAAACGATGAGAGAAAGTAAATTGGAAAGGAATACGGAATAGTCAGAAACCATACATCCCTAAAGTCAATAAATCCTACAGATCTATTTCTCCAGAAATACTACTTGTAACAATTCATGAGTCCCAATGTTATATACTAAATGCAAACATTTTATAGTTAAGAAATGTTCAGGCTGTTTTAACTCACCAGTTAACCTCCCTGTGCCTAAACTTGGCTGGGGGGGGGGGGTGGGGGGAGATGACTCATTAGAAGGTGACTAAGTCCGTGAAGAGCCTATAAAATTTCCTCCCTGGAAAGCTTAACAGTGACAAGATGTGCCTGTGTATACAGAACTCTAGCTCATGTCTGACTCATAAGAAAGTGAATCTGGAATGACAGCAAGATGAGCCTGGAAGAAGGGTAGATGGCACCTGCTATACAAATACTAAAATGCCAAAAATTAAGCCTTTCAGCCAAAATCCTTACTTATCTAATTCACATTATTTACCAAATAGTACGTATAATGGACATACAGTCAAAAAGGATACTTCAAGTTCATCTCTTGAGCCATCCCCACTGCAACATAGATGAAATTAAAAATGAAAAGCACACAGATAAAGCTAGCTGAAAAAATATAATGAAACAGCCTTGTGACCAGGAATTGGACCTAGCAGCCTGTTAGAGCACCCATGTGAACAAAAAATAACCTCCTACTCAAGAAGAGCCTGCAAACAATTTCAAAAGATGTGTGGAAATCTGACATTCCCCAAAGACAGCCAGCAGAGTCCACAATTAGAAAATACATTCCAGTAAAAGAAAATTAAAGTGATAGAGCAGGCAACTTTAAAATAAGCGATAAACAGAAGATATGACTTCACAAAGATGGCAACTTTCCCAAATTAAACTACAAATTCAATGCAATTCCAATCAATATCCCAAAGTTGTGTGCTGTATGTGGTTGTGTGTATGAAAACTGACAAATTGGGGCGCCTGGGTGGCTCAGTTGGTTAAGCGACTGCCTTCGGCTCAGGTCATGATCCTGGAGTCCCTGGATCGAGTCCCGCATCGGGCTCCCTGCTCGGCAGGGAGTCTGCTTCTCCCTCTGACCCTCCCCCCTCTCATGCGCTCTCTCTCTCTCATTCTCTCTGTCTCAAATAAATAAATAAAATCTTTAAAAAAAATAAAAAATAAAAATTAAAAAAAATTTAAAAAAAGAAAACTGACAAATTAGTTCTAAAATAAATATGAAAATGTATTATAAAGGTGCTAAGAATCAGCAAGACAATTTTGAAGAAAAACAATTTTGATGAAGGAAGAGGGGTCTTTGGTGCTAAATATCAAGTCTTATAAAGCCATAGTAACCATGTGGCAATGAGACAAGAGAGAAAAATCAATATAACACAGTAGAAAGTTTAGAAAAATCCATGAATATACGAAAACTTGATTACAGCAGGCAGCCATCACAAATCATGGGGCAGAGGATGAATTATTCAAATAACGGATGCTGCTTCAATCAATTATCAACACAGGAGAAAAAGAATCCCTGTTTCATATGATACTTAAAAAAATTAAACAGCTAGATATGCATACATATACATGCGTATGTGTGTATATGCATACACATAGAAAGAGATCTTCAGTCCTTAATAAAAAGCATCTGCAAGTTAATGAAAATCACAAACATTTCAGAAGAATGGTTAAGAAACAAAACACGATTTCACAAAAAATACATACAAATGGTCAAGAAAAATATAGCAAATTATCTTAATACAACAAATAATTAAATACACATTAACACAATGGGCACTGGTTAAAAAAAAAAAGGTCAAAGCAGCAACGTTCATAATAGACACAAATTGGAAACAACCTTGATGTTCATCAAAGTTGAATAAATTTAAAAAGTTTTGTGACCTATTTACAATGGAATTCTACAGGTCAATAAAAAAAATTACTTACTGCTACATACAATAACATGGATGAATTTGATGGGTATAATGCTACTCAGGAAGTTAGACCAAATAAAAGAGGACATATTGAATGATTCAGAATAGTGGTTACTAGTAGGGAAGGGACATGAAAGAAACATTTAGGGTATTAATTATACAGGTGGATTGACTTTATTTAAAGATTCATCAAGCTGTACACTTAATTAGGACTTGTATCCTTTAGTGATATATGTTACACTTCAACAAAAAGAAAATTAACATTAAAAATAAGACTTATCAGGGGCTTGTGGGTGGCTCAGTTGGTTAAGCGTCTGCCTTCGGCTTGGGTCATGATCCGAGGGTCCTGGGATCAAGCCCAGCGTCAGGTTCCCTGCTCAGTGGGGAGTCTGTGCTTCTCCCTCTGCCTTTCCCCCTGGCTTGTGCTCTCTCTCTCAAATAAATAAATAAAATCTTTTTTAAAAAAATAAGACTTAACAGAATGCACGTAAAATAAGAACTTTATTGTTTTATAAAGCTGAGTAATGATGGAATATTAATGTCTGAAGGTAGTAAAAATGTGCAGAATTGACAAGACCATCTGATACAAACTTACCATAGGGCAAATTTGGCAGTATCTATTTAAAACCTTTATAACTATAATTTCTTACCCCAGGAATTTCTCTTCTAGAATTTATTGTAAGTAATCAGAAATGTAAGCAAAGATGTACACAGGTTTTCACAGTGGTATTTAATAGTAGATGGGTTAAAGAAAATAACGGCAAACCCACTTGATGAACAACTATGCAGCAAATAAACTCAGTGTAATAGAATATTTACACAAAGGGTCATGACATAGTTCTAAATGAAAAAAAAACAATAACCTAAGCCTTCACTTTAGTAGAGAGTGATGAGCAATTTAAGCCTAAATCAAGTAGAAGAAATAATAAAAATTAGAGCAAAAATCAATGACAGTGAAAAAAGAAAACCAATAAAGAAAAATCAACAAAACCGAAACACAGTTCTCCGAAGGAAAAAAAAAAAAATCAATTAAACTGGCTAAGCCTCTACTTAGGCTAACCAAGAAAAAAAGATAGAAAACATAATTTACCGAGATCAAAAATAAAAAGAGGGATCATCACTATTGATCCCATCGACAATAAAATAATAATAAAGGAATACTCAAACAACACTATGCCCACAAATTTGATAACATGGATGAAATGGACAAACTCCTTGAAGACCAAATGCACATAAGAAATCATTTGATTAGGGCTACACATATTAAAGAAATTGAATGAATAATTAATAAGCTTCCAGAAAGCAGCAAGCCCAGTTGGGTTCTACCAAACATTTAAGGCAGAAATTATATCAATTTACTACAATCTCTTCTAGAAAACAGAAGCAGAGGCACCATTTCTCATAGAATTCTGAGGCCAGCATTACCCTAAAATCAAAACCAGATAAAGGCATTTAAAGAAAGGAAAACTGAGGTCATTATTTCTCCTGAGATTTCTTTAAAAAGAAAACATGTATCCAACAATGTATAAAAATAATTATACAGGGGCGACTGGGTGGCTCAGTCCGTTAAGTGGCTGCCTTCGGCTCAGGTCATAACAGCAGGGTCCTGGGATTGAGCCCCCACATCGGGCTCCCTGCTCAGTGGAGAGCCTGCTTCTCCCTCTCCCTCTGTCTGCCTCTCTGCCTACTTGCGCTCTCTCTCTGTCAAGTAAATAAATAAAATCTTTTAAAAAATAAATAAATAAAAACAAAAATAATTATACACATGCTGACCAGCTGGGATTTATTTCAGGTATCCAAGGCTGGTTCAACATTCAAAAAACTCAACATCACACATCAACAGGCTAGTGTAGAAAAATTATAGTGTAGAAAATCAATTAATGCAGTAAAGTATCTGACAAAAGCCAACATTTATTCATGATATAATTCTCAGCAAACTAGGAATAAAGGGGAATTTCCTCAAAACAATAAAGAATATCTACAAAGAGGGGCGCCTGGGTGGCTCAGTTGGTTAAAGCGACTGCCTTCGGCTCAGGTCATGATCCCAGGGTCCTGGGATCGAGCTCCGCATCAGGCTCCCTGCTCGGCCAGAAGCCTGCTTCTCCCTCTCCCACCCCCCCCTACTTGTGTTCCCTCTCACGCTGTCTCTCTCTCTCTCTCTGTCAATTAAATAAACAAAATCTTAAGAAAAAAAAAGAATTTCTACAAAGAACCCACAGCTAATACAACACTTAATTGTGAGAAACAGGACACTTTCCCTCGTAAGAATGGGAATAAAGCAAGGATGCCCCCTCTTGCCACTCCTACTCAACAAGGTACCAAAAGACTCAACTAGTACAATAAGAGAAGAAAAAGAAAGAAAAGGTGTATAAATTGGAAAGGAAGAAATAAAACTGTTTTTATTTGCAGATGACATGATTGTCTATACAGAAAATCTTAAAAAAAAAAAAGGGGGACAAAAAACCCTCCTAGAACTATTAAGTAAGAACAGCAAGATCACAGGGTACAAGATTAATATACAAGTCAACTGCTCTCCTATATAGCAGCAATGAACAACTGGAATCTGAAATTTAAAAAAAAATTTACAATTGCACCAAAAAAATGAAATACTTATACATAAATCTAACAAAACTGAAGGTTATACACAAACAATGAATCATGGAACACTACGTCAAAAACTAATGATGTACTTGTATGGTGACTGACATAACATAATAATAAAAAAAACTATATACAAGATCTATGTGCAAAAAAAATATAAGTCTGATTAAAGAAATCAAAGAAAATCTAAATAAAAGGAGAAATATTCTGTGTTCATGAACTGGAGGACTCAATATTGTTAAGATGTCACTTCTTCCCAACTTGATCTAAAGATTCAACACAATCTCAACCAAAATCTCAGCAAGCTATTACACAGATACTGACAAACTGACTGTAGGGTTTATATGGAACAGTAAAAGACTCAAAACAACCTACACAATTCTAAAGAAGAACAAAGTTGGAAAACTCACATGATCCATTTTCAAGATTTACTATAAAGCTATAGTAAATAAGACAGTATAATATTGGTGCAAGAAGACACATAGATCATCAGAATAGCTAAGAAATGGACCCAAACAAATAGAGTCAACTGATCTTTAGCAAAGGAACAAAGGTAATTCATTTGAGAAAACACAGTCTTTTCAACAAAATGGTGCTAGGATATTTGGACGTCCATACTGAATGAACGAATGAATGGATTTAGACACAACCTTACACCTTTCACACACACACACACACACACACACCTCAGTGTAGGGGAACCTGGGTGGCTCAGTCAGTTAAGCATCTGCCTTCAGCTCAGGTCACGATCCCAGGGGTCCTGGGATTGAGTCCCGTATCAGGCTCCCTGCTCAGCACAGAACCTGCTTCTCCCTCTCCCACTGCTGCTTCCCCACTTGTGCGCATCCACTCTCTCTCTGTGTCAAGTAAAGAAATAAAATATTAAAAAAAAAAAAAACCTAAATGTAGAATGCAAATCTATAAAACTTCTAGAAGAAAACACAAAAGAAAATCAATGTGACCTTGGGTTTGGTAATGAATTTATAGATTGAATGCCAAAAGCATAATCTATGAAAGAAAAAACTTGGTAAGTTTGACTTTATTAATTTCTGTTCTGAGAAAGATGCTGTTAAGTGAATGAGAGACAAATAAGACTGAAAGAAAGAATTTGCAAAGCACATATAAATATTTCATATCCAAAATATACAAGGAACTCTTGAAACCCAACAATTAAAAAAAAAACAATTAAGAAATGGGCAAAAGATCTGAACAAATGACTCAAGAAAAAAGATATACAAATGGCAAAAAGGCATACTGAAAGATGCTCAACACAATACCCTTAGAGAACCGCAAATTAAAACAACCAGATATAACTATGTGGCTACTAGAAGTTCCAAAACCAAACAACTAACAAGACCAAATGCTGATGAGAATGAGCTGCAGTAGGAACTCTCCACTGCTAGGGGAAATACAAAATGTTACAGCCACTTTGGAAGACAGCTCAAGCAGTTCATCAGAGCATTAAACATAGACTTATCATCAAGCCAGCAATGGAGCTCCTAGATATTTATTTACTCAACTAACTGAAACCTGCATGCAAATGTTTATAGCATCTTTATTCATATCACCAAAAACTGGAAACAACCAAGATGTCCTTCAATAGAGGAGCAGATAATCTGTGGTATATCCATATAATGAAGTATTGATGATAAAAAGAAATGAGTTATCAAGCCATGGAAAGACATGGAGGAACCTTAAATGTATAAACAAACATAAGTGAAAAAAGCCAGTATGAAAGGGTTCCATACCATATGATTCCAATTATATGACATACTGGAAGACACAAAACTATAGAGTTCAAAGATCGGTGGTTGCCAGGGATTTGGGGGGGAGGTGGGGAATTTTGAATAGGTGAAGCACAGTGGATTTTTCGGAGCAGTGAAATTGTTTTATATGATACTCTCACGGTGGATCCATGACACTGTGCATTAATCAAAACCACAGAACTTTACAGCCCAAAGAGAGAATCTTTTTTTTTTTTTAAGTAGGCTCCACACCCAGCGTGGAGCCCAACATGGGGCTTGAACTCATGACCTTAGATTAAGACCTGAAATCTCAACCAACCGAGCCACCCAAGAACCCCCAGAAAGAATCTTAATGTATATAAATTTTGGCTCTGTGATCTTCTTCCCAAAAACATGTAACTGCAATCAAATCACAAGAAAAACGTGAGACATATCCCAATCAAGGGACATTCTACAAAATACCTGGCCAGTGTCCTAAAAACTGTCAAGGCAACTAAAACAAGGAAAGTCTGAAAAAAGACCAGCCAAGAGAAGCCTATGGGGACAAGACTACTAAATGTAATGTGGGACCCTGGAACAGAAAAGGGAAACTGGAATAAAATATGAATTTGATGCATCAGTATTAGTTCATGAATTATGACAAATGTACCATACAAATGTAACATGTTAAAAATAGAGAAATAATAATAGGGGTGCATGGGAACTCTCCGTATCGTCTTTGTAATTTTTCTATAGCTCTGAAACTGTTCTAAAGTACAAGTTCATTAAAAAATAAAAACATACTCAACTGGTTAAAGTAACAAACAAATAGAAATAACCATAAATCAGGAAATGGTTAAATAACATAGCCATATGGGTGCAGCTGTATTTGTATTCAAATACAGAGG
Organism: Neomonachus schauinslandi; assembly: GCF_002201575.2. NCBI lineage: Eukaryota > Metazoa > Chordata > Mammalia > Carnivora > Phocidae > Neomonachus > Neomonachus schauinslandi. The sequence goes on along the minus strand of NC_058407.1, from coordinate 161,870,009 downwards.
TACAAAATATATTGATAAAAAAAGCAACCTATAGGCAATATATAAAGCAAGGTCCAATCTGTATTTTTAAAATTCAAGTATAGTTCACATGCACTAAATATGTGAATGAAAAAAAAAATTTTTTTAAGTAGGCTCCACACCCAATGTGGGGCTCAAACTCATGACCCTGAGATCAAGAGTCGCAGGCTCTACCAAATGAGCCAGCTGGGTGCTTCTAAAGTAAACAGAAATTCCCTCTGAGAAATGAGATTTAAGGCGTGAAGGGAGTGGGGCTAAAACAGGGAGGTTTTATTTAGTTTTTATACTTTTGTATCTTTTATGAGAGTAAATTTGACAAAGTAATTCTTTGTCTTAAAAACACAAACTATAAAACAATACACACAGTATGATACCTAAAAAAATGTGGTACATATGTGTATAATAAACATAAAACTAAAAGGACATATACTCTGCATGTATTGCTTTGGTAGTTATGGGGAAAGTCCAAGAAATATAAGACGCTAATCTCAAGTACGGTAAGTGTGAATTAAGAGTAAAAATGACTTCTTCCTGGTGAAGAGTGATTGCAGAACAGCCATACTAATAGGAAGAGGGTAGACAAGGAGGAAAGCAGGCTTGAGAACACAGACGAGGTGGGTTTCGGGCATTCAGATTCCCAGGAACCAGCAGAGAGCAACAGGTGACTATGTCTGGGAGGCACATTTAGTTAGAGAACAGGAAACAGAACTCAGGAGTGGGAACGGGGTTGGGGCTGGGGTGCAGGGAGCACAGAAAGATGTGCTCGAGCAAGATCACAAGAGACAAAAGCAAGCCTGAGGACTGAAGCTTGGGAAAGACCTCCAGTGACGGGGTGAAGAGAGGCCTAAAGGGGGGAGAAGGTGGCAAGGAACAGAAAGAAAATGAGAAGAGTGAAATGTTCTAAGATGCCAAGGGAGGAGAGAGTTTCAGGAAGCAAATGGTGGTCAAGTGAACAAAGCCAAGTTCAGGAGGACCAAGGGCAGCAACTGTGGTCGTGGAAGCCAGCCAGCAAGGCCCCAGCACCCGACTGGACCTGAGTCCAATTCAGGGGTCACAAACTCGTTCTGTTTTAGGCTTTGGGAACTAAATGGTCTCTGTGGCAACTACTCTGTTCTGCCATTATAACCTACCAAAGTAGGTAAACAAGCAGCCTAGCTGTGTTCCAGTAAAACTTTATTACAAAAGCAGGGGAAAGTCAGATTTGGGCCAAGGGCTGTAGTTTCCCACCCTCCATACCAGTCTCTACTCTGTCTGCTGGAGAATAACTGCTTTCAGATGCTGCCTCTAGACACAGTAATCCCTCCTCGATCACCAGTTCCTTGTTCATAAAATTCTACCACCTGTAGATTTATATTTTCCTTAACTGTGAACACTTCAATGAGAATGTACACGAATTTTTGAATCACCACTAAGGGAGAGGTCACAAAAAAGAGAGACCTAGGCATTAGTAAGAGAAAAAAGGACAGAAAATAAAAGGTAGAGCAGTGGAGGTTTTTGGATTATAGTCAGGAATAAGAGTTAAAAGGACAAAATAAATCCAGGCCTTAAAATACACTTTGGAACCTATTAGGGAACAGGAAATTTTTACTTCGATAAATTCTGGTGATATCTGGGATAAAGTTAAGCACAGGTAGCTAACTGTGTTAAGGAGAACATTTTAAAATACGATAAACTAAATGAATTAAATAAAATTTATCCCTAGGCTTTTAATTTCAAGCACCCTATTCTCTGGGTTTCTTGAACCACAGTGAAACCTGAAAGTCAACAATTTAGCCATGGGTCAAAGAGGAAGAAAAAAGCAAAGGAGTTATTTACTATGCATAAACACAGAACAAAACAAATTTGCAAATTTGCAATTATCATGTGGTTACTGTAGGGGAGTCTGAAAACATTACTGTAAGCAAGAACAGAGAAGCATAAATTAACAGTACCCATTACTAATTAAAGATTTATAAAATGGTATTAATGGTATTAATATTAATATTCCCTATGGCCATAGTATTTATCAGGGCTTTCACTGATTCACTACAATCTCCTACTTCAATCTAAATTTTGCTGTTAGTGCTAAATTCTTCAAATGTGACTTTTCTTACTACATGGACTTTTTAGAATATAATCTTTACTTTCAGTAAAGAACCCAATGTAGTCAAAATGCAACTCTACCAAGTGGAACCATCTATTTTTAGATGGGCAGGAGGTGGTCCATGTACTCCTCTACTCCATCCTGTCCTCAGCCCCTACATGCCAACATCCCCGACACTAGCAAGCAGGAAATCTCGAAATCATCACTGCCTTTCCCCTGGGAAAGACAGAGAGGCACTTTCACTGTGATGGGTTACACATACAAAAATGCACCTACAACTGAGGGATTCTCCAGTGTCTTCAGTGTCTACCAGATATTTTCAAAGTACATAAAGTCAAAAGAGGATAATTTTCCATCCTGAGCCAGGAACATGAAAAAACAGAAGTGCTCTTTATGCTAATGTAAAATAGAGGTTTTGTGAAGGCACTGCACCAGGTCGGTCAATATACCTTGAGATGTGACGCCAGGCTCCAAAGCTAGAAGCTATCTCGTCAGAAAGACTCTTAAAACTGGTGGAGATAAAGTTAATAAACTTTAAGGGTTGCTCAAATTCTATTTACGTGGTTTTTAACATTTCTAACTTGTTACAGGCAAAACACCTTTTTTCCCCCCACTGTGAGGCTGGATGAAGTGAAGGTGCAAATGACTGAATATAAATGGTATTTATTTCAATCCAGTATCTCAAACTAGGAAGGAACTAATGGCATCATTTTTGTTACTCCTATGAAGATGGCAGATGAGTTTCTGCCACATCTACTGGCTTCACGGGCCACGTCAGAGGAGCAGGTTATCTTCCCATTGCCATAAATCAAACCGAACTCAGAGTCTCCACTATCTTCATTTCCCAAATGCACTAATAATAAGGTCTTCAAATGTCAATTTGAGAAAGTACTTCTTTCCTTCTGGTTTCAATAAGCAGAAGAAATTAGCTTCTGACCATTCTTTTAATTTCCCTTTCCTCCTAACTCTTTTCATAAATCAAACACAACGATTCTCATAAAAAGATTCAACTCTAATCTCCAAAATGGCAATACCTAAGCTAAATTTTTTAAAAACGAGCCTTGAGATTAACAGCTTTGAATTATTCCACTTGAAAGAAATTAGAGAGGATGAAACCTACACTTAATGATGGAGGGCTCATGACTTCCGTGATACCCATTTGTGGCAGTGGATCTCAACCATTTCTAACCCCAAACCACAAGCAAATGTTCCCTTAATACTGTCTGAAAATTCAAAGTAAATACCAGTAAAAACAAATCGAAAGTGATGGTCATTTTTTCTTATGTCTGGGTGCCCTTGCTGTGTCTCCCCTGAACCATTTGGCCAGTGAAAATCCATGATTTACGCACAGTAGGACAAATAATTGTACCTCTCAAATAAGCATCATTAAGTGACCTTAGTTCCAACCTGGTGTCCAGGACTATCACTAATTAAAGAAAAAAAAAATACTAAATACACTGTGCTGAATGACTATAAAGAATATTATTTGTCTTAACACATACATCACAATAATGCAAGAATCCTAAGGCACCGATGAAACCATTAGTCTAGAAATTAGAAATAAAACATACCTCTATTTGAGATACATAAAGATCAAGTATGTCTACATCTTCCCCTCTACCTCCATGTTCATGTTCAGGCCTCCTCCACTTCAAACTAAGCAACAAATAACACACCCCACCCCAAACAAATCCCAAAGCTTTGTCTCCCTTCTCCCAAGATGCCATTTGTTCTCTGTCCTTCTTACAAACATTATGCAATCTGCCTTCCACCTCCACCAAACCACTGAGATTACTTTGGTAATGGGTATCAATAATTTTCCATATGTAAATATTTAGGGACTTTTCCTCCAAATTAATGGACTTCTTTAATCTTGAATATTTTTTTCTTCTTAATAAGTTTACTTTGCTGTCACTTGCCTAACATTTGTATTTCATACTTCAGTGATGTAGATTGCTAGTCACCTGCTAATACCCATTCTCCTCTTCTTCCTTATCAAGCAGAATGCCTAAACTATTTAAGGACAACAGTACACTCACCTAAAAGACGGTATTTGCCAACCGTCCTCAGCAGGATGTGCTAAGGGACCAAGTTTTGGCCAACAAGATGTAAATGGAGGAGTTACACAAATCATCTTGAAAAGAAGATGTGCCCTTCTTGTATCCATCCTCATACTGCCTGCTCAAAATGAGGATTGGAATGCCAATATGATGACTGGCGCTCTAGCAAGCATTTTTTTAAAAGATTTTATTTATTTATTTGTCTGAGAGAGAGACAGCATGAGCAGGGAGAGCGGCAGGCAGAGGGAGAAGCATGTTCCCCGCTGAGCAAGGAGCCCGATGTGGGACTTGATCCCAGGACACTGGGATCATGACCTGAGCTGAAGGCAGATGCTTAACTGAGCCACCCAGGCATCCCTAATAAATAAAATCTTTAAAAAAAAAAAAAAAGGAATGAAATCTTGCCATTTACAAGGACGTGGATGGAGCTAGAGTATTATGCTAAGTGAAATAGAGAAGACAAGTAACATATGATCTCACTTTTATGTGGAATTTAAGAAACGAAACAAACGAACAAAGGGACAAAAAGAGAGAAGAAAACCAAGTAACAGACTCTTAACTAAAGAGAACAAACTAATGGTTACCAGAGAGGAGATGGGTGGGGGGATGAGTTATATAGGTGATGGGGATTAAGGAGGGCACTTGTCCTGATGAGCACTGGGTGTCATATGCAAGTGTTGAATCACTAAATTACTGTACACCTGAAACTAATATTACACTGTATATTAACTAAAATTTAAGTAAAACCTTTAAAAAAAAAGTGCCCATAGGAAACACATACCCAATACACTTCAAGAACCATCATACCATGGGGCACCTGGGTGGCTCAGTAGTTAAACGTCTGCCTTCAGCTCAGGTCATGATTCCAGGGTCCTGGAATCGAGCCCTGTATGCGGCTCCATTCTCGGTGGGGAGTCTGCTTGTCCCTCTTCCTCTCCTGCTACCTCTCCCCGTCTCTCTCAAATAAATAACTGAAATCTTTAAAAAAAATTTTTTTTAATCATATCACTGGTTAATTAAAAATCATGAAACAATAGTAACACAGGCATCTTCCAGCTAACAGCAGTAATCTGTTCCTGGAGCCTAACGTCATACATAAAAAATGCTAAACGAAGTATATTTCCCATTGTTTTCAGTAAGAAAAATTAAAATGTTACACATCAACTTAAAACCTCCAAAGACTTTCTTAAAATGAAACTAAAACAAAGTAAAATGCCCATAAATATAATAACTATTGTATCAGTCTATAATATGTTAAGCACTACTTCCCGACTTAACTGAAAACAAACAAGGTTAACAGCAACCGCCTGCAGTAAAGTGGCCTCCCGCAGTGTCGGCAGCATGGAGGAGCCAAGCCCCCTCAGCAGCCGCTTACTGAGCTTTTCGGATCATCTACACCTGACTCTGATGACCTACCAACTGTATCTGGAATGTCATTCAGAACTTTCCTTGCATTATCATTTTGTTTCAAATGCTGTACTATGTTTTGAAAAAAATATGTAAGTTCTGCCCTTGTAAATATCAATTAAAAACATTATAATAGTGAAAGGCTCCTGTGCTCTATGAAGTCTGGATATTAAAAACAAAAAGGTGTTGTAGTGCAAAACCCACACCCTATAAGGGAGACGGTCTGTAGGGTGTTCCTATATTTGGAAGAGATGTCTCCTCCTATAGCCTTCAGATAATCTGATGATATATGAGTCGGAGGTCAAAGGGTAGATAAAATTCTATTAACTTGTGGATAGCTAGATCTTCAAAACCATTTATCATTTTTTGAGCTGCAGTGTGTCACTACTATTCACCATCATTCAAGCCACAATCTACTCAGGGCTGACCGTAATATACATCAGGCTTCATGTAAAAGACACTTTCTCAAATGGAAAACAGCTTTGGCCCTGAGAATCCTCTGCCCAAAATGGATATTACTCTGTGTATTTGGTTATTTAGACCATCAAGTTCTAGAAATTTCTATTGAATAAATTATCCACTGCCACAGTAATGATCTATATAAAATTACAGCAAACTTTAAAGATAAAATATAAATTGTTCTTCTCTAATGTTGTCATAGATTTTATTTTTAATGAAAACTGGAAAACTTGTTAAAATATCACCCACAACCCCACAGTTACACAACTATTATGAATGTTTTTGTTCAACATAATTTTTAAGTCAAAAAAGTATCTAATTGGAGTATACATTAAAAAATGCTTTTTCACCTTCAAATGACTGGGAGTGTTTTTAGAACCACAGATTTTAACAAATTTTTTAAAACTGTGGGTGTGCTAGGCACTGTAACGTGTGGAGGGTGAGATCTCTAAGACCATTTTGCATTCTTTGAGTTAGCATAGATCTGTTTTTCATTGGTTTTTTGTGTGTATGTGTGTTTTTTTGTGTGTGTTTTTTTTTACCACAGCTGAAGAACCTCCTAATACTACTTTTATCTCTTGTCATTCCACTCCTCACCCCACCCACCCCATTGCTCTTGGATACCTGCAGAACTGAACCTGCTAACAAGCCACACAAGCCTTTTGTATCTCTGAGCTCTGCTCTTCTTTCCCACTGGGAATGCACCTTAGGAATCGGTGGGGGCTCTCAAGGAGCACTGGGCAGCCGGGAGACCAGGGTTGAAGGGAAGCCTACTTTTAACTCCGTATCAACCTGTGGCCTTTACAGATTATGCCTTAAGTAACAACTGATGGTTAAGTCTCAGGCTCAGTTCCTGTCACCTCCTTCAGGAAGCTTCTGATCCCAGGGACTCCTTATGCTCTTGTAGTCCCTGTGCATCCTCCCAGCACTCGTCACCTCCTGGTGAAATTGTCTGTTTGTCCCCAGAAGACTGCAATTCCTCTAGGGCACCCGACCATAGCCAGTTATATCCCCGGGCCTAGCACAAGACTGGAAACAAAATAAACTCAAAGTCAGAGTTGGCTGAAATGAGTACAGTAAAAACAAAGCCTCTAAAATGCTGACAATCATTTGTAACCAAAAATTATTCTAGGAGGCAGATGATCACTATTTAAGTCTGAACTAATTTCATCAAGAATAGCATTAACGTTATGAAGCCCACACACCAACCACTGTACTAAGCGTTTTACATGTGTTATGTCACTTAATCCCTAAATGCAGCCCGGCACGTAAGGAACTCCTCTTAACCCCACTTAACTGGTGTGGAAGCCAAGGTTCAGTCATTCAGCCAAGGTAAGAGAGCTGGTATGTGCCATGGTGGGATCAAGTACCTCCCCTACGCTCACTTTCTGAAGACTGGAAAGACCCCCATGGGGTTCCATCAAATACTCTTGACTAAACACTAACTGCGGAAACAATCACTGCCCAAAAGCCTCAAAAGGGTAAAAATCCAAAAAGCAACAACAACAAAAACTGGAGATGGAATCTGAAAGGAAAGTCTGTTTCTCAGTAAACGCTGTACCAAATGGTAATCAAATAAAATGTTTAAGATGACCAGTCACGAGTATAAGTCTTGGGAATTATTTTATGTGTTGGGTAGAATATTTAAGAAAAACAAATATATGTAATGTTGAAAAAGTGCTTAAGATGAAAATATTTGTACGTGAGACAATTAACATGTCCTAATTTCTATAACCCACTATTATCTGGTTTACAATCTGCTAGGAGCGTTTTAGCTTCTACAACACCTTCTCTGCTTTAGTCAAGGTTCAGTAATGACTGTTAACACTAAAAAGAAAAGGCATACAAAACAGTATTTATGATTCTTTTCCCTAGAAAAATTACTTTCTTGGGGCAGCTTCTGATGGTTATCCTTTTTAAAAGTAAGAACACTCTGAAAAGGTACAAAGAGGAAAACAGCCAGAGACCTCCCTCCACCTTCAGACACTCGGGTCAAAGAGAAGTCACACTTTCTGTACACAGAAGGCTGTACAATATTTTATTTAACTGGTTCTCTGCTGATGGATATTTAGTTTGCTTCTAATCTTTTGCTATTATAAATAATGTCACAATGAATAATCTTACATATATTTTACTTCATGTGGATGTAACTATGTCTCAGGGTAAATTACCAGATATGAACCACTCACTCAAAGGGCACATGCATTTTTTATTTTAATAGGTAGCATAAAAACGTCCTTCAAAGATGAGGTTGTACCAATTTATATTCTCACCAGAGATGTATAAGAGCCCTTGTTTCCTCACTGACATTTTTATCTATATTTATGGGCCATTTGTATTTCATTTTCCATTAAGGGTTTGTATCTTTGGCTTATTTCTCTATCGGGTTTATTACTCTTTTACTTAACGATTGGTAGTAGCATTTTCATTAAGTTTAAAATAGTTTGGTCTTTTAAACTTTCCTAACTTTATTCGCTTTATTAACTTTAAACTTTGATTTAGAAATCTTTTTTTCAAAACTATCCCCATCCCAAAACACACCATCATATAACTGAGAAAAATTCAAGGAAAGAAACGAGAGGCTTGACTAGTATTTTCTAAGTTCGAAAGGCAAAAGACAAGGGATTTTTTCCTTCTTACATTAACAGGTCATGAAGGAATATAATGATAATCCTTAAGAGAGAAACAGAACATACTTTTCATATGGTGATCTTTACAGTTTCTCATGTTTGAGACTTAAATTTTTTATTTGGAGATACTGCAAAATACATATATACGTACACATATGTGTGTGTGTGTATACACATATACATCTTATATATATAAATAAACATGGAGAGGGCGCCTGGGTGGCTCAGTCGTTAAGCGTCTGCCTTCGGCTCAGGTCATGATCCCAGGATCCTGGGATCGAGTCCCACATCGGGCTCCCTGCTCGGCAGGAAGCCTGCTTCTCCCTCCCCCACTCCCCCTGCTTATGTTCCCTCTCTCGCTGTGTCTCTCTCTGTCAAATAAATAAATAAAATCTTAAAAAAAAAAAAAAATAAACATGGAGATACCACAAAAAACACATGCACATACATGTTTATAAATATATATGTGTATACATGTGTCTAAATATACTTGCTTCAAGTGTTAGATATTTATTGCATTTTAAAACTCAAGACAAAAAAGGATCCACAGATAACATACATAAAGTAAAGCAAGAGAGAAGATTATGTGCTAAAGATGTTTGTATCAAAACTCTTTTCAGAATTTCCCTCCTGTACTGAATTTCTCCTGCCTCTAAAGTTACAGTTTTTTCTTTATTTAAAAAAAAAAAAGGGCGCCTGTGTGGCTCAGTTGGTTAAGCGACTGCCTTCGGCTCAGGTCATGATCCTGTGGAGTCCCGGGATCGAGTCCCGCATCAGGCTCCCTGCTTGGCAGGGAGCCTGCTTCTGCCTCTGACCCTCACCACTCTCATGTGCTCTCTCTCTCTCATTCTCTCTCTCAAATAAATAAATAAAATCTTTAAAAAAAAAAAAAAAGGTCATTTCTGGTCTAAACATTCAAAGCAGAGAGACCAGGTAAACTTGGAATGCTTTAAAATGTGCATATCCAAAATAGATACAAATTTAAGTCTGTGTTTTCACAGAGTAATTTTTATTTATTTTTTTTAAAGATTTTATTTATTTGAGAGAGAGAGAAACAGCATGAGAGGGGAGAGGGTCAGAGGGAGAAGCAGGCTCCCCGCTGAGCTGGGAGCCCGATGCGGGACTCGATCCCAGGACTCCAGGATCATGACCTGAGCCGAAGGCAGACGCTTAACGACTGAGCCACCCAGGCGCCCGTGAGTAATTTTTATTTAAAAGAATACATATTTTTAAAATCTGGGGCATATAAAATCCTCAAAATGAAATACAGATTATAAATTTCCATTAAGCCTTTTTGGAAGAGTTATAAGTATGTTACTGTTTACTTATTAAGTCTTAACTCTGTTTCACAGGCCTTTCCAGTAATACTTTCCATAATAACTCATCTACTCCTCACAATAACGTGATGAGGTGGGGTGCCCTGTTATCCCCATCTTGCAAAAAAGGAACTGAAGCACATGGATGCTGCCTGATATCACAAAGTTCTCAGCGGTGGAGCCAGTCTTTAAAAACACAGGGAGTGTGGCTCCGGAGCACAAGCTCTGTCAAAAGCCTGAGGCCACGCAGGCATCTAGCCCATCGTCTCGCTAGGATACGAGTGCTGAGAATCAGGGTTCAATCTTTTTTTTTTTTTTTTTAAATTTATTCATTCATGTGAGACAGAGAGAGAGAGGAGCAGAGGGAGAAGCAGGCTCCCAAAGAGCAGAGAGCCCGACGCGGGACTCGATCCCAGGACCCTGGGATCATGACCTGAGCCGAAGGCAGATGCTCAACCATCTGAGCCACCCAGGTGCCCGAGAATCAGGGTTGAATCTTAACAGCAACGAAGTTCACTGTAACCAAAGCAACCAAGGATCCAACTTGTAGCCTCCTCCGCCCTTCTCCACCTTGAGCGCGTGCTGCGGACCACCTGAAGAGCACTCTGCCAGCACAAGAGGACTAGGGTCCCCATGCACCTGCTCTCGTGGCTTTTGATTCTGGCCAGGGACAACTGTCTACAAGCAGCTGCCCCTATCCTTGTCAAATTTTCTTGATCACTTTCAACTGTTATTTAGTGGCTAGAGACTAGACCTTTCTTTAGACAGGCTACCAAAGCGTTCAGTGTGGATGAATACAGGATGATCCTCCAGTAGTCCCCACAGATTTTCAGAAATCTCTGCATGTTCTTGATTGGCCAGGAGGGCCAGCAATTCAGTACCCCACACTTCCTGCTTGACACCATACAGATAGGCCTTGGCTAAACACTACATTTCCTAGGGTTCATACAAAGCCGGGAGCCACAGCTGGTCTAAGGCAGCCCAAAGTAGATGCCCACAGAATAAATACAGAAGGGTAGTGACAAGTAAATGGCGATGTCCTGGCCTAGAAGGTCACACAGGACTTTATCACCCTCTTGTGTTTAGTAGAAGTGTCTACACACGTTCTAGGAATCAAGCCCCGTGAAAGCCAAGGCTCCCCAGAAGAGGGTGTCAGTACAGAGGCCAGCGCGACTGGGATGGAAGCCCCTGCTCTTGTCGGTGAGGTGTACTGTCGGCAAAGCAAGCCCAGAGCCCCAGTGAGGTAGCTGCCTAGAGGCTTTCTCAAAAGCCACTTCAACTATTTAGCAAGAACACGTGGCTGGTTCTGGATGAGCAGCCATCTCCCAGGTTTCTCGGTCTAAACGTATTTCTCAGTGCCCTGAGATCAAGAAGAGGGACCTGGGGTGGGAGCGTGCGACTCTCCCTGCTGCTAAGATCAGGTCGTTTTGTGGCTGTAACACCTCTTTAGGGAAGCACTTACTAAGCACCACGGTGGTGAAGGGGCGGGCCCTCCTGGCAGGAGGCCTCATGCTTCAGGAATTCCTCCCACAGGCCACCTCAGAGGATTTCTCTTTTTAAGCCTGGGTCTCAGTGCCCACCTCTAGACATACAAGTCTATCCAATGCGGGAGCTGCAATGTTCAGCTCTGCAGACCAAGTCACCGAGCAATGAGCAATGCCTCCCAGAGGCTTTGTTTAAACTGGTGACGTGATGTTGCATTATTCCACCACTACCAAGCTGAGTTCCTCTAATGCCGGTTTAGGAGCATTTCACCCAAGAGAAACAGCAAAGAGCATTTTACCATTTTCTGTGCGGTATGGCTATCAAATACATGCTTAAAAAAGGGCAGTTCATGGGCGCCTGGGTGGCTCAGTCGGTTGAGCGACTGCCTTCGGCTCAG
>NC_058407.1:161783289-161858144 GCF_002201575.2 Neomonachus schauinslandi | reverse complement strand
TGGGCGCCTGGGTGGCTCAGTCGGTTGAGCGACTGCCTTCGGCTCAGGTCATGATCCTGGAGTCCCGGGATCAAGTCCCGCATCGGGCTCCCTGCTCGGCAGGGGGTCTGCTTCTCCCTCTGCCCTCTTCCCTCTCTCTCATTCTCTCTGTCTCAAATAAATAAATAAAATCTTTAAAAAAAAAAAAGAACTCTCTGATAAGGTGCTATCTGAATGGAGTCTGGAAGGAAGTGAGAAAACAAACCCTACCAATGTTAGGGAAAGACCCATTACTGAAAGAAATAATATAAACAACCAGTGGAAAAATAAGCAAGGTATATAAAGGGGATTAAGGAAATGGACCAAAACATGAGAAGATGCTCACCCCCCTCATGAGAGGAATGCAAAATAAAACCACAAACGGACACCAAGTCACATCCATCAGCTAGGAAAAATTTAAAAAGCCGACAGTATCACCTGCTTGTGAGGACAGAAAATGGAAAGTCTCCTACACTAGCCTCTGAAGTACAGCCAGTGTCCTAAGTACTTTGAAAAAAAAAAAAGAAATCTAGCTGAAGATGTGTATACCCTACAGTCCAGCAACCTTCACTGCTAGCTACGAGCCGTGAAGAAATTACTGCCTAGGTACACAAGAGACACTTTCATCAATGTTCATTGAGAGTTGAAAACTTCAGAAAAACCGAAATGCCCACCCCCAGGAGAACGACTGATACACTATGGGATACTGATAGGATGGATGGCTACATAGCAGTTATAGTATCTCAAAAGCAAAAAGTAGCAACTTAAGTAAACCTCACAAATATAGTATTAAACCAACCAACAAAAATTGCAGGGAAGGGGGGAATGGGAGTTCCTGTTTAATGGGTATATAGTTTGTTTGGGAAGACAGTTCTGGAGATGGATGGTGGTGATGGTTACACAACAATGTGAATGGATTTAATGCTACTGAACTGTCCATGTAAAAATAGTTAAAATAGTCAATTTTATTTTTTTTAAATGGTCAAAAAAAAGGACAAGTTGCAAAATGATATTTATAGGATGATACTACTATATACAGTTTTATTATATGGAAAACAGCTGTTTATGGGGTTGTAAATACAGAAATATAAAAATAGCATGGAATGATAAACACAAAATAGATACTGATTACCTCTGAAAGAGAGGAAAGGAAATATAATAGAAAAGAGGTTCACAGGGACTACAACTGAATTTATAATATTTTATTTCTTAAACTAGATGATGGTTATGTTGGTATTTACCATCTTACTTACTGTATCTTTTAAAATGTCCAAAATCAATCCCATATACAAGATCGGTGATAGAGGGCATTATATTTTAAAATTTAAACACAAGCACTCCATGATGTTTTTAGATGTTTCTAACTAGACCTTATGAGGTAGGCACTGTTATTAATCCCATTTTACAGATGAGAAAACTGAGCCCCATGTCCAATACTACATAGCCAAGAAGTGGTAGGAGATACGATTCAAACTTAGTCTTGTTTCGGAATCTCGAGCTCGTAACTATCACACCAAGACAAATCATTGGGGAACTACTAAATACACATCAAGAGGGGAGTGGATCAGTCCATTCTGATCATGTGGCAATTGTGTGTCACACCGTGATGGGAGCTGGGAATACCATGGTGGGCAAAAAGACATGGACCTTTCAGGTTCTGGATATAGGCACTGTGGGATATAAACAAGGGAAGAGGAAGGAGGGAGTCAGGGAAGGCTGCCAAAGGCAAAATTAAATTGTTATATTATAAAATAGGCAAAATTAATCTATGGTGACAGAAGTTGATATTTTCAATAAATATTTTAATTGTAGTATTATAAATAAAAAGTACAGTTGTAAAAATATGTATGGTATGATTTCATTTTGTAAGTAAAATATACATACATATACATACACACATGAGTTAAAACTCTAGAAGATACACAATATTTTCTGGATATATAGATCTGGAAGATGGAGCAATAGTGTTTTTTATCTTTGAATTCTGGTGGCATATGAGTCTTCTTATTTTCTTCATTACAGTAATATTTATTTTCAAATTGGTTTTTAGCAGATATGCTTAGACAATTATCTGATAAAAGGGAATACCTTTAATTCCTTCATTAAATAATACTGTTGCTCTTGGTTCAAAAGGTTAATATACATTACATTAGTATCTATTGTTCACTCTCTCCATTTCATTCTTCCCATTCAACCCACTACACAGCGGCTTCTACACAAAACACTGTAGTCTACTTCCTTTTGACATAGTCGTTAGAGACCAACTGATAAACCAAGTTTCTTTTTCCTCATACCTTAACCTTCCCCTTTTATCTTTCTGGAACCTAACTGTTTCTTTGAATTGTATATAACATACCACACTTGCATGGAATTGCACCAACACCTTTATCAAATTTTTCCCAGACTCACTCTCTCTATGCTCCTCATTTCGAAAGCTTCAAAATTTGTTTTCCCTAAGGCTCCTTCTTTGGCCCTCCCTAGACCTCTACTTCTTGGACAATTCCATCCCCTTTGTTGCCTTCAACAGCGACCTGCTGCTACAGAGATGACAGTCACATCTACGTGTTCATACTCTAACACTGCTGAGTCCCCAAGCCGCCTAAGCCATTACCTGCCTGACCTGATTACCTGATGCCTCAACATGAACCTAAGATGCAACACGTTCATCTTTCCCTAAAACAAGTGTAGGTAGAAGTCAGATCTGGAGAAAACCTGACTTCCTGGCATTGGAGGGAACTAGTCAGTTTGCAGACACTGGCTTTGGATAACACTACTGGAGAGATCAAGCACAGCAGTCTTGGTCTGATTTCAAAAGTGGCTAAAACCAGGACATCCTTTTAGTCAAGTGGAGGAGGGTAAAGTGGCATTAAACCCAGGCTGGATGGAATCAACACCCCGGGAGGCCCGTGCCCATGGAGAGGGCTCACAGGTTAGAAGAAGGTATCTTGCTCTTGCAAGATAAAGCCTAAGAAAAGATGGTAATAAAAACAGATCCAGGGGCACCTGGGTGGCTCAGTCATTAAGTGTCTGTCTTCGGCTCAGGTCATGATCCCAGGGTCCTGGGGTCAAGCCCCACATCGGGCTCCCTGCTCCATGGGAAGCCTGCTTCTCCCTCTCCCACTCCCCCTGCTTGTGTTCCTGCTCTCGCTGTGTCTCTCTCTGTCAAATAAATAAATAAAATCTTAAAAAAAAAAAACAGATCCAGACCACAATCAGATGGACTAAGGCTCAAGAGTAGACTTTGGCATCAGTGATGGTAGGTGGAAGTCAAACAGGTCAATAAGCGGGGGAACGAATCAGAACGATGGAGGGGAGACTCGCTCATCCTAAAAAGGAGGGAAGGAAGAAGATATGCTATTTCATTGCATCTAAGATACTCTAGATTGTAAGACACAATTATTTTCTCTCGCTCCTTTATGAAAATAACAATGCTACCAATTAAATATGACATGCCATCTCTGGCTGTCCCTGACATTAGAAATGTTTAAAAATGACAAAACGTGTGTGTGGCAACTCGAGCAGCAGAGGCACCAAGGCTCCCTCTCAAGTGTGATAAAGGCAGGAACCCGGGGGTACCTGGGGGGCTCCGTCGGTCAAGCAGCCGACTCTTGATTTCAGCTCAGGTCATGATTTCAGGGTCGTGAGACTGAGCCCTGCACGGGGCTCCAGGAAGTCTGCTTGAGATTCTCTCTCCCTCTCCTTCTCCCCCTGCCCCTCCCCCCACTCAGGTGTTCTTGCTCTAAAAAATAAATAAATCTTTATTTAAAAAAAAAGACAGGAACCTGACTTACTGTCAGGCCCCCACAATTAAACAAGTGTGCCAGAACATGACACACTCTTGCTGGATCCCCCTCCTGGCCAAGGATCAGGAAGCTGAGTGACCAGGGGAAAACCCAGTGTCCTCTCCTGTGGGTCTCCCTTACTGATAATGCACCCAGAACACTTCTGGTCACCAAACGTGTGAGGGGTTTTCCCCACCAAGCAATTCTCTGCGATACCAGCTGGGTATTCTATAATTTAACTCTTTTCTGTCACTACAGCACACTTTACATGCCAATGACAAATATAGCTTGTCACCTAGGCTTCTGACCAATGGGCCATATAAATCAGAGGGTCCCATGACCTTCCCCTTCAGATTTGGTTAATTTGCTAGAGCAGCTTACAGACCTCAGGGAAACACTCACAATTACCAGTTTATTAATGGATACAGATAAACAACCAGGTGAAGAGATATATAGGGTAAGATCTGGGAGCCAGCCCAGGGACTTCTGTCCCCATGGAGCTGGGGTGTGTTACACTCCTGGTACAAACTGTTCACCAACCAGGAAGCTCCCCAAACCTCCTATTGGGATTTTTATGGAGGCTTCCTCACATAGGTATGATCAATTATTTACTCCATTTCCAGCCCCTCTCTCCTCTCTAGAGAGTGGGGAGAATTTGCAGAAAATTCCAACCTTCTAATCAGCTTGGTCTTTCTGGTGACCAGCCCCAATCTAGGAGCCACCTAGAGTCCACCCAGAGTCCCCTCATTAGAACAACAATGGTCCTCGTGGTCTTATCACTCAGGAATCTACAAGGGTTTTAGGAGCCCTATGTTAAGTATGGGGTCAAAAACAAAATACTAAAACAAGAGATGCTCCTTGTGTTCTTACCACTTAGAAAATTACAAATGTTCTAGGAGTTCTGTGCCAGGAACTAGGTGCAGAAACCAATATATAAATACTTTCTATTATCTCACACTGAGATGAAAGACTAAGCTGTCCTTAACATGAAGTTCACACAGAAATATCAGTAGCATGGAAACACGCTATGACCGGAGTTTAACAACAAAAAGCAACATATAAAATTGAATGATATATGTAAAAAAGCACTCTCCCCAAAGGATTAAATAGAAGTACTTTAAATGTTAGCAGTAGTTGTCTCAAGGTCCTGGATTTATAGGAAACTTCTTTCCTTGCTTCTTTATATTTCTCTTTATTTCCCCCAAGTAATTTCCACAATGAACACGTAATGTTTTTACGATCATAGATAAGGAAGTCAAATATTAAATGTTTGTTTTTTTAATCTGCAAATTGTGGGCCACATGGATATATTGCTTTATCTAAATATTAGAGATAAAGCTATCTCAACATACAATAAGCCCTTCTTAACAATGAAACAATAATAACTCCAATAACATCAGGTCAGAGCACACTCAAATCTGCAGAAAGAGTGCTAATGTTCACTTTTGTTATCCAAGAAAGTGTAATGCAGAAAACTTTTTTTTTTCTTTTCAAATATGAGGTTTCAAGCATATCGTTATTATTGCTTATCCTATTGGATCTTCAAGCTGGCAGCAGAAACACATCTGGTCACACTGCTGATAAAAGTCTACTGCCAAAGGTAGACACAAAGGTAAGCAGTGTTGTCTTGTACAAGATGGATTTCTCTTTTTTCAAAAAAGGACTGTTTGACAAGTAGCTATCGTGGACGGAAACTGAAGCTAACACATTTTTTGCTGTGTTATCTTGATGGAATTGCTTTTTAGCTCCACATACTCAAGTACTAATATATTTCTCTCCTCATATTTGAAACGGACCATTCTGACAAAGGATAAAGATCTGGAAGTATAAACACTATGCTTGCCAAGGGTAAAAAAAAACAAAAAACAAAAAACAAAATATCCTCCTACCTTCTACTACTTTGGGTTGCATTAGCTCATAAACAGGCTGAAAATCTTGGGACAAATCAAATTTCTCTGTTTATAAAGTTCAAGAAATTCTTTCTCTTCTAATGCCTTTCCTTGCTAAGCCTAAAACAAGTAACAAAAAGTACTCAAGTACTAAGAGCCTAAGCAAGTACAAAAGAGAATAGTATAGATGTTCTAATGAAAATATCTTAAAAGTCACTCTTATTTAAAAGTTTTTATTTAAAAACTCAATGATACCAGATTACAGTTTGACGCTAGCTAGTAAGTACAGTTAGAAGATAACTGTTCTAGTTTTGAGTGTTAAACAGCAGTAAAAGAGACCTGTCTTGATAGTATCTACTATACAAATAATATTAGATACTCAGAAGGAAATAACATAGCTACAATTAATTTAAGAAGACTTTTAAGAGCAGCTTCCTGCCACAGATCTTCCTTCTTAAATGGCAATGTAAACAATACAATAAGAAACATGAACTCTAATTGCTACAAAGTGGTTAGAATGTGGTTGCATTGATCCAACAGATAGTTTAACATTTTTTTTAAAGGAGGCTCCACATCCAGCACAGAGCCCAACATGGGGCTGGAACTCACGACCCATGAGATCATGACCTGAGCCAAGATCAAGAGTCATGGAGGCTTAACCACAACTGAGCCACCCAGGCGCCCCATCTGCCAGCAGATAGTTTAAATAGCCCAAGGAAACTTTTCCAACCAGAGTTACATGGACACAATAATGATGTTATAGGTAAAAAGCTCAGAGGTTAGAAAATACTGCAGAACTTTAAGTTACTAATTACTCTCAATGAGTCAACCCAAAGTACTTAGAATTGAAGCGGACATGTAAAGGCTAGTAACTTCAAGATAAGAATGCATTTTGTGGAAAATTTTGGCCAAAAGAAAAATAAAAGAAGCTATTAAGCCATTCTACTAATGCCCACTTCTCATCTTCCACAGCTGACTCGGAATACAGCCTAGGTAACAATCTCAGATGTGTCTGATAATACCAGTTCCTGCTGTCTGCTTCCTATCTAAGCGCATTCTGACTCGTAGGCCACGTACCTCCTATCTCAGCAACAGGGAAAAGTGATAGAGCTAAGGGTGAAGTCCAGAGACAAAGAGATTTTAGGAACCACGAAGCACCCAGCTTGCCAGCTTTATAAATAATCCACCTAGCTTTATTATTTATAAATAATCCAAGGCAGATCAGAAACCAAATGCCGACTTCGCATTGCCTAAATAACGTCAGTGTTAATTGCCAAATCACCAAAAAAAGTACTGATTTAACTTCTCCAGCATAAAATGGGGGAAGAGGGAGTTTTAAACATCTGAGCAGTCAAGAAAATGTGTATGTACATCTTACCGTTGAGTTTCCACCCATTCATTCTTTTAAGAAACACGTTCAAATACCATTAAATGTGCTGTGCTAGAGTCTGCGTGGAATTCAGACAGGAATAAGGAATCCAGTTGAGGAGAAGAGAAGCTAAGATAAAAGAGATCATGTGTGTTTATAGATATAAAACTTAAGAAGGGAGACAGGGACAGCTGTTTGCCACTGGAAAAGGCTTCAAAATTAAAGTAACAATGACGCTGAGCCTTGAAGGTCACATAGAATTTCTATAAGTCAAAGAAATGGAAAGAAAGGACAATCTAGGCTCTGAGGAGGTAACCAAAGACTCAAAAAAAGTGGTGGGCGCATCTGCAAAAATGCCAACAGGAGCAGGATAGTGAGTATCGCCTTCCTGAGGCCAGACAGGGACGGATTAGGAATGGTAAAGTAAGCGCTGGGCAAAGGAGAGAGAGGGCGGTTTTCTGGGATGATGAGTCCCAAATGGGGCCTGCACATCAAGTCACTTGGGATGCTTAAAATGCAGATTTTCAAATCTTACTAGGAATAAGAAACTGTAATTTTTCAAGGTCCTGTAGTAATTCTCATTATCTGTCGTGTTTGGGTAAAGCGTGAAGAACTGCAGGCCAAAGCAGAGGACAGGAAAGGAGAATTGCTACAAGAGAAGAAGAGGCAGAACTAACAGAAAATACCAACTATTAAGATACGGGGTTAATGGAAAAGAAGAATCAAAAGGTTACGTGAGGTCTAAAAGAATAGGAAAATAAGGGCGCCTAGGTGGCTCAGTCGACCTGCCTTTGGCTCAGGTCATGATCCCAGGATCCCGCGATCGAGCCCCGCATCTGGCTCTCTGCTCCGCAGGAAGCCTGCTTCTCCCTCCCCCACTCCCCCTGCTTGTGTTCCCTCTCTTCGCTGTGTCTCTCTCTGTCAAATAAATAAATAAAAAATCTTTAAAAAAAAAAAAAAAGAATAGGAAAATAAGTATGATGTAAGAGAAGACATAAGAAAGGGCAAATGTTGGCAGAGAAAGACGAAATCTGGACATTCTGAGGTTGAGTTCCTTACTGGGTAGGAAATTTGGTCTTAGAAATTCAAGAAAATCAACCTCATATTTGAACATACACTATTTGCTGGCACACTCTTCTAGGGCTGCTATGAGCTGCTACTTTGCCATGTTTTATTAATTAACTTCGGGAGCGTGTCTCTCTTTCCCTAAATACATGAAGAGCAAATTATACATATAAGGCAGAGTGCTACAAACTTAAGAAGAGCTCAATAAATATTTATTGAATAATGAAAGTGGAAGTCTAAAAAAAGGTTGAAGGTTTTCTTTTTTTTATTATTATTTTAAAAAGAAAAGGAAAAAAACCTCTCTCCACTTTTTTTCTCTCTCTCTCTCTCTCTTTTAAAGATGTCATAATTCTTACCTTTGCTGCCAAGGCTTTTAAGCTGTCGAGGAATCTCTGCCAGAAATCCTTGAAGAGTGGGCGGTCGATTTTCTTCAGGCTATCTTTGGTGCTAGCATCCACACTGACATATAGCTGCGTAACTGGTTTGAGGTTCCTTTGTAATTTAAAAAAACAAAAAATAGGGGGGAAATTATGCCCGTGTCAGGTTTTTCGTGATGTAAAACTTACAGTCTATAATAGATGTGGTAATTAAATATTTCACAGGGTCTACAGGCTTCTACCTCTCCCAAAGGACTGAAGTACTGATTTTCATAATGGGACAGAATGGGCTGTCAGTTGATTATTTCTAACAGTGACTGGGCACCGTTCTTAATAAACTGAAAGCATTCAATTACTTAAAATTGGTCCCTCTTCAAACACTGGCTTTTAGTGAAAACAAACAAAATGAGATCTAGCTTCAGGTCAGGCACCATCAGCCCAGGGCAATTAGAAGGGGTCTCAGACTTGAGTTTCCCCATGAACTCTGCCATTCAAGCTTTATACAGCTGAAATGCTGCGACCACGTGGGGTCTGTGCTGACAGGCCACCTCCCGTCCTCAATTCACCGAGGAAAGTTTTCTAAGGAACAAGAAACAACCCAAAAAGCGCAAACCTTCTCTGAAAGGCACAAAGCCACACCAGCGCTTCACCTATGCCTTGGAGAGCCAGAATGGGTTTAAAGTCCAGCCTTGCGGGGGCAAACAATGACCTGGTCAGGGAGCTTTAAGCAATGTGGAGCTAAAACAGCAACCAAGCCTTTATAAAGGAGCACAACCCCCAAGAAAAATGTATGTTGCAGATTATTTTTCTTTGCCTTGTTGATGAAACAAGGCAAAGTCATGAAAGTCATTCATTCTTATCTACTCTACCACTTGCCAGTTATACTTTAAGTCCAGACTGTATTCTTTCCAAAACCTCCCTGTTCTCCCTTCAAATGGGTCTCATAGGGGCGCCTGGGTGGCTCAGTCAGTTAGGCGTCTGCCTTCGGCTCAGGTCATGATCCCAGAGTCCCAGGATCAAGCCCCACATTGGACTCTCCACTCAGTAAGGAGTCTGCTTCTCCCTCTGACCCTCCCCCGCTCATGCTCTCTCTCTCAAATAAATAAAATTAAAAACAAAACAAAACAAATGGGTCTCATAATTCATCTTCTTCAATAAATTTGCAACTAGAAAGAAATTTCCCTTTAATAATGCTTTGACCAAATTCTCCCACTATTAACTTTCTATAACTATTCCAGAATTTTATTTACCCCTAGGATTTATTTATGCATTTTTTTGCTTCAAAGTCTATGCACTTTTAAAAACTGAAATATAATTCACATGCCATAAAATACACCATAAAAGTGCTTTATGTTTTTGCATCTATCAATATCAGCCTTATCAATCTTTGAATGTAAGACCTTGAAGGGGAAGAACCGTATTTTTTTTATCCAGACATATAGGCAGGTACTTAAAGCTACTTTTTACTTGATATTGTTGACTTGAGCTAACTTAACTTTTAAGGACATGCAGGCCAAAGAAATGCTTATAATGATCTGGCTTAGTGACATATGGAAAAATCAGAAGGGTCTAAACCCAAAGTTATTAAAAGTGGAGAAGCTCTGACCAAAGTTAAGAAGTGATTAAAATACTGGCAGACTCATTGCTTTAATCCCTCTCCAACGCTGGCATACAAAGGGAATCCTTAAAAGTTCAATCCTGTGTCACTACTGAGCAAAGGGACATGAATTACTGAAAATGAAAAACAGGAGCACACTGTTAATGGCAGCATTCTGTCTCATCATCCCTTTTGCTGGGAGCCTCTTTAATAACAGACAAGCTATGCTACCTTAACTGGACTTTATGTTTTACAAAAAATAAAAACAGAAGAGACTGTTTTAATGGATACTGCTGGCTATCATTATCTGATAGTTACAGGACTTCGTCATAAAGCTGCCTAATGCAAAATGGGAACTGGCTTGACCTTTTCACTATGCCTTCATAACTACTTAAGATTATGAACAGTAAATTCCAAAGGCCATAGTTATTTTACAAACCTCCGTCATCTGCAAAAAAGGAAGCCCTGGACACTAAGAGTACCAATAAGAAATTTTAGTCGGTACTAAATGTCTGAGATGCTATGATCAAGGAAGTTTATACATCTCTTACCAAAGAGCAGAGGAAGCATGAAGAGGAGGAAAAGTCCCTAGAAATTACAGAGCTTATTCCTAAGGGACTCAAAACATTAAAAGTACCTTGGAGAAATCTTCTGAGCCTCAAGGATCTTATGTCTGCCTAGTATTGGCCTCTATTCCCCAGGACAAGCAATGAGGTTCTCAGCATGGTCATTTATCTGTCACCATTGTATATAGAGATAGCAACATTTTAGTTCCCAAAAAGCAAGAGAATGTTATAAACTTAAAATAATGATAATAATTTGTGTCTGAGAATCTCACGTTGCTGCTGAGAACAATTAAAAAGGACAATAAGATAAAAGGGAAATGCAATCCTAAAGCTAATCCCCAGTGAAAATGCCCAATGAATCTTGATAAGATTATTGGGATGATCCTTCCTCCTGCTCATTTTAAATCTCTGAGTTAAGAACAATCATATATACAAATGCACTGACAACTGAACGTAAAAATCCCTCTTCCTTTTTTCCTTGCTTTAGAGATTGGTAGGCCTCATTCTACCTTCCAAGCCAATGGCCTGCTAATCTCCACAGAAAGGCAGAAAGGAAGAGGGATTTGTATTTGCAAGAAATCAAATGGCTTAGAGAGTAAGTTTGATGCTCCTATCGAACAACAAAACAAAATAACCGAAGTAGTCCAAACATCAATACCATTAAAACCAGAATCTGGGGCTGTTAGGTCTGGCCAAATAATTTAGGAGGAAAAAAGGAGGATGAAGGGGAAAGACTGAGTATTCATCACGTGCTGGGTGCTCTGTGCTCTGTGCTTCAGCCTTCTCTTTCAGTTCATGAAATCTTCAGAGCAAAACAACAAGGTAGTTAACCACTTCTGCCAATTTTAGACATGATGAAACTGAGATTCAAAAGGTTAAGTAGCTTGTTCAACAATCCACAAGTGTCAATAATGACATTCAAGCCGCAATGTTACTCCAGAGCCTGTTCCCCCAGCCCTGCACCACAATGCCTCCATCAGAATGGTCAGTTCACAAACAGTGCTGGCTAGTCCTTTGTCAAAGAAAGCCAAGAGCAGTATTTCAAGCCTCACAGCAGTATTTCTCCAAGTGTGGTCAGGACTACCTGCATCAGAAGCACTTGCAAACTCAGGTTCTTGGGCCTCTCTCAAGACTGAATCACTTTCTAGGAATGGAGCCTTAGAAAGTATATTGTTATATTAGTTTCAAGAACTTCTCAACATTGATCAAAGAAGTTGAAGATACAAATAAATGGGAAGACATCCCATGTTCATGGATCAGAAGAATTAATACGGTGAAAATGAAAATGTCTGTAATACCCAAAGCAATCTTTAGATTCAATGCAATCCCTACCAAAATTCCAATGCACTTTTTACAGAAATAGAAAAAACAATCCTAAACTTCTACAGAACCAAATAGCCAAAGCAATCCTGAGGAAAAAAAGAACAAAGTGGGAAGCATCATACTTCCTGATTTCAAACTATAATACAAAGATATAGTAATAAAAACATTATGGTATTAACACTAATATTAAAACAACATTAAAACATTAACAACACTAGGGGCGCCTGGGTGGCTCAGTCATTAAGCGTCTGCCTTCAGCTCAGGTCATGATCCCAGGGTCCTGGGATAGAGCCCCACATTGGGCTCCCTGCTTGGCGGGAAGCTTGCTTCTCCCTCTCCCACTCCCCCTGCTTGTGTTCCCTCTCTCGCTGTGTCTCTCTCTCTGTCAAAGAAATAAATAAAATCTTAAAAACAACAACAATAAAAAAACATTAACAACGCTAAAACAAACAGACAAATGAAAACAGAATAGGAATCCAGAAATATACCTATGCATATATGGTCAACTAATATTTGACAAGGGAGCCAAGATTACCCAATATGGAAAGGACAGTCTCTTCACTAAATGGTGCTGGGAAAACTGGATATTCACATACAAAAAATGAAATTGGACCCCTATATTATATCACTCACAAATATTAAGTCAAAATGGATTAAAGACTTAAATGTAAGACCCAAAACTATAAAACTCCTAGAAGAAAACATAGGGAAAAGGTCCTTCGCATAGGTCTTGGCAACAGTTTTTTGGATATGACACCAAAAGTGCAAGCAACAAAAACAAAAATAAACAAGTGGAACTACATCAAATTAAAAAGCTTCTGTAAAACAGAAGAAATGATCAACAAAATCAAAAAGGCAACCTACAGAATGGAAGAAAATATTTGCAAATCATATATGATTCAGGTTTAATATCTAAAATACATAAGGTACTCCTACAACTGAAGAGCAAAACAACCTAATCTGATTTTTAAAAATGGGCAATGGACTAGAATAGACATTTTTCCAAAGAAGACATGCAAATGGCCAACAGGTACTTGAAAAGGAGCTCAACATCACTCATCGGCCAGGAAATGTAAATCAAAATATAAAACTTCACCTCTGTTAGAATGGCTATTATCAAGAAAACAAGAGATAACAAGTGCTGGAGAGGATGTACAGAGAGAAGGGAACCCTTGTGCACTGCTGGTGGGAATGTAAATTGGTACAGTCACTATGGAGGCTCCTCAAAAAATTAAAAATAGAACTATCATATGATGCAGCAATCCCACTTCTGGGTATTTATCCAAAGGAAATGAAATCAGTATTTTGAAAAGATGTCTGCATCCCCACGTTTAATGCAGCATTATTTACAATAGCCAAGACATGAAAACGTGTCTATCAACAGATGAATGGATAAAGAAAATGCCATATTATTCAGCCATGAGAAAAAAGGAAATTCTGTCATTTGCAACATGACCGATGAACCTGGAGGACATTATGCTAAGTGAGATAAGCCAAACACAGAAAGACAAATACTGCATGAACTCACTTAAATGTGGAATCTTAAAAAAAAAAAGTTTCCATTAGCTGTTTTCTTCCCTGTGTATGGGCCATATTCTCACTTCTTTGTCTATTTCATTTTAAATAATATTATGTGCAACTCTGCATATCAGATACCTCCCAACCCAGGGTTGCTGTTTTATTTGTTTGTTGCTGTTTTTGTTGTTACTGAAGTCCTTTGGCAAATTCTGTATTCTTTCTTGTGTTCAGCCTGTTTGGTTAGCTTAGTAGTATGCTAATGATTGGCCAGAAATATTCTTAAATGCCTTCAACCAGTAAGGCTCCTAGTCTTTGCTGAGGGTTCTGTGTATGTTGGGGCATGCCTTCAATGCCTAGGCAGACAGTTGACAACTCTGCCTCAGTTTTCACTGTCTGCTTGCTCAAGACATCAACATCAGGCAGGGGTGAGAGCATAAAGCCTTGTCAAGTCTTCTCTGGCATGGCCACCCTGCCCACGGGCTAGCTTCTAGCTTCCCAAGAATACACTGGAGCTTTTCAAAGTTCCCTATGAACATCTCATTCCCAGCTTTTCCTTTTAATTTCTTTAGTCAGCTTCTTGTTTGCCCCAACCATTACTGCTGCCTCAGGAAGCTGTGAAGTTAAACGATTGCCAATAACTGCCGATACCGAGAAATACCCCAGAGAACAGCTTTTTCCCTGGACAGAATGTGAGTCACTTCAAATAAAGACCACCCCTGTGCGTAAGGGGTTCCAGGGAACTGCCACATAACCCACATAATGACAGTTCTCTGGA
This sequence comes from Neomonachus schauinslandi, assembly GCF_002201575.2. Lineage (NCBI taxonomy): Eukaryota > Metazoa > Chordata > Mammalia > Carnivora > Phocidae > Neomonachus > Neomonachus schauinslandi. The sequence goes on along the minus strand of NC_058407.1, from coordinate 161,843,865 downwards.
AATGGGACTCTGAAGGAGTTCCCACTCTGTTTTGCCCCCTCCCCGCTGCCAGGCTGCTGGTTTTTACTATGACTATAGCTATTAGGTCTAAGGCTACTGCAGAGCTGGGGGAGTTGGGATGGAATAGCACATATTAAGACACCATGAAGCTTAGGACATGAAACAGCACATATTAACATATCACAAAGCTTACTGTTCCTATTGGGATTCAACCATTTTTCTAGAATAAATGCTCCTCAGAGTATTGTGTACCTTTGGTTAAGAAAAAGTTGATTCTGAGAATTTTTGCTACTGTTCTCATTGTTTTTATAGAGGACCAGGTTTTGAAAGTCTGTATGTACTCTGCTATTCCTGCTGACATCTATCACATAAGTTTTGTTTTTATTCCCATCATTATCCATCACAATATTTTCGACATCCATTATGATTTCTTCTTGAACCCATAAGTGAATTAGAAGTACACTGCTTTAATTACAAACATACTGGAATATTCTATTAATCTTTTTGTGTTGATTTATAGTTTAATTACAGCATGTTCAGATATCATGCTCTATATGATTTCAATACTTTGTTGAAACTTGCTTAATGGCCATTAGGTAATTAGTCTGCAAGCAAGTTCATGCTCTTGAAGAAAATTATATTCCAAAGTTTCTGGATGCTCTAGTTCTGTAATATAGGCTAAATTTGTTGATCAACAAATAACATGGCATGCGCTAGTAGAACAATGGTGTGATGGACCTCTCTGATGGCAGGGCTGAATGCAAATATTAAAAATAACATAAAACATAGTAAAAACCAGCAGCCTGGCAGCGGGGAGGGGGCAAATCTTCACTACTGCTATTGATTTTAATTTGCTTAACAGTTTGAGAGAAGTATATTTAAAAACCTACTATTTCTCCTCATAGTTCTTTCAATGTTGAGATTATGTTACTGTGTTTACAAGTTTTAAATTGTTGTATTGTTTTATGTTCCCAGTGGGTTTAAAATTTTATTAAGAAATGTCTATCTTACCTCAAGTAATGGTGCTTGTCTTAAAGTATACTTTGACCAAATTTTTAGCCTACCTTTCCAAAAGTGAAAATTCTAAGTGTTTTCATGTATTATCTCATATACTCACAATGCCATTATAAGACAGTCATGATTATAAAATCAGTTCACGGGTTAGGAAACTAGGCCCTGAGAAGTTATCTTCCCCGTGTCACTAAGATAGCAAGAGATTCAGTTAAGATTCAAACCAGATCTCTTCTAGACCAGAGCCCAGCTCTTAACACCTGACTGTATTTCCTCTCTCTTCTTTTAGTCTATCTAGACCTGCATATTTCTTTTTTTTCAAAGATTTTATTTATTTATTTATTTTCTAGAAAGAGAGAACATGAGCAGGGAGAAGGGGCAGAGGGAGAGGGAGAAGCAGGCTCGCGCTGAGCAGGGAGCCCAACGCGGGGCTCGATCCCAGGACCCTGGGATCATGACCCGAGCCGAAGGCAGATGCCACCCAGGCACCCCTAGACTTGCATATTTCTGAAAAGCATTCTATCAATTCATAGACGTAAGAGAAGACTATATTTTAAACTTAACATGTTTACTACAAACAAAACAGGCTGGGAGGGGGAAAAAAGCTTCTATTCAAAGAATCAGGTGATATTTATAATCTTCATTTCATTGGAAGCTGTTTTCTAACCACTTTGAGCTAAAAAAAATACAAGAAAACTATTTTTATTAAAACTCATGCATTTCTTCAAACATTCACTAAGCATCTAATATATGAAGAGCTATCCAATTTATAGAGGTTCTCTAATACATATGGTAAATGTCTTAGCAAAAACTAAAGAAAACAAAACACACAGCAAACAAAGTAACAGAAATACTGATGGAAGAAGCAAAACAAAGAGAATGAAGTTCACACACAGCTTCAGAAGAAGGTGCTCAAAATAAAGGGACAAACGTGGTGGAGGTGGGGAGGTCTGGGAAGTTAAGTGCTAATGTGTCACAGTTAAATATGGAACATAGTTCTGTCTTCTTATGACCAGCTGCTAGCACACAGAAAGCTGTACATCAATAATATTTACCAAAAAAGAAAAAATTAGATTTTAAATGTAAACTTAAAAATAACATAAAACAAACAGATAAGAAAATAATGATAAAAGGGGGACTCAAGATGAAGCTAAGAGTATATGTCAGCCTACAAAGAGCTACGCAAAGTCTACGAAGAGCCTCTAAACTCTAAAACACTCATAAAAAGGGAGACACAGTCATAGGTTTCAAATGTCCACAAAGAAGAAGAAACCAGTTGGTTCTCTGCGAGTCCTCAGAGAGAAGAAACTACTCAGTGTTGTAGAACATCACTCTCAACAACTTCGTGACCTTATAACATGACGACTTTCAGGGGTCTGCTTTTAACAAGGTGTCTCCTGTAGGGCACTGGCCTCACAGCCCAGAACAATTTATAAGAAGGAATAACATGGCATGCGCTAGTAGAACAATGGTGTGATGGACCTCTCTGATGGCAGGGCTGAATGCAAACACAGACCGTACAGAATTAGAACAAGGATTAGGGGCCAAGGATAGAGTGTGAGTCAAGCAAGCCACTTTTAAAGGAGAAAGTTCTTTAGACACCAAAACACAGACTGCATATGAAACACGCAAGAATATTCTTTCCTTACTCAAAGCGATATGCTTCCATTTTCCTTGACCATGTGGTACCTTTCATGGTTTCGTATCTGTTAGAAATGGTGACAGAAACTTCTCTGCTATAAGAGAATGAACAGTGCAACTCCTCTGACAAGTGGCAGGTGACACTCAGCCTTATGGTGGAGGAGACAACAAAATGGGGAACAGTCTGGCAAGCTGAAAACCACAGGCTTCACCGAAAAGATAACCATTACTTGGCGTGATATTGTATAGTAAGATATATTTACTTATGCCTAGTTCCTGGCATAGAGTTCCTAAAACCCTTGGCATTTCCTGAGTGACAGAGGTGAGAGAAGCATCTTTTGTGATCCATAATAGCCCCCCTTCAACCAAAAATATTTACTTTATTAATGAGGTGACTCCCGATGGGCCCCTAGACAGCTTCAGATAGGGGCTGGTTGCCAGAAGAACCAACCATGTGATCAGAGAGTTGGAACTTTCAGAACCACCCCCCAACCTCCAGGGAGGGAGACAGATTGGAGGTTGAGCTAATCACCAACTGACAAAGATTAAATCAATCCTGCCTCATGTAATGGAACCTCCAAAAGCCCTCTACGTTATGGGGTTCTGAAAGCTTCCAGGCTGGTGAACACACTGAGGTACGGGGCGGGGGGGGTGGGGTGTAGTATGCCTGGAGACGGGATGGAAGTATAGCGCCCCTCCCCCATACTGTGTCCCATGCATCTCTTCCATTTGGCTATTCCTGAGTTGTATCCTTTATAAGTAAATGGTTTTCCCTGATTTCTGCGAGCTGTTCTAGCACATTACTGAACTGGAGGAGGGAGTCACGGGAAGTCCCAATCTATAGCTGGTGGGTCAGAAATACAGGTGCAATCTGGGACTGTGCCTGGTATCTGAAGTGGGGGCAGTCTTGTGAGACTGGGCCCCGAAGCTAACAGTCTGCACTAACTCCAGATAGCGTCATAACTGAACTGAATTGTAGGACACCCAGCTGGTGTCCGAAGAGAACTGGAGAATTGCTTGGTGTGGAAAAACCCACACATCTGGTGTCAGAGTACAATGAATAAGAAAACCAGGTAAGAGTGAAGTGTTCTGGTATTGTAAAAACAGCACTTTATACTTGGCTTTTAACAAGTTTTGCCAGGTTGTCTTTTCCAAAAGTCAGAAATTCAGATTCTATGCAAAATCTCTGGATGTTAACTGTTGGCTCAAAAAACAAACAAGCTTTTAAACATGGTGTGGGCAAATAAAAACCTACTTGTGATCAATTACCAATTTGAAACCTTTGGTCTAACAACCCTCCAGCCATCCCATAAAATTATCTTTTTTTTTTTTTCAACTGAGTTCCTAAAAAATAAGGAGTCCCAGTGGTTCGAGGTTCTCCTCCTGGACCACTACAGCCTCTTGCCTCTTGTGCTATATAGTGGACTATCAAACATGGCCATAAATTCCTCCCCTCCCTATATCCATGTCCCCTTGCCCTGCAGCTGGCGGTGCCCTCTTAGCTGGGACTTGCTTTGGCCAGTGGGAGTGAGCAAGTATGACACAAGCAGATGCTCAAATGATGCTTATGCATTGAAGCTCACCCTCTCGTGCTGCTCTCTGAAATCCTGCCGCTGGGATGAAGTTCAGACTAGCTTACTGGAAAATAAGACGCTACATGAATAGAGGCCCCAGTTGTCCCAGCCATGGCCAGATAAACCAGCCAGCCCAGCAGATCTGCCAAGTGACACATGAACAACACTGAGACCAGCAAAGCCAGGCAAGATCAAAAGATCTCCCCGCTGACCCAGAATTATGAGCTAAATAAATGGTTGTTAGTTTGAGTGACTCGGTTTTAAGATGAGTGATTACAAGAAAAGATAACTGATAAGATGCTACAACATCGCAGAGATATACGCCTGCCAAAAATATGACTATAAAACCACTTGTTTTTATGGAATTAAGAGGGCCTTTCCTCAAGAGAAAAGGCTTTTACGGTCCAATCACTACCAGTCCTATTATTAATACTAAGTGTCTTCCATATTCTGGTAGCTTTTATTAGCTTTCTCATTTGCCCAAGGTGTTAGCTTCTATCCTCCATAATCCTTGAGGATCACTCACTGTAAAAACTCCCCTTGGTGGGAGAACTGTCAGCAAAAAGCCACATACTTTGCAGCTAGAGGGGAGACTGAAATTCTCTTAAGGAAAAGTTAAGTATCATGAAAAGGCAAGTAGTCTGAACATACACTTGCGTGTGGGTCAAGGGAAGGCCAACTGGCAAAGTCAAGAATCTCCTTAGAACGTATCAAAGTATGGGCGGTACTACAGTAATTTAGGAAAAAAAATTTTTAATTAAAAAAAAAAAAAACTTAGTAAACCACCAACTACCCAGAGTGCATTATTACTTCCAGAGCATGCTCAATGAAAAATGGTTGCAAGATGTTCACTTGATAGCTCAACTGAATGAGCTGACCTGCTGTACAGAATTAGCAATATAAACATTAGGGGTAACTCCCAAAATTCATGGTCTCTGTGCTATATTCATAAATCTATTGCCTTGTTTTTCTGAAAGAAACTAAGACACCAGAGACAATTGGTATCTGGATTCCTCCAAATTCATGGAAATAAAACAGTATGATCTGTACTCAGAAGTATTTCTCTTTCCATTTTCTCTTGGGCCAATGGGTTAAAGTGAGAGAGCACTTAGCTCAACTCAAAGAGGTCTCAGGTCAGGAAAGTACTAGCTTAAAAGTAGGGGCACCTCAGGACTATTTTGTTTCACTACTGTACAGTCCAGAGTATTTGAAACTCACAGTTCTATAACACATCTTAGTATCTGCTATGTCAAATCTCAGTGCTCTTCTTTTAACTTTTTTATGAACTATTCACATCATTCTTTGGGGAAATGTTGGGGTAGGAAAGTTACCTTATATTTAGGACTCCTAACAACTGGGCTTATATATTACTGCCACACCAGGAGGACCCCTCTGCATTAAAGAAAGGTACACCTAAACATTATGTTCTTCAATCCACTTCTCTTAGGGTATCAATTATCAGAAATTCTTCTCAGATCCTAGCAATAGTATGTTGATCTTAGCAATAACCGTCGATCTCAGCTTTTGGGTTCTTTCAATAAATAACCAAGATACGCCAACTCTTTGAGGTCCAAACCTAAAATGGCTACTTCCCACATATTCTCTCCTTTGCCCAGTTAAACATAACTAAAGAAGGGATGCACTCCCCTGAAACATGGCACCCTTGATACAGGAGCTTAAAGAATGATTTAAAAAGCGAAAAAAGGAACTTCCCTTTTCTGAGCACTCTTTCTTTCTTGAGTACTCCTCAAGGGTGTATCCTTCCATTTTTTTAAACTCTTGTGTTCAACATCAGAGAAATCTGCTCATTTCCTATTCCCGGGCCCTTGCCACTTCACTTCTTCCTCTTTGCCTCCCTTCCAATTTACCAGTGTCAATACTAAAAGACTGGTTTAATCAATGCCTTTGTATCCCATTTTTCACTGATGGCAGTCAAGACCAGTATGGACATTGTGTTGTATCATGATCCCCCCACTGACAAGAGGAGGTTCACCAGACAGAGTGGGGAAGAGAGACCCAAGAACAATTCCTGAATGTTCACTATGTGCCAGGCATTTTGCTGGACAGCTTATTTACCCCTCTGTAATTTTCTTCAGTCCGTGAGCATTTGCAGGAGCAAACAATGATCATCATCATTTCACAGAGAATTACCTACATCCCACTTCTGGCAGATTTCATTCTTTTTACACATATACGCCTCAAATTTGGGATAGACTCCCTTTTTGTATATGTTGTATGTATATAAATCCCAACACCTCTCTATCGCAACTTCTCCCTCATGAGCCATCTGAAAACCCAGGGGTTTTAAACCTAACAAAAGTGTTTAAAAAGGAATAGTAACCCATACAAAATTTATACACTGGCATTTTAAAAACGTTTCCCTTTTAACTTTATCTTTTTATATACAACTTCAAAAAGTAGTATTTTAGCTATCCTTGTGACAATGTCACTGGTTTTATTATTGCCCAGTAGCCAATTTTAACCAATTCTCTGATTTCCTATGATGCTAAATTTTAAACTGACTTTGTGTGTGCCTGGGTGTGTATGATCATTCTTTTTACAAACAGTAGTGTCTTTTTTATTGAATAAATTGGACATGTGACACTGTGTAAGTTTAAGGTGTACAGCATGTTACATTTATATACTGTGATATGACTGTCAATGTAACATTTATCCACTACATAATTTAGTACAATATTATTATCTATATTCATTATACTGTGCATTAGGTCTCTCACAGGTTATTTACTACTTGTAACAAGTTTGTACCCTTAAACACCACCCTCCGTCATTCCCTGGTAACCACCATTTTACTTTTTTTTTTTTAACAAATTAACTTTTTGAGATTCCACATACAAGTGATATCATTTGGTACTTGTCTTCCTCTGACTTGCATACCATAATGTGGTCCATCCAAGTTGTTGCAAATGGCAGGATATCCTCCTTTCTCATCGGTGAATAATATTTCATTGTGTATATGTACCACACTTTTTTTATCTCTTCATCTGTTGATGGGCATTTGGGTTGTCTCCTTATCTTGGTTATTGTGAATAATGCTGCAATAAACATGAAGTACATATAACTTATCAAAATCCTGTTTTCATTTTCTTTGGGTATATATCCAGAAGTGGAGTTGCTGGGTCATATGGTAGGTCTATTTTTAATTTTTTGAGAAACCTCCATATTGCTCTATATTCTTTTCCATGGTGGTTGCATCAACTTACATTCCCACCAACAAAGTATAAAGGTTCCCTTTTCACCACATCCTCGCCAGCACCTGTTGTCTCGTCTTCTCAATAACAGCCGTTTTAACAGGTATGAGGTGGTATCTCACTGTGGTTTTGATTTGCATCTCCCTGATGATGAGTGATGTTGAGCATCTTTTCATGCACCAGTTGGCCATTTTGATGTCTTCTTTGCAAAAATGCCCATTTAGTTCTTCTGCCCATTTTCCAATCAGATTGTTTTTGTTGCTAAATTATTTATTTTGGAATGTTCTATATATGTCTGTTAAGTCCATTTGTTCTAAAGTGTGGTTCAATTCTAATGTTTACTTATTGATTTCCTGTCTGAATGATTTCCTGATCCGTCCATTGCTGATAGTGGGGTATTTGGGTCCTTTACTATTATTGTATTATTGATTTATAGCTCAAGCTCTCTTAATATTTGCTTAATATATTTCAGTGCTTGGGTATTGGAACTGTATATATTTACAAGTGTTCTATCTTCTTGATGTACAGATTCACTTATCATTATATAATGACCTTCTTTGTCTCTTGTTATCCTTTTTGGCTTGGAGTCTATTTTGTCTGATATAGGTACTGCCCCATCTACCTCCTTTTGATTTCCATCTGCTTGGACTGTCATCTTCCATCCTTTCACTATGAGCCTGTAGGTGTCTTTAGAGCTGAAAAAAGTCTTCTATAGGCAGCATATAGTTGAGTCTTCTGGGTTTTTTTGTTTTAATCCATTCAGCCACTCTGTGCCCTGTGATTGGTGGGTTCAATCCATTTACATTTTGGGTGATTACTGACATGTAATGATTTACTACTGCCATTTTATCTTTTGCTTTCCCATTGTTTCTTTTTCCTTCTGTTTCTACCTTTGTAAGTTGGTGGTTTTCCATGGTGATTTGCTCAGTCTCCCCTCTTCTTTATGTTTCATGTCTATGCTCTACATTTTTGCTTAGTGATTACCATGAGGATTACACAAACAGCTCCTAGATAAAATAGTCATTTTTTCTGCTGATAGCAAATCAAGATTTGCCTATAAAAATTCCATCCTTTTAATTCTTCAATATTTTTTTATTTTTATTATGTTCAATTAGCCAACATACAGTACACCACTAGTTTTTGATGTAGTGTTCATTAGTTGCGTATAACAGCCAGTGCTCATCACAGCATGTGCCCTCCTTAATGCCCATCCCCAGGCTACCCCATCCCCCCACCCCCTCCCTTCTGTAACCCTCAGTTTGGTTCCCGGATTCCAGAGTCTCTCATGGTTTATCTCCCACTCTGATTTCTTCCCATTCAGTTTTCCCTCCCATCCCCTATGGCCCTCTGTGCTATTCCTTATATTCCACATGTGAATGAAACCATATGATAATTGTTATTCTTCGATATTTTTGATGTCACAAATTACCTTTTCATGCTGTGATTTTGTTACCAAGTTGTAGTAGCCACAACTTTTTAATGCTTTTCCCTTAACCTTTATACTATAATTAAGAGTTTAATATACTATTCTAAAAAAGGGTTACAGTCTTCTAATTGTCCATTTACCACCTTAATCAGAGTTTTGTGTACTTTCATCTTCCCAATTCGGCTTGAAGAGCTCCTTGCAACATATCTTGTAAGGCAGGTCTAGTGGTAGTGAACTCCCCTCAGTTTTGGTTTGTCTGGGAAAGCCTTTATCTTTCCTTCGTATCTGAAGGATAACTTTGCCAGATATTCTTGGGAGGCAGTTTTTATCTTTCAATATTTTGAAAAAATCATCCCACCACTCTTCCCAAGGTTGTAGAGTTTCTGCTGAGAAATCTGCTGATAGCCTAATCCAGGTTCCTTTGTAAGTTATTGTCTTTTTCCCCCAGCTGCCTTTAAAATTCTTTACCATTGACTTTTGCAGTTTTAATATAATGTGTCTTAAAGAAGGTCTTTTCACATTGAGATAAGTGTTTTATTAGCTTTGTGGACTTGTATGTCCAGTTCTTTCCTCAGGTTTGGGAAGTTCTCAGCTATTATTTCTTTAAATATGCTCTCTGCTCCCTTCTCTCTCTCTTATCCCTCCGGTATATACCCATTCATCTAATGTGGACTCCCCTAATGGAGAAACTCACAGGGTTTCTTTATTTTCTTAAAATCTTAGTTCTCTCTCCTCTTCCACCTGAGTCATTTCTAGATTCCTATCTTCCAGCTCGTGAATTCTCTCTTCCATCTGATCTGCTCTGTTTCTAATGCTTTCTAAATGCATTCTTCACTTCATTTATTGAGTTTTTCAGCTCCAGAGTTCTGTTTCGTTCTTCTTTAGAATTTCAATCTCTTTGGTAAAGTATTCCTTCTATTCATTAATTTTATTCCTGAGATCACTGTATTGCCTTTCTAAGTTTTCTTGTAGCTTGTTGAATTTCATCATAATAGCTAGTTTTTAATTATGTATCAGATTGCAACAGTCTGTGTTTTGGGGTTTGGTTACTAGAAAATTGTCATTTTCCTTTTGTGATACCATGTAACCATGATTTTTCATAGTGTTTCATGAAAAGTGCCTCTGCCGCTGCATCCAAAGCAGCAAACACCTTTCTTATTTAGGTAAAAGCCTTGTTTACTTTGATTCTAATAGTTTTAACAGGTTGGTAATTGGAAGCCTTCCTTTTATCTTCCAGAAGGTGGCGCTGCAGTACAAGTTTTTGGTTTCTCTTACCAGCGCTGACTCCCCACTAAGGCTGGGAGAGCTGTGCATTTAAAAAAAAAAAGCGGGGGGTGGGGGGGGGGGGGCCTGGGGGGCCCAGTTGGTTAAGGGACTGCCCTTGGGCCCAGGTCGTGATCCTGGAGTCCTGGGATCGAGTCCCCCATCGGGCTCCCTGCTCAGCGGGGAGTTTGCTTCTCCCTCTGACCCTCCCCCCTCTCAGGTGCTCTCTCTCTCTCTCATTCTCTCTCTCAAATAAAATCTTTCAAAAAAATTAAAAATTAAAAAACTAAAAAAATTTTAAAAAGCAGGGGGGGAGGTGGCAGCACAGTGGAAGGAGGGGTGTGCTTAGCACCTAGGGCTTTGGGTATGCCCCATGACCAGGTAGTAGGATCCTCAAGTGGGGGGTTCCCAGAGCTCCATGGGCAGTTATTTTGCCTAAATCCCCTGGGACAGACAGCAGGAAACATACTTTCCTTCAGTTCTGTGTCTGCCTTCTTCCCTTCCCTTTTCCTCCCCACCCCAGTCACTGGTCTCTCAGAGAGAGCAACAGGTTCTCTGGCTCTGGAGCAACCACCTTCAGCCTCCACCTCCCCTGCCAGAAGGGTGCTGCTGGCTCCCTACCAGACCTGTCCCTGCAGCCTCTGCTGCCACTCCCCTCACTCCACGGCCCCCTCCAATGCCCAATCCACCCACTTCTGGGTGCACAGACAAATGCATCTCTTGGGTGTCCTGGTGTGCTGTACAGAGGTACTTTTTTTTTGTTTGGTTATGGGAGTCTGATTAGTTGTAAATGGAAGGCAAGAGAAAAAAGGAACAAGGCAGTCCTCCATGACTCTGACGTCACTCTAATACTGTCTTTTTATATTTGAAAATTATTTTCTCCTTTTTTTCATGTTACTCTTTATTGGTCAGTATTTACAAAACAACTTTGAATTTTAAAAGATCATTGTCTTTTATTCCTATGTGGGAATTTCCCCAATATTTCACTAGCCATCTCCTGAGAACTTATAGACACTATACTAGGGACACGAAGATAAATAAGCAGGGGTCACCAGTCTCAAGCAACTCAGTCTTATGGGGAAAACACAAGTAAATAAGTAAAATTTAATGTTTTTGGTGTTATAACATGTGCATAGTTCAAGTATAATGCAAAAACAGGTCATTTCCAGGCCTCAGAAGACGGTCATCTCCATCTGTAAAGCTTTCCCTCTAAGTCACCCAAACCAACTCAACATCTTACATGCTAAACCTATTCCTTATGCGATCCTCTACTGCTCCAGGGCCCCATAATCCTAGCAATCAACATGGCTGGAACCCCTCCAGCCATTAACTGGTCCTCTTCTATGCTGGGCTCTCAGAGCCATGCAGTTTGCCAAGCTGATCTATTACGTCTCAATAATGTCTGTCTTATGGCTCCTCATTCTCATGGTCTTACTTTCATCTTTATGACTCTTACCTAAACAAACACTCTCCTATCTTGTTGCCTGCTTTCTGGCTCTCCCGTTTTACACCATGCTAGCAGACGGCTCTGCAGGAAGCAAGATCTTTCCAAAGAACAGCACTTGAAGTCCTCTACAATCTACCCCCTACCTTTTCAACTTGGTTTCCAGCTGCCAGTCTCTTTCACACACTCTGTGGTCCAGATGAACTATATTTACATAATGGTATCACAAATACCCTAACTTCCTACCTTTCTCAGGAGGTTCTTATTAAAAACTACAGCTTCCTACCTTTAAGATTCCAATTAAACAGTGGCTTCTCTGAGAAGTTTTACCCTGTTTCTCCCCTTGTAGAAAAAAAAAACTGCATTCTCTTTTGAATTCCCCCAGCAATTGATTTGTTCCTCTATTCTTTCTACTAATGTTATCTTCCCTAATAGAACGAATTTTTAAGAGTAGGCCCATCTCTTAGCCCCAAAAAGCAACATGTGTATGTAATTTGTAATCAATAACCCCTTTTTGAATACATTAATGCCTTCAGTCAAACACAGATCCAAGCAGAGTATCTTAATAAGCTGGATGTCTCACCTGATTTCCACAGGGAATTGTGCATTTGTGACCAGGAAACTGGAGATTTTACACTCGTGGAGTAGTTTCAAAAACCTATTGATTTCTGGGTACATGATGGGTTCTCCCACAAGGGACAACGCACAGTGCTTTACCATCATCCCCTCTTCAAAACGTTCTTCTTTGACACCTGGTACTCCTGGAGAACACAGTGAAAAGGAACAAGCTCTATAAGGCATGGGGAAAGAATATCACTTTTATTTTTCTTAATTAAAGAATTTTAATTTTTCTTAATGATTCTTTGGTTATAGAAGGCAAATTCATTTTTGATACCATTCAAATAATATAAAACAAGGGCCGGGGGGTGCTAGAATTAGTAAATCAGAAAAATCAGCAGTCTCATCTTCGGTTTTAATACTAATTAAACCACATGAATATAAGCAGACAAAACGAACTTTGTTAGCTAATTATCTGGAATGCAGGACATATTACTTTCCATAATTTGCTTGGCTCTGTATTCTTTCACATTGGTTTAAGAAAATGAACTCAAATGTTTATCAACAGGTAAGTGGATAAACAAAATTTAGTATAAATGTGCAATGAAATATTATTCAGCCTTGCAAAAGGAATGCGATGCTGACAGGTAACAACATGGATGAATCCAGGCTAAGTGAAAAGAGCCCAACACAGAGGGACAAATGTATGATTCCATTTATCTGAGGTACCTAGAATAGGCTAATTCAGACAGAAAGTGGAAGGTTACCAGAGGCTGGGAAGAGGGAAAAACAAGGAGTTATTTTTTCTTGGGTACAGAACTTCTGTTAGGGATGATGACAACGTTCTGAAAAGGGACAGTGGTGACAGCTGCACAATATTAAGAATGTACCTAATGACACTGAATCGTATACCTTAAAAATGACTGCACTGGTCAATATTGTGTTATGTTTATATTCTACCACATAAAATTATGGGGGCAGGAAGCTGAGCGCAGTATAAGGAAAAGCCTCTTCTAGACCAATCATTTCTCCCTTCATTCCACAAGTATTCTGAGTTGTGAAACTAAATGGACTTGGTCCAAAAGTATATAGGAGAGAAAATGAAGAACCCTGAACTTCTCCCCTTTGGCTGCATGCCAGAATCACCTGGAGTGTCAAAAACTAGGTCCACTGCCAAAGATTCTATTTAATTGGGGTGGGCGTAAACCAGGATAATGGGAGTTTTTAAAATTCTTCAAGTGATACTAATGTGCAGCCAAGGTCCAAAACCACTGCATAAACCAGAAGTCCCCAAATCTGTTTGCACACTGGAATCACCTGGGAAATCTTAACACTTCCAAACTCCAGACCCCAGCACAGACCAATTAAATCACAATCCTGGGGGAGAAGCCCAGGCATCAGTGGTTTCTGAAGCCCCCCAGGTGACTCCAATGTGCAAACAAGTTTGGGGACCACTGGCACACACCATGGGTTCTCAACCCTCACCGGACATTGTAACTACCCAAAGCACTTTTAAAAATCCCAACGTCCAGGTGGTATCCCAAATCAATTAAATCAAAACCTCTGGGGATGGGACTCAGGCATGTTTTTTAAACACCCCCCATTTGATTCCAGTGTACAGAGTGAGTTGAGAAGAACAGTTCTCAATTCAAATGTAGAAGGCACTCATGACAGTCCCTCAATCTAAGACAGAAATTTGGAAGACTTGGGAAGAGTATAAAAAGGGAAATAAAAATATATCTCCTTTACTTCAGATATTTCTATCAATTAACTCTAGGTTTTTTTCAAAGCATACAGTCTCTGAAGAATACAGACTCCTTGTGGAGATTGGGAGTGGGAGGAAGCATGTTCATATCCCCTCTCTGTCACTTATCAGCCACCTTGGACACACAATAATTTCCTGAACTGTAAAAAGCCCCTATCTCCAGGAACTTTTGTTGGCATTAAATGAGATAATGCACGTAAAAGGCTTTAGCAGAGTGCCTGGCACACAAGAAACATTGGTTAAAAATTTATTACCACCACTATCCTGGTTTCTTACAATGACTGAATCCCAGTCAGTATCACCTTAACAACAACAACAACAAACCTGGAGAAAATAAAGTCAGATTTCACTGCTCATTTGTACCTTAGTTTCCAGGAAGTGATTTTATTTTATACACATGCAAATACAAACACACACACATAGTCTATGTGGAAATAAGCAACTGCAACTAAATACCAAGAGATCAAACTAACACAATACAGGCTAAAATCAGAACAATCTAAATGTGACAGGTGATATCTGCTGTGATCACTATCTAACTGCAGTTCTGAAAATATATTTTACATCGGTATTTTTAAATGAGTAATTTCTTAGGTTACTGAAATCTGAGATCTTAAGTATCAAGTTTTTTAAAAAAACCTGATCCTTAACTCACTGTATGTTGCCAAAACAACTCAGCAGTAAGCATAACATTTCCTTTTTATATAAAATATCATTAACTTTAATTCCCCCAATGAGCAGATGAGTAGAAGGACAGATTTAACCTGAACTGCAAAATTAACCTGAAACTCATGAAGTAGATAACTGAGCATTGGCTAGGCCCTAAGCACTGAAAGTCACGTGTAGCAGGTCTAAATTCTGGCTGTCCCACTAAGCTGGTTTGTGCTCCTTGGTCAAGCCACTCAACCTCTCTGTGCCCATTCCCTGATCTATAGATGGGAATCTTATACACACACACCTTTTTTTTTTCATTAAAGATTTTATTTATTTATTTAGAGAGAGGGAGAGTGCACAAGCAAGGAGAGGAGCAGAGGGAGAGGGAGAGAATCTCAAGCAGACTCCATGCTGAACGGAGAGCCCAACACAGGGCTCGAACTCATGACACTGAGCCAAAATCAAGAGCCGGACACTCAACCAACTGAACCACCCAGGCGCCCCCATACACAACTTTTAAAGAATTCAGTGAAATAAATACCTAGGGCAGTGCCAGGCCCAGCACATAAGCATTCCAAAAATGTTAGTTACAAATATTTTTATTTTAATAATAATTACTTTGTGAATGAAACAGAAATTCACTCTTTTAATTATTTCAAATAAAATGGTAATTCCACTCAATTCAACATGTATTTATTGATCACCTACTATGTGCCAACTAGTGTTCTAGGTAACTTTTCTACAGTAAATAATTTTATAAATAATTTCTCTATTTAGAGAAAAACCTCTGCCTTTATGAAGTTTATATTCTTGTGAGAGACAGAGAATAAACATCAAACACAATAAATCTGTAAATTCTGTACCAGTGTAGTCCAATAATACGTTCTGAGATGATGCAAATGTTCTCTGTACAATCAAATACAGTAGCCACCAGCCACATTGACTCTTGAGCACTTAACATGTGGTCAGCGTGACTGATGACGAACCAAATTTTTTACTTTATTTAATTTTCATTAATTAAAATATAAAGGGCCACATGTGGCTATTGGCTACCACAAAGGATATGCATACCTTTAGTATATTAGAAAGTGATAAGCATATGGAACAGGAAAGGTAGAACAGGGTAAAGAAGATCAGGGATCCAAAGAAGAGGCAGCTGACTCAAAGAAAGGCCAGTCCGGAGAAGCTCACTGGAAAGGTGAGATCTGACCTGAAGGAGACGAGGGACGAGGCCCAGAGAATAAAGAGGGAAAGAGCACTCCGGGCAGTGGACAGCAGAGCAAAGGCCCTAAGGTGGGAGCAGGCTGACATGTCCAAGGAATCTGAGAGACAGGGGTAGCCACTGCAAGGTTTTGAGAAAGGTGGCATAATCTAAATTTCCTCCTAAATGTTTGGATCAGATTGGCTTCTAAACTGAGAACAAAGGGGCAAAGAGGCTAATCTGGCAAGAGGCTACTGTATAATCTAAGCAAGAAAGGATGGTGGCTTCCACTGAGGTGGTGACAGCAGAAGCTGCAGGAAGAGATCGATCAATAGGATTTTCTAATGGATTGGATTAATGACTTCTACAGGCTTTTGGCAAGAGCCACAGAGCTGCCATCAACTCAGACAAAGTCTTTGAGGGTAACAGGTTTTGCAAGTAAGGAATAACCTGTGTTCAATTTTAGAATGGTAAAGTTCAATATGTCTGTTATATACGTGTAAATGAGTGCCCAACATTCAAGTTTGGATTCTGGAAGATGGACTGGCGGGAAATAAACATTTTGGCAAATGGATGGTACTTCTATTCCAGGTCTGAATAAGATTGCCAGGACAGTGAGTGCAGACAGAGAAGTGAACTGAGCGCTAGAACACTTGCATGTCTAGGGAAGGGAAGAGGGGTCATCAGAGGACACAACCAAGGAGCAGCCAGGGAAGGAGGAAAACGTAAAAGCAAAGGATCAGCTGTCATCCTCTTTGAGAGCCTGAACGGAAAAACATCAGCCTGCCCATTTAGACAATGACAAAAACAAAAACCAAGACAAAAAAAGTCCCGTGGGTAAATCTCCTGAAAGAGTAATGATTCTCTGGGATTTAAAAATTATCCTAATTTTCTCAAAAGTAAGGTGTTGAGAAGAATATGTAAAATCCTGGTTCTCTCCTTCATAAAAGCATGTTTCTATTTCGTGCTCACTGCCAGAGGCTATTATAGTGATCTTTCCCAAAACAAGGCCCTTAGGAACCCAATCTCCTGCCTTACTTCACTGTCCTCAAGGAAATAGGTCAGAAAATAAGACATCCTCTAAATTTCTAATAGAAAGACGCCCCAGAGCAGGAAGGCAGTCCAGGGAACAGCAAACGCTACCTTTCAGTAACAAATCTACAGAGATATTTTCCACAGGGGGGTGTCTGTCTGTCTGTCTGTCTCTCTCTCTCACACACACATCTTTCTCTCTCTCTCTATGCTCATGTTCCTCTAAACCTTACCCCCTTCACTATTAAACTCTGCTTTGTTATTCTGATTTTTTTTTTTCCTTAAGCAAGTTTCTGACATTTCTCTTATCCTGAACATCTTCCTAATCCTGGACAATCACTACTGTCATCAGATTAACTAGGAAGCATACTTTATCTCACTCAAAGATGCCAAAGCAGAAATTTAAGATGCCAGCAGTGTTATCCTTCTGTCATAGCAATAAAACCAAGTAATACAAAAATAAACATAATATATTGCTCAGCATAGGGTATTCATGCCTATTTCTAAAGTGTGGGTCAATCAGACATAAAATAGTCTCCTCTTTCTTTTCATAACAATATAGTCCCCAGCCAAAGATCTTCCTAAGAACCCTCCTGGTTAAACGTCACACAATTCTTTGATACAGTCACTTCCACGGTGAGGTTTCTCATAAATAACCCTCAGAAAACAATTAGCAGGTGGTGCTCTCTTCCTCACCACCCCATGTTTCCTTTGGATGTGTACTTTAGCATACCTTGTTTGTGAAAACCATCTGTCGGAGACCCTTATTTTTTTGCATTACCTCACGTCTAACTTAAACTATAGATAAAAAACATCTAGCACAAATAATCTCTTTTTCATCTTTGCACCTTCAGCACTGAGGATATTCCTGACAAAGAGTGTTCACTCACTTGACTGCTGAACCAATGGGAAACTGACCTAAGGAAACCTCCACCCCACTCTCTGGAACTATTTCTCCCTGGCATGGGGGTACTTAGAGGGGGACAGGCAGCGTTTTGAACAGATGCTGAGCTGCACTGAAATTCTGACCCACTTGTAATCAATATAAAGTTAATTCTGCATGTGTATAAAGGGAAAGCTAATAAAGGTCATGAGAAGAAAGATATTTTGATGATTCAATGAAATAACTGAAGAGACAATAATTGCCCTCGGAACTGAGAACAGAAGCACAAAAGGGAAGCATTTAAAAATATCAGAATATCTTCAAAATCTGTTCAAGGGTGGCCACTTAGCTAAAGCTTGAAACTCAGAGGGAATAAGCAATAATACCCACAGCAAGTCTCCCCCTCCACAAAAATAAAATCATAAAATGACCCAACCAGACCCATGGAAAAAAAAGGTATTCATCATAGGGTAGAAAAGCACACTAAAAAACAAAGGATTCCAAGCCAGAATAAGGGAAATTACTAATGAGTTAAAATTGAACCTCTAAAGAGAGGATGAAGTTAGGATATCCAGAATATAACCAAAAGAAGGAAATGGCTTTGCTTCTTTGGAAACTGCCTATAATATTCCTAAAACATTTCTGTTTAAACCTGAAATTTGTATTCCCACAGATACAGTATTGTTAAAATGAAGATTAAGTTACCATTCAAACCCTCAACACCAAATTAATCTGCAAAATACCTAAACTACAGTATTAATAAGTCTATTTCAATGTTAACTAATCAAATTCATTTTTTTTCCTACAGGCAACTGTAACCCAAATTCTAACTAAGGAAATCAGTAATACCCCATTCCTTTGGTTTTTAATTTTGTTTTGCTTTCCTCAAGCCACCAGGGGGCACAAGGTAATAGTCTCGGTGCTCTAATAGGCAAACTCTAACATGGGTGTGGAAGAAAGGGGAACCTTCCTGCAGGGCCTCCGTGAGTAACTACATCACATGAGTTAAGCCACCTCTCCAGACCAAGAGAGTTCAGATTTGGGGAAGAGAGAAAATAGAGTCCACCAGGGGCTGAAATGAAATCTAGAGTTATGTATCTGCATCTTTAGAGTCCACATGTAGGATCCGTGTCAGGACTATACCCAGGTGAGAGTACAGGGTTCAGAAGAGGTAGCATGACTTGTATTAGTCTCACCATCTTTACTCTGAGGCTCACCATTCAGAAAGGAAGGGGACCTGTTTTATTTATACCCGATCCCCTAGGGATGAATAAAAGATAGAACATAGAGACTTCACTGATTGCAGGAGGCATTCAGGTTCATAAAAAAAGAAAACTTTAGACTATAACCACTGATAAAGACTGAGTGAAGTTACAAAATCTCATTGCCTGATGAATTTCTACAATAAAATAAACAACCATGCATTTGAATGGTTTAGATTACTTTCTGCTGACAGCCAAGAAGACAGAAACATAACCAATATTCTGAAATACTAAAATTTCATAATTTTTCCCATTACGACATTTTAAAAAAGAAAACAATTCACATGCTTGTTGAGGGCTGCAGACTACTACCAGTTTTCTAGAAGAGCTCTGGATTTTTACAAATTATGTATTTCATCCTTTAATAATTAGGGGTTTTTTCTCTTTTAATACTACAGTATCACAGCCAGGTTTACTATAATTATTACAGCAATAAGACAGATTTTCAAAAAAGTAGTGTCTTATTTAAGCTTGGAATGAAATTTAAAAAGCATTAATAAATAGTTACCACGATCCAAACACTGAAGACTCTGTAAAAACATAAAATACAATGAATGAAAGCTCCTTTATGCCCATGTGCCAGCCTGTCTACACCCACCACACCTTCCAACAGAAACCCGTTTTCTACGACTACTACTACTTTAAAGAAGAATTGTTCTGGCACCCTGAAGAATGTCAGTGTACAAAGGTCAACCAGTTCCAGCTTGAAAACCTTTGTAGAAAATTTATTGTTGATTAAATGAATAGCTGTTGTGCCGACATGGTAACACTGTGTCAAGTAATTAAGGATGTAAAAAAAAGAATCCTTTGGGGGGAATTACTAGGGCAAAGTAGATACTCTATAAAAGCTTTTTTAAGAATGAAGTTGGTAGTCATTGTTGAATTTGGGGGGGATCATTCCCTCCCCCTTAGGCATTTTAACCCTGATTCAGGATTCACTTGTCCACAGATACGCTCTATTCTTTCTCTCTGCAATCCTTTATCTATCTTCCCCCTATAAGACAACATGTATTTTTAAAAACTCTTCCGTTTCTTACCGCATGGGAACCTAAATTCAAACCATTTGAGATGCCTACTGATTAAAGTAAGTACAAGGTAACCAATCAGATACACCTTCTGCACAGGACAAGCCCTTCAAACAAGCTAGGCAGACAACAAAGAACATGGGCTCACTGAGTTCACCTACTTTATTCATGTTAATAACATGATAACAGCCCTATGATTTATTCATTACTTATTTCCATTTAAAGTGAATTTGCAAAAATGCTCCTGTCAGAAAAATTACTATCAAAACTCAAATTGTCATCGTGTATCAAGGACATCTCAGAATGGAAGAATGAATGCCTACTCCTCAGGGTTGCTTCCTCCCCACACAAACTGCCTGGGGCACAAATCACTCAGGGAGACTGCCAGCTGTCGGGGAAACACACATCCTCCGTCACCGTCCCATTACTGAAGGGTACAATGGGCTCTTTAAGCACTAAAACAAAACAAACTTACTAGAATATAAAGATAAATTACTGGCATTTGCCTGCTTCTGATGTTATGATCCGTGATAATTAGTTTTATGTGTCAATTTGGCTGAACCACAGTGCCCAGATATTTGGTCTAATATTATTCTGGATATTTCTGTGAAGGTGTCTTTTGGATGAGATTAACATTTAAATCACTGAACCTTGAATAAAAGCAGATTGCCCTCTATAAGGCGGATGATCCTCATCCAATCAGTGGAAGGCTTTAATAGAACAGAGGCGACCTGGGCCAAGCAAGAAAGGATTCTGCCAGCAGACTGCCTCTGGATTTGAACTGCAACTCTTCCCTACGTCTCCAGCAACTAGTCTACCCCAAACCTACACAATCATGTGAGCCAGTTCCCCAAATCAATCTCTCTCTCAACACACACACACACACACACAAACACATGCACACACTCCATCCTGTTGACTATTTCTCTGGAGAACTCTGACCAATACATTATCCAAAAGAAAACAAGACTTCGCCTTGAAGTTTTTTTAAGAAGGCATATGATTTGTTTGAAGATCAATAATCAATATTAACTAAATCAACAATGAGTGTTGCTAGTCAGATACCAGATGTGGAAACTTAGTTCTTCACCAGTTTCTATAATTTTCCCAAACACTGGTAAGAGACACTGCTTTATCCACAGAAGAGAAAGTTAATTTGTTAAAAAAAAAAAAGTGCTTGAGATTAAAGGTCAAGATACAAATTTAAATATTTATCAGCATCTTTGCAGATGTACAAAAATAAGTCAGCACATACAGAGACACACACAAATATGCACAGCTCCACATTCCTTAGAAAATTAATAAATAATAAAATAAAGGTGCAATGACTGATTATCCTTAATAAATTATTACTGATTAATCATTATTTGCATTACCTTTCTCAATTTCTCATAAGAAAGAAGAACAGTAACAAGAAGGACTGAGGTACAATAAGCAATATATTTGGTCTTTGGCCCTGGTTCCTGGCACAATGCTCCTAAAACCCTTGGGATTTCCTGAGTGAAAGCAGTGTCTTCATTCAGAAGGAGCCCCTTTTGAGCACACCAGAGCTAATGAGGTGACTTAGGGGCCCTAAATAGCCTCAGGACAGGGCTGGTCACTAGAGAGACAAGTGATTAGAGGGTTGGAATTTTCAACCACACCCACAGATCTCTTGAAAGGGCAAGAGGGGCTACATATTAGGCTCTATAAAAACTCCTGAAACAGTAAGAGTTGATGAGCTTCCAGGCTGGTGAGAGCCTCCATGTACCAGGAGGGTGATGCACTCCAGGTCCATTGGGACAGAAGCTCCGTGCTTGCAGACTTTGCCCTATGTTACCTCTTCACCTGGCCATCCATCTGAATCCTCGGTAAAACCCTCTATAATAAACTGGTAAGTGTAAATAAATGTTTCTCTGAGTTCTGTGAGCCACTCCAGTAAATCTGAACAGGAGATAGTGGGAACCTCCAGTTTACAGCCAGTCAGTCAGAAGCACAGGTAACAACCCGGACTTGAGATCGGGGTCTGACATGGGGCAGTCTCACAGGACTGAACCCTTACCCTGTGAGGTCTGGTGCTACCTCCAGATAGTGTTACAACTGAATTAAATTTATAGACCACCCAGCCGGTGTCTACTGAGAACTGAAGATCTACTTGGTGTGTTTAAACACACAAACACACACGTGCGCACGCATGTACACACATACACACTTATCAGAAGCACTTTAATCTCAAGAAGCAGTGACCTGACAATTTCTTCACATAAAAGAATCACCTGATCTTCAAAATGATAATTACTGGGGTTTATAAAGACTCCCACATATGAAGTTAGCACCACAAGAGTGTCTGTATCAACACAACCTTGGTTAAAATTCATGTTTTTTTGTTGCATAGCAAAGAAAAGGAAAATAAAGGAGAGAAGGACTTCCAAGTGGTAGGTGGAGACAGACACACAGATCTCACAGGGAACCTAACAAATATCAGTTCAGGATATGCAGCTATCATGTTACAAAGCCAATACTTTTAATTCTACCATATCTATCTATGGCAATGGGCCTCAAAGCATGGTCTCCAGTTCAACAACATCACCACCACCTGCAAAGCTGTAGAAATACACATCCTTGGGCCCCACCTCCAGACCTACTGAACCAATCTCTGGAAAAGGAAGCCAGGAATCTGTTTTAACAAGCCTTCCAGATGATTCTGACACACACTAAAGCCCGAGAACCAGTAACCTCCAGTAAAGTCAAATACCTTTAAGTATGAAACAGAACCGAATCAGGAAATTCTAGAAACTGAATGGCAGAATTTTCACATCACTATGGATCACGTGATACTAATAGAATCCCTCCTTTTTGTAAGTCATTTATTCAAAAATGCTTTCCCACTACATAACTGATAATATTTAAGATTTTTCCAATGATCTAAACTTTTCTGCCCATTAAGGTGCTTTGTGCTTACCAAGACAGAACAATATCAAAAGTTTTTAGGAAGGATGATGATACACTCCCAGGCAAATTTATAGGCTGAGTGTACCATATTCTAAATTGCTAAGCTTTGAATTAAACTTTTTTAGTTCTTCCATCATATGGGATATGAAAGTTGTCAGTAGAAAGAAAAAGGGCCAAAATATACATAATATTTCTATGAAGTTTTCACTTCCCTTTATGAAAATTTGCCAGTGGGGACAAAAATCCTGTCAAAGAGGCAATTCCTCAGCCAATTTAATTCACGCTAATTAGCATTCCTTTGTAGAGGGTAGATAAATACCTTTAAACTGCTTAATCATGTTCTGATGGTTTTCAATGGCTTCCTTTAAGATCATTTCAGGCTGGTCCATCTTCCACCTCCATTCGGTGCCCACTGGATTTGTGTGGTGCCTGAGAACAAGAGGCAAAAGTTCTAAAGGACTCTGTAATAACATCTCAGCTAGTCATCTACTGTGCAGTAGTGGTAAAATCATAAAATCAAAGTAGTAAAACCATAAAGTCATAAAATCAGAGTTGGTTTCCCCCGAAGAGTTTAGCTATTTATAGCAGTGTTTTCTGGCTTAAGTCATGATATCTAGCAGAGAAGGTTAGATGGAGAAGTGCCTGGCTAAGGTTGGGGTTTAATTCGAACAATAAGAAACGTGCAAACTTTTCTTCCAGTCACCCACTTCCAGGCTAACAAGCATCCATTAATGACTAACAGAATATTTCTGGAAGAGTTGCAAAATCACAGTAATTGGCCCTCCCTGAGAGAGAGCACAGTGGGAACACCTAAAGTTTAGGATGGATGAGGCACTGAGAAAAAAAATTCTGTCAAACCAGCCCCCATGCCACACTTAAGGTATCCTCTAATGGAATTTTAAGCCAGTGGTATAATGAGAGTAAGCACAGAAACAACAAATCTCAACTCAAGCCCAGCTCCTGACTCATTAACCTAAACTCCAAAAAGAAAAGTCCAAGCAGAAAGGAAAGGTATACTGATTTCCAAACACAAAAAAACACTCACCTCAGTCTCTAATATAATAAGTAAGAAGTCTGACTTTAAACAACAAAAAAATATGAGGCATAGAAAAACAACACATTTCCAACAGACAAAGCAGTCAGCAGAACCAAACTCTTAACACAAGTGTTGAAAGTATTTGACAGGGAATTTTGAAAACAATGATTAATACGTTAAAAGCCCTAATAGAAAAGGTGGGTAATATGCAAGATCAGATGGGTAAATTCAGCAGAGAGATGGAAATTATAACACACAATCAAAGAGAAATGCTAAATATGAAAGAACAGGCTTTTGACAGGTTCAGCAATAACTAGTAAAGCTGAGGAAAGAGTAAAAAAAAATTTGGGAGATCAGTGTAAATAAGCGACCTAAAACACAAAGTTTTCTTTTTTAAGTGGAAAAAAAAGGGACACCGCATCCAAGAGCTGTGGGACAACACAAATAGCCCCAAAATATACATACTTGGAATCCCAGAAAGAAAGCAGAGATAACAAAGCAGAAGAAATAGTAAAAAATGATAGCTAACAACTTTTCACAGGTAATGAAAAACCACCAGAGATCCAAGAAGCTCACAGAACCACCAGGACATTTAAAAAATTAAAAACAGCCTAAAAATATCATATCCAAATGATGAAAACAGAAGGTACTGATAAAATCTTTAAGAGAAAAAACACATTACATAAGAACAAAGATTAAAAATTACATCTGACAACTCATCAGAAAACAAGCCAGCTGAAACTATGACACCTGAGAAGCATGCTTAAAAGAAACAAAACTCATCAACCAGAATTCTATACCCAGTGAAAGTATCTTTCAGAAATGGAAAATAAAGGCTTTTGCACACAAAATCTAAGAGATTTCCTCCTCAGCAAACCTACATTACAAGATATGTTAAAGGGAATTGCTCAGACTAAAGGAACATACATATGGTAGATAGACACCTGAATCTGTACAAAGAAATAACGAGCACTGGAAAAGGGGGGGAAAGGAGAAAAATCATATTTACCTTTTTTACCTTTAATTGCTCTAAAAATGGTAGAGGGGAATAAGAAATATACTGTTGTGAAATCCTTATACTACACATGAAGTGGTATATTATTTGAAGTGGTGTATTATTTGACTCTGGTTATGTATACTGTAAACCCTAGGAGAATCTCTAAAATATTTTAAAGGTATATAAAGAATAAGCCAAGACTGAGCATAAAATAAAATCATTTAAAATACTCAATTAACATGAGAGCAGGCAGAAAAATAAAAAACAACACAGAGAATAGAAAACAGCAAGATGTAGAATTTAATCAAACCATACCAATAATCACTTTCAGTATAAATGGTTTGAACACACCAGTTAAAAGATATGATCGGGTTAAAACACAAGACCTGAAAAAAAAAATGGGGTGCCTGGGTGCTCTGTGAGTTAAGCATCTGACTCTTGGTTTTGGCTCAGGTCATGATCTCAGCATCCTGGGATCGAGCCCTGCATTGGGCTCCATGCTCAGCTTGGAGTCTGCTTGGGGATTCTCTCCTTATGCTCTTCCCCCCCACTCCCTCTTTCTCTCTCTCTCCAATAAATAAATAAATCTTAGGGCGCCTGGGTGGCTCAGTCGTTAAGCGTCTGCCTTTGGCTCAGGTCATGATCCCAGGGTCCTGGGATCGAGTCCCACATCGGGCTCCCTGCTCGGCAGGAAGCCCGCTTCTCCCTCTCCCACTCCCCCTGCTTGTGTTCCTGCTCTCGCTATCAATCTGTCAAATAAATAAATAAAATCTTTAAAAAATAAAAAATAAAAATAAAAATATAAATAAATAAATAAATAAATAAATAAATAAATCTTAAAACACACACACACACACACACACACAAGACCTGCCTATATGGGGCCAGCATTACTCTAATACAAAAACCATATTAAGATGTTACAAAGAAAGAAAACTACAGACCCATACCTTCCATGAACACAGAGACAGAAACCTAAAAAAAACAAACAAACAAACAAAAACCCTACTAAGCAAACTGAATGCAGGAACACATGAAAAGGAAAATGTGTCACAACCAAGTAGTTTATCTCAGAAATACAAGGCTGGGTCAGTATGCAAAAATCAATCACTCTATCTTACCATTTTAACAGAATGAAGAATAAATGATCATATGAATAGAAGTATCTAATAAAATTCAACATCCAAAAAAAAAAAAAAGAAAAATTCAACATCCATTCATGACAAAAACTCTCAGTAAATTAAAAATAAAAGGGAATTTCTTTAATTTTATGAAGGGATCCAAAAAAAAAAAAAACCTCCTCACAGCTACCATCAGACTTAATGGTGAAAGAATGAATGTTTTCCTCTTAATATCTGAAACATTGTAAAAATGTCCTTTCTAACTACTCCTATACAGCATATAAGTCCTAGTCAGTGAAATGAAGCCAGAAAAGGGAATAAAACTCTCTCTTCACAAATGACATGTTCGTCTACATAAAAATTCAAAAGAATCTACAAAAAATAGACTGGAACTAATGAGAACTAGTAAGGGAACCTAACAAGTACATGAGATATATGATCAATATACAAAAATCAACTGTCTTTGTTATATGCAAGAATGTGTGGTATTGGCCAAAGAGACACACAGAACAACAAAATAAATGAAACCAGAAATATACCCAACATATATTATCAACTGAGTTTT
This sequence comes from Neomonachus schauinslandi, assembly GCF_002201575.2. Classification (NCBI taxonomy): domain Eukaryota; kingdom Metazoa; phylum Chordata; class Mammalia; order Carnivora; family Phocidae; genus Neomonachus; species Neomonachus schauinslandi. The sequence goes on along the minus strand of NC_058407.1, from coordinate 161,817,264 downwards.
GACAAAAGGTGCAAAGGCAATTCAAGGGAGAAAGGATAATCATTTCAATAAATGGTGCTAGAACTGGATATCCAAAAGCCAAACAAAACAAAAGATCTTCTGTCCCTACCTTGAACATCATCTGATAGCATGTACCAACACTTTAAAAAGAACAGTAATGGAAAATCTGGCAAAATCTCAACAGTCTCCAGTTTAATTAATAGTATTTTATCTATTGCAATTAATAAGAAATGTTAATTTCTTGGTTGTCATAACTGTCCCATCATAAAGTAAGATATTAACATTAAGGAGGTGAATGAAGGGTATACCAGAACTCTCTATATGACCTTTACAACATGTCACATAAGGAAAGGTTTCCTTTTCTTAAAACACTAAACCTTGTTGGAAACATAGGAAAGAAGTATTCATATTCACATACTGAAGTATAAATTGATATAATCTGTGTCCAAAATATATAAAAATGCAAAAACATTTGTACAGTGGAGTACTAATTACACAGCCAGCTATAATAACAAACAAACAAAAAAAACCCACATCTTGATGAGCACTGAGTAATGTACAAAATTGCTGAATCACTTGGGGCACCTGGATGACTGTCCTTACTTCTGACCCTTGATTTCCACTCAGGTCATGATCTCAGGGTTGTGAGATCAAGCCCCGCTACAGGCTCCATGCTGCGTGTAATGCCTGCTTAAATTCTCTCTCTCCTTCTCCCCCCCACACACACTCACTCTCTCTAACAACAACAAAAAAAAATTGTACACATGAAACTAATATAACACTATACGTTCATTATACTTTAATTTTAAAAAAGAAAAAATTATATTTACAAAAATCAAACCCATCTCTTTTTTTTAAGATTTTATTTATTTATTTGACAGAGAGACAGCGAGAGAGGGAACACAAGCAGGGGGAGTGGGAGAGGGAGAAGCAGGCTTCCCGCTGAGCAGGGAGCCCAATGCGGGGCTCAATCCGAGGACCCTGAAATCATGACCTGAGGCAAAGGCAGACGCTTAACGACTGAGCCACCCAGGCGCCCCAAAATTAAACCCATCTTGACCATGATCTTTTGTTGTTGTTTTTTGATGGCCCCCCCCCAGAGGGGGGCCATGTAGCACAGGGAGAGGGAGAGACAGAATCTTAAGCAGGCTCCACCTCAGCATGGAGCCCCATGGGCTCGATCTCACCACCCTGACATCATGATCTTGGCTGAAATCAAGAGTCAGATGCTTAAATGACTGAGCCACTCAGGTGCCCTAGACTCTGTATTTTAATGTATTGTTTAGGATTTTACACCCATTGCTAATGAGTGAAAATGCACTGCAATTTTTGTTTTTCATGCTGTTCTCTGGGCTGGTATCAAGGTTACACTAGTTTCTTAAAATTAGTTTACAAGTGTTCCCTTTTTCTTTGCTTTCTGGAGAATTCCTTTTCCTTGAATGTTTGCTAGAACTTACTTATAAAACCATGTAGGTCTGGTTTCTTTTTGATAATGGTTTGTAACTACTGATTCCATTACTACAATGATTACAAAAGTACTCACGATGACATCCTTCTTGAATTACTTTTGAAAAATCTAAATTTACAAGGAATTTAGAAATTGGGAACAGGCTAATGATTTCCAGGGATTAGGAATGGGGAGGGCAAAGGAGTAGGTGTGGCTATCAAGGGGTAACAAAAAGGAGCCTTTTGGTGATGGAAAAAGTCTGTATTTTGATTGTGGTTTTAGATACGCAATTCTAAACATATGATAAAATTGTACAGAACTGTATACATACACCCACCACACAAATGAGTGCATTTAAAACTGATGAAATCTGAATAAACTCCGTAGATTTTTTAAAATAAATAAATTAACAAGGAATTTAATTTTTCCAAATTTTCAAATATTCGTTAAATAAACAAATACTAATTAAAAAGATTAAATCTTTGAGGCATCTATAATTATATATCCTCTTTCATTAGTTAATATTGTTTATTCCCTCTCCTTTTTTTTGATCTTACACATATAATTTTAGATAAAACTTCTACCAATTTCAATTGTATTTGATTGATAATATTGCCATACACCATACCACATAATCACCAGTTCTTTAAGATTTTGGTCTTTAGTCCATTTATTTGCTATTTATCTTCTACGAGTGCAAAAAGAGCACATCAAAAAATTAAGGGGAACAGTTTAAGTTCATTTGCCTTAAAATAACTACAAAGCATATTCAGGTCAAAAAGTAAAAAACCAACAGAGTGAAAAGGTAACCTATGAAATGGGCAAAGATATTTACAAACTAGACGTTAGATAGGGGGTTAATATCCAAAATATATATAGAATCCCATTAACTCAACAGCAAATAATAACTCAATTTTAAAATGGGCAATGGACTTGACATTTCTCCAAAGAAGACCTACAAATGACCAACAGGTATATCAAAAGATGCTCAACATCATTAATCATCAGGGAAATGCAAAGCAAAATCACAGTAAGATACCACCTCATACCCATTGCTATGGCCATAATCAGAAAAAATAATAAAAATAAATAAAATAACACATGTTGGCAAGCATATGGAGAAATGAGAACCCTTATGCACTGTTAGAAATGCAAAATGGTATAGCCACTATAGAAAGCAGTCTAGAAGTTTCTAAAAATAATTAAAAAGAGAATACCATATGATACAGCAATCCCACTTCTGTGTCTTTTTCTAAAAGATTTAAAAACAGAATCTCAAAAGAGATACATCCACTCCCAGGTTTATTGCAGTATTATTAACCAAGATGTGTGAATAAAGAAAACATGGTACATATATACAATGGAATATTATTCAGCCTTAAAAAGGAAGGAAATACTGCCATATGTGACAACGTGGATTAACCTGAGAGACATTATGCTAAAATGAAATAAGCCATAGGAGGACACATACTGCATGATACCACTTATATGGAGCTTATAAAATAGTCAAACACACAGAGGCAAAGAGCAGAATGGTGGTTGCCAGGGGCTAGAGGAGTGGGAAATGGGGAATTGCTATTTAACAAATATAGAGTTTCAGTTATGTAAGATTCAAGTTCTAGAGAGCTGCTAGACAACATTATGATGAACAATACTGTACTGTACTTAAAATTTTGTTAAGAGAGCAGATCTCATGTTAGGTGTTCTTACCACAGCAATAAAAATAGTAAAATATTACTTTGGGGCAAATTATATTACAATCCTACTACACACAGAGAATGAGGAAATTTTTGTGGAAGGTAAACACCTTAGTAATTACTTTAAAGACAAAGGCCCTTTAAGCGTATTTCTTTCCTGCTTCCCAAACAATGATTTAATTTAGCACATTAAGATCTGGTTCTACATCTATATGCACTTTGATATGAAAAGATCTCTACAAAGTAGGAGCAAAAAAAGCAAGGCATAGAATACTATAAAGCAGCCTGCCACTTGTGTGTGTGCGTATACAAAGACACATACACACCCACAAATCTATTCACACATGTGTAGCATCTCTCTGAAAACCTAAGTGACTGGAAGACAAGAATGAAAAAAGGACAATTTTCACAGTATTATATATTTTGAACTTTCATTTACGCAAGAGTGACCTTTCAAACTACATTTAAAATATATCTGAAAAGCTTCTGTTTACTACTCAAGCAAAGCTTTTTTAACAGCTTTATTGAAATATAATTCACATACCATAAAATTCCATTTAAAGTGCACAATCCAATAGCTTTTAGTATATTCACAGAGTTGTGCATCCATCGCTACAAATCAATGTTAGATTATTTTTGTCATTCCCAAAAAGAAATCCTGCTCCCCTTAGCTATCACTCTTCAATCCACACATACACCCAGGCCCTAAGCAACCAATGATCTACTTCCTGTCTCTATAGGTTTCTCTATTCGAGACATTTTATAGAAATATGATCATACTATTTATGTTTTTTTGTGACTGGCTTCTTTCACTTAGCAGCATGTTTTCAAGGTTCATCATATTGTACTATGTATCACTACTTCATTCCTTTTTATTTCCAAATAATATTCCATTGGGTGGACATTTTGTTTATCCATTCATCAGTTGATGAACATTTCATTTATTTCCAATTTGGGAATATTATTACCTTTTCATGTGTTTACTGGACTTTTGTATATCTTCTCTGGAGAACTCTGCTCAGATCCTTTGCCCATTTTTGTAATCACGTTATTTGTTTAAGAAAGATAAAACTCTTAATTTGAAATTTCAAAGTACAAAATTTTCACTTACATAAACAAAAAACAGGAGACAAACTGGTAAATTTGGGCTATCTATACATATAGCACTCAACAAATCGTTCTGAAAATTAACAGAACACAATAACATTTTATCTATCTATAACCATCTGCTACCCATATTATCCAAATAAAGTTAAAGAAATTCGTTTGGGGAAACTCACACCTGCATATCATACTCAGTTTAAAGCACTTTCACATGCACCATCTCCCTCAAGCAATAAAGCCTCACAGCAACCTTGTAAGGAAGGTATTACTGTTTTATTTTAGTTAGGAAACTGAGGCTCAGAGGCTATTTTTAAGAACCTGTAAAATGAAACAAAGATAAATAAAACATTCACATAAGCATTTATGTCAATTTTTCTCAGCCTTTTCTAACATGTGTATTAGATTATTTATAATCGAAACGGATGGTGAATTCTAATCTTAAAGTTAGTGTATTAGTACTTCTTCATCAGAAGCTATGGTAAGTGAAACCTCTCCATTTACTTTTATTTAAAATCTCATTAATGAATTTATTAAGTACATCATTGGCTTTTTTAAAACCTGGGTAGGGATACCAGGATGGTTAGTCAGCTAAGCGTCCGACTCTTGGTTTTGGCTCAGGTCACACGGAGTCTGCTTGAGATTCTCTCTCCCTCTCCTTTTGCCCTTCCTGCTCATTCTCTCTTTCAAATAAATAAATAAATTTTCCAAAAAAATTAAAATTAAAATTAAAAATGGGGTAAATTTACTGCCTCAGAATCTAAAGGACCGCATTATTGGCTATAAACAGGTAACACAGGTAAGTGGTATTACCCACTAAATCCTGTTACTTCCTTTGAATCTTGACTTTCCAAAAAAAAAAAAAAGCAAACAAACAATAACAAATACACATACAACTACTTATGTCAAGAATCTTAGGGAGAGATTAGAAGAGACTGTAAAATGTGATACAATGAGAACTAGGACACAAAGCACTTGATTCTTTCTCCTACAAGCTAAGTATAATGTGATCCAATATTTCAGTCCACATACTCACACGGCTTTTCTTTGGCAAATGTTCATCCTATAATATTTTAAGTTTCATAAGCACAGATTCTATCACTAAAAAGGAGATGTGCTGTATCATTTTATTTCAACACCATCACATTCCAGCAGTACCCTTGACTGAAAAAGCACCTGTGGACCACTGCACACAGGACTTGTCAACCTCAGCACAACGGACATTTTGGACTGGATAATTCTTTGTTGTGCAGGTTTGTTCTGTGCATTATAAGATGTTTAAGAGCATCACTGACCTCTGCCCACTAGATGCCAGAAACATCTCCTTCAGCTTTAACAATCAAAAATGCTTCCAGACATTGTCAAATGGCCAAGGTTTCCCCACAGAGGGAAAAAATAGCAATTTGCTCCAGTTGAAAACCACTGATTTAACCAGATGTCCAAAGAGATACTTTTCAGGTTTGCTTGTTTGTTTTCTACTCTATCCCTGGATAACTAGAAAAGGAAATACATGTATTCCCTTTAATAGAAGACAATGAAAATTTAATATGAGATGATGGTATTATGGCTATATTCTTTCTTAAAAGGTCTTATTTTTTATATTATCTGTCACCTTAGGTATGTACTGACAGAACAATATCATGGCTGGGATCTGCATCAAAATAGTGAGGACTAGGGTAGACAAATGGAACATGACTGGCTTTGTGTTAATAAAATGTACACAAAGGTTCATTATACTATTTATTCTATCTATATTCAAAAAAACTCTGTAGTCGAAGTTTTAAAAAAAGGAACTCTACACAGATCTCAGTGCACCAAAGGATTACAGTTCAAGAAAACAACAGTTAACTGAATGCCTGTAAAGAAACGCTGGGAGACAGAGTTCTGGGCAAGTCAAAGCACTGAAAAGCACTCACATACACCAGGGAATAAAGAAAGCCTAACACATGCCCAGACAGAATTCATGCTAAGAAAAGCCCTGAGAAGACACTAAACTTTCACTACAACTGATTTTCAGGCTCAGCACAGATAGGAAGTGAAGGCAAAGGCAAGGTTGTCAATAGCCTGGCCAAGCTTTGAAGGAATGCCCCAAAACACAGTCAATCTGCAAAGACTGGGGAAGGGCTTTTATTCCTCCATTTTTCTTTGGCTCCACGTGCTCAAGGAAATCTTGGGCAACACATTCTCTGGCCACTAAAACACAGGCTTCACAGACAATACACAACACAGAATAGAGTCTGTACAAAAATGGTCTGGAAAACTCACTGAGCAAACAAACAACTAAAACCCAGAGCAAGCAAAAAAAACAAACCTGAAGAATGGGAAGAATCTGATTCCCAGAGTTAGCACATCACAACATCCAAACTGTGACGTTCTCAATAAAACATTATAAAGCATATGAAGAAACAAGAAAAGTATGACCCATTCACAGAAGAAAATAATTAAAACTGTCCCTGAAGCACAAACATCACACTTACTAGAAAAACACTAAATCAATTGTCTCAAACATGCTCAAAGAGCTGAAGGAAACCAAGAAAAATGTCTCAACAAATACAGAATTATCAATTAAGAGACACAAATGATAAAAAGAAACCAAGTTTTAGAACTAAAAAGTATAATAACTGAAATGAAAAATTCATTAGAGGGTTGTGATAGCAGACTGAGCAGGCTTAGAGAAGAAAAAATCAGTAAACTTGAAGATATGTCAATCATCCAGTGTGAAGAGCAGGAAAAGAAAAAGTATGAAGAAAAGTGCACACAGCCTTATGGACCTGTGTGACACCATCAAGAATACCAACACTGGTTTAAAGGAAGTCCCAAAATGAAAGGGAGAAAGGGGAAGAAAGAATACGTGAAGAAATAATGGTTAAAAACTTCCCAAATTAGATAAAAGACATGAATTTACAAATCCAACAAGCTCAAGGAACTCAGAATAAATTCAAAGAGATCCACACCAAGACACATTATAACCAAACTGCTGAAAGACAAAGGATTCAAGAATCTTGAAGGAAGCAAGAGAAGATATTCATCACATACAAGGGATCCTCAGTAAGATTAACAGGCAATTTCTCAGCAGAAACCATGGAGGTCAAGAGGCAGTGGGATAACATATTTAAAATGCTAAAAGGAAAAACAATGTCAATCAAGAATTCCATATCTCGCAAAACTACTCTTCAAAACTGAAGGAAAGACAAGGCATTTCCAGATGAAGCAAAACTGAGGGAGTTCATCACTAGTAGATCTGCACTACAAGAAATGCTAAAGGCAGTCCTTAAAGCAGAAATGAAGGGACACTAGACAGATTTGCACCACACAAAGAAATACAGAACATAAAGTTTATTACATAGGCAAATACAAAAAAGTCTGCATTACTGAACTTTTTGGACTCTAGCTCTTTTTTTCTATACAATTTAAAAGACAAATGTATAAAACAATAATCATAAATCTATGTTAATGAGTACACAATGCATAAAGTTGTGGCAACACAAAAAAGAAGGAATGAAGCTTTGTATGAGCAAAGTTTTTGAATACTGTTGAACCAAAGGTGGTATTTGTTCAAAATAAAGTCAATCCTCATTATTTGCTGATTCCATATTTGCAAAATTACCTACTTGCTAAAATTTATCTGTAACCCCAAAATCAATACTTGAGGTCAATATTTGTGGTTATTCATGGTCACTCACAGAGCAGCAAAAAATTGAGTTTTTAGTACACACATTCCCAAATGAGGTCAAACAAGAAAATGTTCTCTTTGCCTTCTTGTTTAAGTTTTCATACTGCAGTCAACTTAATGTCCCATTTTTTGCATTTTGTTAGTGATGTTGCTATTTAAAATAGTTCCCAAGCACAGGGCTAAAGTGCTGTGTAGTGTTCTTAAGCACAAGAAGACTATGATGTGCCTTGCAGGGAAAATATGTATGTTAGATAAGCTTCATCAGGCATGAATTACAATGCTCTTGGCCATAAGTTCAATGTTAATGAATCAAAAGTATATATAAAATACTTTACACAGGGGCACCTGGGTGGCTCAGATGGTTAAGCATCTGCCTTCGGCTCAGGTCATGATCCCAGAGTCCTGGGATCGAGTCCCACATCGGGCTCCCTGCTAGGCGGGGAGCCTGCTTCTACCTCTGCCTCTGCCTCTCTCTCCCTCTCTCTGACTCTCATGAATAAATAAATAAAACATTTAAAAATAAATAAATAAAATACTTTACACAGAAGCATATAACAAAGTTATGTACTGGTAAGATGGCAAATATGTTGTGACAAGAGGACTGTAAGAACCTAATCCTTTATTTCCCCTAAAAGTCACAGTTTAGTATTCGCTACTGAAGCATTCTTTTTTTTTTTTTTTTTTTGTTTAAAGATTTTATTTATTTATTTGAGACAGAGAGAGCACATGAGAGGGGGGAGGGTCAGAGGGAGAAGAAGCAGGCTCTCTGCCTAGCAGGGAGCCCGATGCGGGACTCGATCCCGGGACTCCAGGATCATGACCTGAGCCGAAGGCAGTCGCCCAACCAACTGAGCCACCCAGGCGCCCTCGCTACTGAAGCATTCTTGCAACTTCACAGAACTACCACAAATAAAGAAAATTAAATGTAGAGTGTTGTAAGTTTAAGAGGTTAGTTTTAATCCCCAGAGAAATAACCACCAAGAAAATAACTGAAAAGTGTACAGAAAGGGAAACAATAATGAAGTCAAATTGTACATAACAAAGAGTCAAACACAAAAGAAAGCAGTAATAAAGTGTGCAACATAAAAGATATAAAACTTATAAAAACAAAGAGGAAAATGTCAATGGATTAAATTATCTAAAATTAAAAGCCAGAGATTGACAGAATGGATTTAAAAAAAAAAATCCAACAATATGCTGCCTAAGAGATTCACTTTAGATCCAAAGACACAAACAGACAGAAGTGAAAGGAAGAAAAACAACATTTAATGCAAACAGTAACCAAAAGAGAGCTGAGGTAGCTACACTCCTATAACACAAAACAGACTCTATGTCAAAAACCGTTAGAAAAGACAAGGAAGAACATTATATATTGATAAACATGTCAATCCATCAAGAAGATGTTAACAATTATAAGCATATACATACTTAATAAAAGAGCACCAAAATATATGTAACAAATATTTATAAGCTAAGAGAAAAACACAGTTCTACATTAATAATTATAAAATTCAAAAACCACATTTTAAATAATGGACAGAACAATTAGGCAGAAGATCAATAAAGAAATAGTGCATTTGTGGAGCACTGGGTGTTACGCACAAACAATGAATCATGGAACACTACATCAAAAACTAATGATGTAATGTATGGTGATTAACATAACAATAAAAAATTTTAAAAAGAAATAGTGCATTTGAACAATATGATACGCCAATAATGCCTATGACATATACAAAACAATACACCCAAAAAACGTCAATATACACATTTTCAATTGTATATAGCACATTTTCTAGGATGTACCCTTTGTTAGGCCATAAAACAAGTATCAATAAATTTTAAAAGACTGAAATCATACAAAATATTTTCTTCAACCACAATGGAATAAAACCAGAAATGAAGAACAGAAAGAAAACTGAAAAACCAACAAATAACAACACTTTTAAACAACCAGTGGATCAAAGAAGAAAACAGGGAAATTACAAAATACTAGAGATGAATAGAATGTAGCTAAAACAGTGGTCAGAAAGAAATTTATAGCTGTAAACACTCACATTAAAAAAAAAAAAATCAGGGGTGCCTGGGTGGCTCAGTTGTTAAGTGTCTGCCTTAGGCTCAGATCATGATCCCAGGGTCCTGGGATCGAGCCCCGTATCAGGCTCCCCACTCCACAGGAAGCCTGCCTCTCCCCCTCCCACTCCCCCTGCTTGTGTTCCCTCTCTCACTGTGTCTTTCTCTGTCAAATAAATAAATAAAATCTTTAAATAAATAAGTAAATAATCAATAACCTACCTATACACCATTTAATACTAGAAAATGAGAAGCAAACTAAGCTCAAGGCAGCAAAAGGAAGGATTTAATAAAGATCAGAATAAAAACAAATGAAACTTGAGAATAGAAAAACATCAGAGAAAAATCAATGAACCCAAAAGTTGGTTCTTGCAAAGATCAACAACACTGACAAACCTTTACCTAGATTAAGAAAAAAAAAAAAGAAAACTCAAATTAGTAAACTCGGAAATGAAACTTAATACATCACTACCAATCTTACAGAAATAAAGGATTATGAAAATACTATAAACAATTGTATGCCAACAAATTAGATAAACTAGATGAACAAATTCCTAGAAAAATAGAAATTCCCAAAACTGACTCAAGTAGAAATGGAAAATCTAAACCAACTTACGACAAGTAATTGAATCAGTATTCAAAAACCTCGCTACAGGGCGCCTGGGTGGCTCAGATGGTTAAGCGTCTGCCTTCGGCTCAGGTCATGATCTCAGGGTCCTGGGATCGAGTCCCACATCGGGCTCCCTACTGCTTGGGAGCCTGCTTCTCCCTCTGCCTTTCTCTCTCGCTCTGTCTCTCATGAAAAAAAAAAAAAAATCTTAAAAAAAAAAAAAAACCTCGCTACAAAGAAAAGCCCAAAAACAGGTTTCACTGGTGAATTCCTCTAATCATTTAAAAAATCAACACCAATTCTTCCCAAACTTTCAAAAATGTAAAAGAGAAGGGAACACTTCCTAACTCATTCTATGAGATTAGCATTATCCTGATGCCAAAGCCAGACAAATCCATCCTAAGATAAATTTATTTCTCACAAAGGCATCAGTTTGCAATTCTAAAGTCCTTCACATGCATATAACTAAGGTTGAGGTTAATATGTTGTAGATGGTGAGGGCCAGGCCGGGTTTCTTACCGTCAAAGAAAAAAGTTACAAGTAAGCACAAAAGGAATACTAGAATGAGCTCTATGATGCTGATAGGAACTGAAGATATCCGTAAAAACTCACGGTTGTGTATTTTAATATACAGCAACAGATACACATATATTTTCTACTTCTATCTGCTGAGAGGGCCTAGAAGCACTAACACCCCAATAGAAATGAGCATATCAAGCATCCAAATTTTGGAGTCTAAGTATCATTCTTCGATAAGAGGAACTAGAGTTCCTTAGAAAAGTGGTTGACTCCAAGGCTGAGCAGGAAAAACACAAGATGAACCTGGAACCTCTTCTGGAGTCAGATAATACATAAGTGCTTTAAATGAAAGAAAAGACACAGAAGCCAACCCAACAGAGCTATTAATGGCCAAAGCTAGAAAAATATGAGCAATAACGTAAACAATTATAGTATTGGATATTCTTGAGTCCAAATTAATAATAATAAATTTTAAAATGAGAAATGATTCTTCCTTACAGAAGAATTCCAATTATTAAATGTAAAAAAAAATAATCAGTGGAACACCAAAGTAATAATTTGATGCAAGCAAAATCCACTAATGAATGAAAAATTTAGTGGACAAATGCTTAAAGAGAAACAGCATATTTGCATAGACTCAAAGAATCTTCCCAAAATATTTATTAATTACACAAAGGGGAAAAAATGTTAAGGTGCAGTTTACACCTTGAAAACCTAGCAGACACTATCTTAATCAAATGATAAAGGTTAACTCCACCAGTAACAGGACATAATGATATCATGTATCCCTTAATAGGACCTGCTGAAAAGGTCACATCACTTCTATGGTAGTCTTCCCAAAATCCGTAACTTCAATCTAACCATGAGAAAACATCAGACAAAATATCTGACCAGTACTCTTCAAAGGTGTTGAGGTTATGAAAAGCAAGGACAGACTGAAGAACTGTGGCAGACAACAGAAAACTAGAGATATAACAACTAAATGTGATGTGGGACCCAAAACTGCATTCTGAAAGAAAAAGGATATTAGTGGGAAAACTGATGAAACTCAAATAGTTTCCAGTTTAATTAATAGCACTGCATCTATGTTAATTTCTTTTTGATTATTTTTGACAATTGTTTTGATAATTGTTCTATAGCTAAGTAAGGTCTTACTTAACATTAGGGAAAGTTAGGTGAAAAATATACAGAAATTCTACTATCTTTGTAACTCTTCTGTATATCCGGAATTATTTCAAAACAAAAAGTTTATGCCTATAAGACTTTAATGACAGAGCAAGAGTCTTATATATATATATTTTTAAAGATTTTATTTATTTATTTGAGAGAGACAATGAGATAGAGAGAGCATGAGAGGGGGGAGGGTCAGAGGGAGAAGCAGACTCCCTGCTGAGCAGGGAGCCCGATGCGGGACTCGATCCCGGGACTCCAGGATCATGACCTGAGCCGAAGGCAGTCGCTTAACCAACTGAGCCACCCAGGCACCCAAGAGTCTTATATTTTAAAAAATAAAAACAGGATAAAAAAACAGAAAGTAGAGAATGATTTCAACCATGTTTTTGAAAAAATAAGATGACTTAGGGGAAAAAAAAAAAAAGAGAGAAAGAAAGCAAATACTCCAAAGCATTAACGAGGATTTGTCTGGATTCTGGAATTAGATAGTTGTTTCTCTTCATATTTTTGGTATTTTCTAAAAGTTTCTATAATAAGCATGGATTACTTTTATGATCAATGATATAAAACCACTTTAAAAAAAAGAATTATAGCTCTTGTACCAATATGATAGATAAATTAAGAAATGGCTTAGGCTGGCAAGTATTAAATCATTTTGGTTGCTAAAGGGTGAAATATTGATAATCTAAAATGGAATCAGACATACAAATGGATACAGTGAGTTAGAGAAAGAAGAGTTTTTCAGCCTAAGCCACTGGATAGCTAACGGTTAGAGGTTAACAGAGAGCATAATAAATTCCACTGTGGACAAATCGAGCTTAAAGTACCTGTGGATCATCTAAGAGAATATATCCAACAGACAACTGCATACAGAGGATGTAAACTCAGAAGGGAGACTAGGGCTAGAGACAAAGAATATAAAAAGGTATTTGGGGCACCTGGGTGGCTCAGTCGGTTAAGCGTCCAACTCTTGATTTTGGCTCAATTCAAGATCTCAGGGTTGTGAGACAGAGCCCTGCATCCAGCCCTGTGCTGGGTGTGAAGCCTGCTCACGATTCTCTCTCTCCCTCTCCGTCTGCCCCTCCCCCCCAGCTCACAAGTTCTCTCTCTAAACAAAACAAAACAAAAAAACAAGAATATAAAGATGTCAAACTACAGGTATTTAATGAAACCATAGAGATGGTTTACTTCTCCTACCATTATAACACAAAGCAATTAAAGAAAGCCAAGGACAAAATCAGAGAGAATTCATCAGGCAAAGAATGAGCCAAACAACTAAAGAGGAAATTAAAAACTAACTGTCAAAGGACTGGGAGAAAACACTAGAAGAGACTGGTGTGTCTGGTAAGGGGTTAATATCCAAAATATATAAATAACTTATACAATTAAACACCAGAAAGCAAATAATCTGATTTAAAATGGGCAAAGGATCCGAACAGACATTTTTCAAAAGAAGACATACTGATGGCCAACAGACACATGAAAAGATGTTCAACATCAATCATCAAGGAAATGTAAATCAAAACCACAATGATATCACCTAACACCTGTCAGAATAGCTAGAACAAAAAAGACAAGAAATAACAAGTGTTGGCAAGGATATGGAGAAAAAGAACCCCTTGTGCACAGCTGATGGGAATATAAGTTGGTACAGCCACAGTGGAAAACAGTATGGAGGTTACCCAAAAAATTATAAATAGAATTACCATATGATCCAAAATTCCACTACTGGGTATTTACCCAAAGAAAACAAAAAGATATATGTACCACTGTTTATTGCAGCATTATTTATAATAACCATGATATGAAAGCAGCCCAAGTGTCCACTAATAGATGAACGGATAAAGAAGATGTAGCACATATGTACAATGGAGTATTACTCAGCCATAAAAACGAATGAAACATTGCCACGTGTGACAACTCAGATGGACCTAGAGAGTATCATGCTACATGAAATAAGGCAGACAGAGACAGACAAAGATTACCATATGATTTCACTTATATGTGTAATCAAAAAACAAAACTAATGAGTAAACAAACAAACAAAGAGAATCAGAACTATATATACAGAGAACTGATGGTTACCAGAAGGGAAAGGGATGGAAAATGGGCAAAATGGGTGAAAGGGAGTGAGAGACATAGGCTTCCAGTTACCGAATGAATGTCATAAGAATAAAAGGTAAAGTATAGGGAATAGAGTCAAGTGTACTGTAATAGTGTTGTAACAGATGAGAGCTACACTTGTTGAATCACTATGTTGCACACCTGAAACTACCATGTATGTCAACTATATTCAAAAAAATAATAATTTAAAAAATAACTAATCAAAATCTATGGAATGTAGCTGAAGAAGTACTTAGATAAAAATTTCTGATTAAAGACTTATAGAAGACCGAATATTGATGAGTTAACAGTCTAAGTTAGAAAAAGAACAGGGGTAAAAAAAAAAAAAACAGTAGTAGTAGATTATTGAACAAGAAAACACACACATAATGCAGAGGATTCATGAAGCTAAAACCTATGTCTTCAAAAAGACAAAAAATTGGCAAACCCCTGATGAAACAACCAAATGCATAAATATATTAGGAAAAACAACCAAATGCATAAATATATTAGGAATGAAAAGGGGGATTAATTATAGAAACAGCAGAGCTTTAGGTAAATTTTAGCACAATGCTGAACAGAAATGGATTATTATAGACGATTACATATTTGGTCACCACAGCCATTCATTTTTACTTACCGCCAACAGAAGACACATTTATTTGCACAAGCCAAGCTTGGGGTAGTTTCCATGCAACGATGGCTTTCAATGCCATAGAATGTATGTTTATAGCAACCTCCTCTCCCTCGGAGCATCGACTGTGAAAGTAAAAAAACAAATGATAATCTGAATAAAATCCTCAAGGCAAGGAAACAAAATACCAAGACATCATTTTTAAGAAAAAAATGTGCAGGGCGCCTGGGTGGCTCAGTCGTTAAGCGTCTGCCTTCGGCTCAGGTCATGATCCCAGGGTCCTGGGATCGAGTCCCGCATCGGGCTCCCTGCTCGGCAGGAAGCTTGCTTCTCCCTCTCCCACTCCCCCTGCTTGTGTTCCTGCTCTCGCTGTCTCTCTCTCTGTCAAATAAATAAATAAAATCTTTAAAAAAAAAGAAAAAAATGTGCATTTCAAACCATAAATACCCCTACTGATATCTGCATGATACAGAAAATTAACACTATACTGTTTTGATGGTGCTTTGGGTTTTAATGGTGCTTTAAGTTTTCTAAAACCCAATGAAATAAACCTATGATTCATTAACTCTGAAAGCTCTATAGAGAAGACCACTGATGCTTTCATTTTCAAATCCATTCAACTGCCTCAAATAATACTAGTACAATAATATATAATACCAAGGGATAGGTAAGATAGGCTCCAAGAAGAGGGGAGCAGCACTCATATGAAAGGGTATCTCTGTTTTGAATAAGGGAGGGTGGGTAAGGGAATGCATCCTGGAGCATATTCTATGTCAACTGAAGGGCAGAACTTGAACACACTGAGAATGTTAAGGGGACAAGCAGCATGAATGTAAGAAACAGATTTTTCCCAAAAAGGACACTATTTAATATGTGAGTGGTAAAACCACGGTGAGTGAGGTAAGAATGAATAATATGAAGAAACAGTGCAGATCAACTTAGGGTTGGAATCACAAGATATTATCAAGCTTTTTGAGGTCTCATCAGAAAGATCCATCTAGAAACTCTGCAAGACAGGCTTGATTTCAGTAAGAGTGAAATCTGGGGGGGAAGCTATGCAAATAAGGTCATGGTGACTTGGCTCATATTAATGGAGAAAAGGGGAAGGGTACTAAGGAGGTACACTCAAAGGCATTCCCACTGGAGGGACAAAAGAGAGTCATCCAAGATAACTGAGATGTTGACTCATCTCTGCTGCGACTGAAATATGATGTAATTAACAGGAACAAACAAGGAGACACAAGGAGCCCATGTGTGTGTGTGTGTGTCTGTGTGTGTGTAATTGTGTGTAATATATATCAGTGTGCTAACATTATAAAGCGCAATGAACAGGGCGCCTGGGTGGCTCAGTTGGTTAAGCGACTGCCTTCGGCTCAGGTCATGATCCTGGAGTCCCGGGATCGAGTCCCGCATCGGGCTCCCTGCTCGGCAGGGAGTCTGCTTCTCCCTCTGACCCTCCCCCCTCTGATGTGCTTGCTCTCTCTCATTCTCTCTCTCTCAAATAAATAAATAAAATCTTTTAAAATAAATAAATAAATAAAATGAAGCACAATGAACGAAAATTACAAAAAAAATCTATCAGCTGATTACTCTGTCGGTTGATCACAAAGTCTTATTTTTTGCCCTGATAAAAAAGGTTCCCTTGTCCATCTCACCTGGTACTTGCATTAAGAAAAATAAGGAGGGAAGAAAAAATATTGTTCAAGGTAACTACAAATTCTCTTTCAAGTTCCCAATAAAATATCCAAAAGGCAAACAAAATATTCAAATCTTGTAAACAGCACTGAAAACTAAAAATAAAAGCCCTCTAAATGCCAAAGTCACAGGGAACCTGCCACTAAATATCATGCCAATGGAGAAATAAAGTTGAAGACCTGAACATTTCATTATTTACTGAAAAGGTAATATACCTCAAGCACGCTGTATGTTGAATGTCCAAGAATGAGTAAGACAGAGCTTCCAACCATGATCTAGTATGAGGAAATGGCAAGTGAACAGGCAAAATATGCAATACTATTATGATAGAGTATTTGAATCAATCAAGATTCTTTTGTAAGCAACAGAAACTGACTCTGGTTAAAAAGAAAAGGGATTTATTGAAAGGACCCCACAGCTCATAGAATCTTTAGAAAGGCAGGAATGAAGGCCGACTGGCAGCAGGACCAGCCCTCAACCCTTCAGAAGCCTTCTACTGTAGATGCCACCACTCTCTGGATACCATCACCAGCACCACCCCTGAGAAGCAGATGCTGCTGCCATGAGCCCAACAATGAGGTCTCCGTGTCCCAGGTCCTTTCCATCACTCACTCCATACTCAAAGTCTCAGGCAAAGGCAGTGACCATCCTAAATGACTGTTATACCCACGCTGCCAACAGGTGATACCAGGAAACAGTATCTCTCCTCCTTGGCTTCTGTAGCAGGCAGCGGGCCCTTGCGCTAAACAAAGCTAATTTAACAGGGAATTCCCCAAACATGAAAAGGCCCAGATGCTGGGCAAGCAGAGAAAAGCCAAATGTCCATCATGGTGTTACTGGAGCCCGTGAGATAGACGACTGAGCCAGCCGGCCTTGCAGGAGCAGTGACAACTTCCCAGAGGGGTGCTGTCCAAACTGAATACTGAAGGGCTACAAGGATAAAGGGCCAGAGGCATGCGAGAAGAGGGATGACACATTTCTCCTTTTATAACTATTTTTTTTTTAAGTTTTATAGTTTTAGTTTAGCTCATGATGATCCATTTTCAGTTAATTTTTATGTAAGATGTGAAGTTTAAAAAAAACTTTTGAGTGTGTTTGTGCGTGTGAATGTACTTTTGGTGTGTGTGATGTGGTGGCAGTGGTGGTTTTCTGGATGTCTAATTGCCCCAGCACCATTTGTTGGAAAGGTTATCCTTCCTCCAAGGAACTGCTTTTGCACCTTTGTAAAAAATCAGTTAGGCATGTTTGTGGGTTATATTTCTGGGATCTCTATTCTGTTCTATCGGTCTATGGGTCTGATCCATCTCTCCACCAGTACCACACTGTCTTGATTACTATAGCATTAGAGTAAGCTCTTATATCAGGGTATGTAATTTATTCGTCTTCCTCAACACTGTTTAAGCTATTTTAGGGCTAGGACCATTCCTTATAAATTTTAGAATAAGTTTGTCTATTTCTACAGAAACCTTACTGGGATTTTAGTAGGAATTGCATTAAACGTACAGATCAATTAGGGGAAAACTGACAATTTACCATATTGTGTCTTCTATTCCATTAACATTTACTTAGATTTACAATTAGATTTTCACTTACATTTACACTCATTTAGCTTTTCATTGATTTCTGATTTGCTATCTTTCCTCATTTCTAATGTAAGCATTTATTGCTGTAAATTTCCCTCTGAGCACTGCTTGAGCTACATCCCACGTATAGTTTATTTTTATTGTCATTCAGTGGAATGTATTTTTTCATTTCCTTTGGGACTTCTTCTGTGACCCAGAGCTTATTCAGAAATGCGTTAATTTCCAAATAGTTAAGAGATTTTCCTTTTGTTTCTATTATTTATTTCTAGCTTGATTCCATTATGGTCAGAGAACAACATTATGATTTCAATTCCTGTAAACCCACTGAGATTTGTTCAGTGGCCGAGGACATGGTCTGTCTTGGTCAATGTTCCACAGGCACTCGAAAACATATGTATTCTGCTGTTGCTGGGTAATATGTTCTATATCTGTCAATCAGATCCTATTAGTTAATTGTGTTGCTCAGATTTTCTATATCCTTGTGATTTTCCATCAAATAGTTCTAACAGACGCTGAAAGGGGTTTCAAAGTCCCCAACTATAGGGGTGCCTGGGTGCCTCAGTCGGGTAAGCGTCTGACTCTTGGTTCCGGCTCAGGTCATGATCTCAGGGTCATGAGATCGAGCCCCATGTCAGGCTCTGCACTCAGCAGGGACTCTGCTTGAGATTCTCTTCTCTCCCTCTGCCACTCCCCCACTCACACCTGAGCTCTTTAAAAAAAAAAAAGTCCCCAATTGTAACTGTGACTTTTTATTTTTTAAGATTTTTCCATTCAACTATGTCAGTTTTGAGCCTCCAATGTTTGATGTATACACATTTAGTGTGGATTATCCTTTTATTATTATGAAATGTCATTCTCTGTCTCTAGTATGTTTCCTCGCTCTGAGGTCTACTTAATCTGATATTGATATAGGCGATCCTGCTCTTTGGGTTATTGTCATGGATGTATCTTTCTATCATTTTACTCAACCTACCCATGTCACTCTCAAATAAATAAATAAAATCTTTAGAATATTTACATTTGAAGCAATCACTAATACATTAGTCCTCAGGTCTGCTATTTTATTATTTGTTTCCTCTCATTCTCATACCCATTACTCTTTTCTTGATTTCCTACAGGTTACTTAAACATTTTTAGTATTCCATCTTAATTCATTTGATGGTGCTTTTTTTTTCCTTTTAGGGTATCCCTTTGTAAACATCTGTCGTAGTTTTTGGTAGCTCTTTGTATAGTTTTTTTTTTTCTTTTAAAGATTTTTTATTTTTTATTTATTTTTTTTTTAAAGATTTTATTTATTTATTTGAGACAGAGAGAATGAGAGACAGAGAGCATGAGAGGGAGGAAGGTCAGAGGGAGAAGCAGACTCCCCGCCGAGCAGGGAGCCCGATGCGGGACTCGATCCCGGGACTCCAGGATCATGACCTGAGCTGAAGGCAGTGGCTTAACCAACTGAGCCACCCAGGCGCCCCTTTTTTAAAGATTTTTTATTTACTTATTTGAGAGAGAGAATGAGAGACAGAGAGCACGAGAGGGAAGAGGGTCAGAGCGAGAAGCAGACCCCCCGCTGAGCAGGGAGCCCGATGTGGGACTCGATCCCGGGACTCCAGGATCATGACCTAAGCCGAAGGCAGTCGCTTAACCAACTGAGCCACCCAGGCGCCCTCTTTGTATAGTTTTTGTAGTAGTTATTCGAAGTCTTACATATATACAGGACTTATGTATATACTGTATATATATGCACACTTACATATATACATGACTCTCACAGTGTGCTCTATTAACATTTTATACCTCAAGTGAAGCATGGAAACATCACTTCCATTCCCTTTAACTTTTCCTCTTTTAAATTAAATATCATTGCTCTGAGTATTACATGGTATTTTAATTTTTGTTTCAATCATCAAATATGATTTCTAAGGATCATGAGGAAAATGATCATCTCCTTGCACATACCCATGTTTCTGATCTTTCCATCATTCTTCCTGACTTTCTTGTGTTCCAATAATCTTTCTTTTATCATTTCATTAGAAGAACTTCCTTTAGCCAATTTTTAAGGGCAGATCAGCGAACAACAAATTCTTTGCTCTCTTTCATGTATGTCTTTATTTAATCTTCATTCAGGAAGGACAGTTTTGCCAGATACCGAAGTAATGGTCATCAGGTATTTTCTTTCAACATTTGAAAAATGTGTACCACTTCTCTCTGGCCTCCAGGATTTCAGATGAGAAATCTGATGTCAAATTAATGTTAATACATCATTTTTCTCTAGCATCTTTCAAGATACTTTCTCTTTTACTTTTCAGATCGTTATTTCTAAGGTATCATGATGTGGATTTCTTTGGTTTTATTTTTTCTTTGGTTTGGGGTTTGCTCTGTTGTTCAGACCCGGTAAATTCTATCCAGCTATCCTGTCTACAGATCATACTACTGATGTGGTAGGCCCCTGATTCTATCCTCTGTCATTTCCACTCTACTACTGAGCCCATTTGGTTGAGTTTTTTTTATTTCCGTTACTGTATTCTTCAATTTTATAATTCCCTCTTGGTTCTTTTTATAACTTCCATTTCTTTGCTGAGATTTTTTATTTCTTCATTTGTTTTGAGAGAAACTGTAACTGATTGCTGAAGCATTTTTATGACAGTTGCTTTATTTTTTTTTCCAAAGATTTTACTTATTCATTTGACAGAGAGAGACACAGCAAGAGAGGGAACATAAGCAGGGGGAATGGGAGAATGGGAGAGGGAGAAGCAGGCTTCCCGCCGAGCAGGGAGCCCGATGCGGGGCTGGATCCCAGGACCCTGGGATCATGACCTGAGCCGAAGGCAGACGCCCAACAACTGAGCCACCCAGGCGCCCCTATGACAGTTGCTTTAAAATCCTTGTCAGATTATTCCATCATCTGATTCACTGGTGTTGGTATCAGTTCATTATCTTTTCCTGTTCAAGTTGTGATTTTCTTGGTTCTTGGCATGACAGGTGATTTTTATTGCATCCTAGACATTCCACCTACTATGTGAGGGGACTCTAGATCCTATTTAATTCTCCTATTCTAGCAGGCAGTCACTTTGTTTAGGTTAAGCATGCAGGTCCGGGACCACTTTCGTGTGCTGTGGTTCCAATGGCAGTTTAGTTTTCAGAACTTTGCAGTGTAATTTTGCTTGGGATCCCACTGGTCTCTGCTGTTACCCTCTGAGAAAGTCAAGGGGTTTCTCTAGGATGACTTCCCGGGGGTCTCTCAACGGAGGAGGAGAGTGTCATGCCAGCTGGCTTCCCAGGGTAGGCTGCTTGTGTAGCAAAGTGCCTCTGGCCGACTGCCCCTGACAGCCCCAGTAACTGAGTGGGACAGGGGAGTCTCGGGCCACGTGGGCAAAGAGGCTTCCCCAGCTGGACCGCTTCCCCACCGATCCCTCTTGCCAGTGCCACTCAGCCCCCGTGGTATCTCTCAGCTGGGAAGGGAAGCCTCAGGCCCAGCAGGGATGGAGAGCATTTCACAGGTCAGGTCACCTCCTGGAAAAGGAGGTGATGGGAAGGGATCTCTCTCTTTCCACTTTCATCGGGCCACCCTGGTATCTCCTGACAGGAGAGGGGAATTTCAGGTGCAGAGACCACTTGTCCTAGCTGATTACTGTCAGTGGGGCTCCCAACGGGCCCCCTTGGCAGTGGTACTGGGCTTGCCTGATCCTGTTGAAGGGACTCTCACTCCGTACTGGGAATGAATGAGCCTCCTTAGGTGGTCTTCTGTTGCTACATTAAGGATTAGGAAACATGTCACCAGATGCTGCCTTCTTCTTTAGGCGGGGAGATGTAAAACATCCTATTGCCCTATCTTTCCTCCACTCCTAGGGTCCCAAACCAGTTAGCCTTCCTCTTACTACCTTTCAAAGTTCTCATTTGGTGCTTCTCGTGTTTTCCAGGGTTCAGAGTTGTGCACAGTAGGAAGGAACAGGGAAAAAGGGGTTTATGCCCCCCTTGTCCAGACCGCAAATCCTCAGACAACACATTTGGAAAGGAAGTGCTCTCACATTTGAAAATTAGTAAATAATCAGGGTGAAAAAGGAAAAGACCTGAGAGTAATACACACTTAGAATTAAATCTATGTTATAAATCTAGGGGGAAAAAATTACAGATACCCTCAGACTCATGAATCTATGAATTCTTGGCCTCAAGGCAAATGAGAGTCCGAGAAAATACAACTGCAGCCCATCAGAGCCACGCTGAATGAATGCAAGACACCATCACCAGGCAGGCTCTATGCACATCAATTTGTGGGTGGGGGTGCAGGGGGGGAGGAATGGAGATGGGTTGTTGGGAGACAGATCTCCATGGGTCTCTCTCTCTCTCTCTCTGAATGTCATGCAAGCAACACTGACTGCCTTTATTCTAGACTATCTTTTCAAAAAGGTTTGTATAGTGAATAGCCTTAGAAGATATAGTGTCTCTCTCTCTGGACAAATGATACGTATGTTTACTGTCCAGTATAATAAGGAGATGTCCCTCTAGGACAAAGGTCAGGCAGGATTACTATCAACTATAACAGCTTCATTTCCCTAAACTTGGGGTTCCCCTCCTACAACATATATGCAGATGTTACCTGGCCCCTCTAGAGCTGCTCCATGGGCGCTGGGGGCTCAGGAACCACAGTAAATAATGATATTCTGGCTACACCTATTATTATAATAAACTGTCCGTGCCTTCTGCCAGCATCCATGACACTGTGGCCAGCTAACCTGCTATATGCACGTGGGTAAAATTTCAGACTCCAATTTTTGACAGAGGATGGAGAATTCAATGCAGAGGTCAATGAACTACACCCTATGGGACAAAATCAGTCTGCTGCCTGTTTCTGCAAGTAAAGTTAGCTGGAATACTGTCACCCACATTTGTTTACTTATTGTCCATGGCTGCCTTTGTGCTACAGCAGAGCTGAGAAGCTGCAACATAGCTCATATGACCCACAAATGTTAAAGTCGCTATCTGGCCCTTTAAGAAAAAGTCTACTGACCCCTGACTTAGATATTTCTTTCCTACTCTAGAGCAAAATAAATTCCAACTGATTAAACTGTTTAAAAAGTACAAATAGGAGATGAATTCGGGGAAGATGGAGGAGGAGGACCCAACAGGAATCAGCCTCCCCACCTGGACAGGTGCACCGGCAGAATCTAACATAACTATTCTGAAACTCAAGTTGGCTGAAGGGTTGCAACTTCCAGGAAAAGGCTTGAACGGTCAATTTCAGCTCTTAGCACAGGAGGAGCTACCCACCCCAGCCATGTGGCAGACAGCTATGTATGCATGTGTTCCTGGGACAGCTTGCACACCGTTTGTGGTAGCTAGGGTGGGCAAAAAGGATCCTATCCTGCAAAATACTGGGGACCTATGCTCTGACTGCTAATTGCGGCTTCTGATCAGAGAGGTACAAAGAGGCATACAGCCAATGCTGCTGAACCACCACCACCACCCGCCCCTGCGTGCACGCACACGCGCACACACACACACACACACACACACACACACGGTGTCTGCAAGGCCTTACCCCTCCAGCTGAAGTGACTTCCAGGAGATTGAAAGGGCCTCTACTTATTTGTATCCCCCTTCACTTTACACTGTCACCCTTTCAGGAACCAGACATTAAAGACTAGGATATTCAAATGCAATGGAAGATTCGGGGAAAAACAGAAAGTTACTATGCGTGCCCAGGGAAAGGCTCAGAAAAGACATAAGACATTAAGTTTACCCCTCAGCCTGATCCTTACAGAGAGAGCCTACAAAACTCAATAAAACAAAAACAATAACAAAAAAACAGCAAACCCTGTGGAAGGGGAAGAATCTAATTTCCAGAGCTACCACATAACTAGATTCAAATATCACAAGGCATACAAAGACACAGGAAAGTATGTCGCATTCAAAGGGAAAAAAAATATTTCCACAGAACCTATTCCTGAAAAATACTTTATGGCAGATATATTTGACAGACCTTAAAAACATGGTCCTAGGGGCACCTGGGTGGCTCAGTTGGTTAAGCGACTGCCTTCGGCTCAGGTCATGATCCTGGAGTCCCGGGATCGAGTCCCACATCGGGCTCCCTGCTCAGTGGGGGGTCTGCTTCTCCCTCTGACCCTCTCCCCTCTCGTGCTGTCTCTCATTCTCTCTCTCAAATATATAAATAAAATCTTAAAAAAAAAAACAAAAACATGGTCCTAAAGGTGCTCAAAGAACTAAAGGGAGATGTGGAGAAAATCAACAAAACAACATGTAAACAACATGGAAATATCAATAAAGAGCTACGAAGCCTAAAAAGAAACCAAAAAGAAATTCTAGAGCTGAAAAGTATAATAATGGAAATGAAAAATTCACTAGAGGGATTCAAGGGCAGATTTGAGCAGGCAGAAGAATCAGTGAACCTGAAGATAAGATGGTGGAACTTAACAAGGCTGAGGAGCAGAAAGAAAAATGAAGAAAAGCAAAGAGAGCTCAAGGGACCTGTGGGACACATCAAGCAGAAAAACATGCACATTGTGAATGTCCCACAAGAAAGGACAGAGAAAATACATGAAGGTAAACAATACCTGGAAATCTCCCAAAATTAATGAAAGACATGAATGTAAACATCGAAGAAGTTCAACAAACTCCAAGTAAGATGAACTCAAAGAGACCTGCACCAAGACACATTATACTCAAACTTTCAAAAGACAAAGAATAAACCTTGAAAGTGGCAAGAAAAAAGTGAATCATCACATACAAGGGATCATTCAAAAAATTATGGGCAGATTTCTCATCTGAAACTTTGGAAGTCAGAAGGCAGTGAGCCAACATATTCAAAGTGCTAAGAGAAAAAAACTGCTAACCAAGAATCCCATATCTGGCAAAACTATCCTTCAGAACTGAGGGAAAAGTCAAGACATTCCCAGATAAACAAAAGCTGAGCCAATTCATGACCACTAGACCTGGTCTGCAAGAGATGCTCGAGGGATTCCTGCAGGGTGAAATGAAAAGACACTATGTAGTACCTCCAAGCCATATGGACAAGATCTCAATAAAGGTAAATACGGGGGGGGCAATTATGAAACTAGTGTTATTGTGACAATGGTTTGTAACCTTTGTTTTCTACATGATTTAAGAGACTAATACATTTTTTTTTTAAAGATTTTATTTATTTATTTGACAGAGAGATAGAGAGAACAAGTAGGCAGAGAAGCAGGCAGAGGGAGAGGGAGAAGCAGGCTCCCCGCTGAGCAGGGAGCCTGATGCGGGGCTCGATCCCAGGACCCTGGGACCATGACTTGAGCCGAAGGCAGCCGCTTAACCGACTGAGCCACCCAGGCACCCCTAAGAGACTAATACATTTAAAGAAAAAAATTATTAGTGTAAAACTAGTATTATTGCAACTTTGGTTTGTAATTCCAAATCCTGTTCCCTACATAATTTAGAAGATAACTGCATTTAAAAGAATTACTAGATTATGTTTCTGTGCTCACAATGTATTAAGATGTAGTTCTATGCCATCAACTAACTGAAAGGGGTAGGGACAAAGCTGTAAAGGTGGAGTTTTTGCATGTTATTGAAGTTAAGCTGCAGTAACTTTAAACTGTTACATCTTTACGATGTTAAATGTAATCCCCACGGTAACCACACACACAAAAAAACAGCTATACAATACATGCAAAAGGAAATTAAGAAGGAATTTAAACATGTTACTATAAAAATCAACTAAAAAAGACAAAAACGTAGGAAATGAGGGACAAAAAAAGCAATAGGACATATTGGGAAAAAAAGTACAATGACAGAAATAAGCCCCTCCTTACCAGTAATTACTTTAAATTGAAATGGATTAAACTCTTTCATCAAAAGACCGACCTTGTTAGATGGATAAAAAAGACATGATCCAACTCTACGCTATCTACAAGAAACTCACTTTATATCCAAAGACACACACAGGTTGAAAGTTAAAGGATGGAAAGATATTCCATGCAAATAGTAATCAAAAGAGAGCAGGAATGGCTATACTATCAGCAGACAAAATAGATTTTAAATCAAAAAAGGTTACAAGGGACAAAGACATTATACATTAATAAAAGGTTCAAAATAGCAAGAATATACAACAGTTAAACATTTACACACCAGATGACATATCTTCAAAATACATGAAGCAGATATGGACAGAATTGAAGGCAGAAATAGCCCTACAATACAGTTGGAGACTTTAATACCCCACTCACAATGGAAAGAACAACCAGGGAGAAGACAAGGAAGGAAAGAGAGGACTTTACACAACAGACCAACTAGATCTAAAAGACATATGTAGAACACTCCACCCAACAGCAATAGCACACACAATCTTCTCAAATGCACACAGGACATTTCTAGGATAGACCACAAATTAGGCCAAAAATTAAGTCTAATGGATTTTAAGAGCTAGAGATCATACAAAGTATGTTCTCTGACCACAATGGGATGAAGTTAGAAATCAGAACATAAAGAAAATTGGAAAGTTCCCCAAATTGTGGAAATTAAATCACACACCTTTGAACTATCAATGCATCAAAAAGAAATTGCAAGAGAAATTGGAAAATACTCAGATATGGATGAAAATGAAAAACACGAACATACCAAAATTTATGGGATGCATCAAAAGCAGTGCTAAGGAGGAGATTTATAGCTACAAATGCTTATATAAGGAAGGAAGGAAGGAAGGAAGGAAGGAAGGAAGGACTCAAATCAACAACCTAACTCTACAACTTAAGCAATTAGAAAAAGAATGAACAAATCCAAAGCTAGCAGAAGGAAATGAAATAATGAAGATTAGATCAATAAAACAGACAATGGAAAAACAAGAGAAAAATCAATGAAACAAAAAGTTGATTCTTCAAAAAGATCAACAAAAATCAACAAACCTTTAATTAGATGGGACTAAAAAAAAAAGAGAGAAGACTCAAATTACTAAAATCAGAAATTAAAGTGGGGACATTACTACCAATTCTACAGAAATAAAAAAGATATAAGAGTACTACAAACAAATGTATGTCAAGAAACTAGATACACTAGTTGAAATGGACAAATTTCTAGAAACACAAAATCTACCAAGAAGTCACAAAGAAATAAAAAACCTGAATAGACCTATCACTAGTAACGAGATTGAATCAGTAACCACCAATCTCCCAGCAACAACAAAAAAGCCTCGTATCTGATCGCTTTACTAGATGAATTCTACCAAATACTTAAAGAAGAACTAACACCAATCAAAAATGGGCAAAGGACCTGAATGGACATTTCTCCAAAGAAAGTATACAAATGGCCAATAAGCATATGAAAAGATGCCCAACAACACTAACAAGCAGGGAAACACAAATCAGAACCACAATGAGATACTCACACCCATTAGGATGGCTACTATCAAAAAAACAAAAACAAAACAATGTTGGTGAAGACACAGCAAAACCGGAACCCTGTGTACTGCTGGTGGGAATGTAAGATGGTACAGCTCCAGTGTAAAATGGTATGGAGGCTCCTTAAAAAATTGAAAGTAGAATTACCATATAACCCAGCAATTCCACTTTGGGTCTATACCCAAAAGAATTGAAAACAGGGTCTCAAAGGGCTATTTGTACACCCATGTTCATAGCAGCGTTATTCACAACAGCTAAAACATGGAAGCAACCCAAGAGTCCAACAACAGATAAATGGATAAAGAAAAATGTGGTATATATGTACAGTGGAATAATATTCAGCCTTAAAAAGGAAGGAAATTCTGACACATGCTACAACATGGATGAACCTTGAGGGGCATTATGCTAAGTGAAATAAGCCATCACAAAAAGACCAACACTGTATGATTTCACTTATATGAGATACTCAGAGTAGTTGAAATCATAGAGTCACAAAGTATAAGGGTAGTTGCTAGGAGCTGTGAGGAGGAAAGAATGGGAAGTTATTGTTTAATAGGTATAAAGTTTCAGTTTTGCAAGATCAAGAGTTATGGGGATGGATGGTGGTGACAGATGCATAAGATAAAAGCATTTAATACCACTGAACTATATACTTTAAAATGATGAGGATGGTAAACTTTGCTTAACAGAATAAAAAAAAATTAGTCTTAAAAAGTAGCATAAAGGGGCGCCTGGGTGGCTCAGTCGTTAAGCATATGCCCCCGGCTCAGGTCATGATCCCAGGATCCTGGGATCGAGCCCCGCATCGGGCTCCCTGCTCCGCAGGAAGCCTGCTTCTCCCTCTCCCACGCCCCCTGCTTGTGTTCCCTCTCTCACTGTGTCTCTCTGTCAAATAAATAAGTAAAATCTTTAAAAAAAAAAAGTAGCATAAAGACAGAAGTGACTATTTTCTAACTCTCTCGGTGAGAAAAAATTCCATAAGCTTAAAAATAATAGATAAAAATGTAAAATTTAAGCACATCAACAATAACAACAACTGAAGGAGCAAAAAACAGACTAGGAAAAATATTTCCAATAAATGACAGATCCAGACTTTGTTAGTAGTTTTACAAACAGTTCATAGGAAATTACAAGAAAAGATAGCAAACCTTTTCAATTGGTAATGTCATTTCTAGGACTCTAAGGAAATAATCTAAATGCAAACAAAGCTTCTTACAAAAACACATCCTTCACATAATTAGTTATATTAGTGGAATAAAAAACCCACATCATCACCAGATAAATGGCAAATTAAATTATGGCACTTTCATTTATAATTATGTAGTCACTATGCTTAGAAAAGATTTTTCAACAGGAAAATGCCTGTTATAATGTTCGGTGAGAAAAACTGATACAAAATTTCATACACAACATGATTTCAAACATGTACAAATATACATAAAGGTGAATAGTAAAAAAGGCTGAAAGAAAATACACTTTAAGATTTCTGTAAGGTGGAATGTAAGTTTTATTTTATTTTCTATATTTTTCTTATTTTTTACAAAGAGCATGTGTTATTTTAAAGTAGTTTTGTTAAGGAGAAGTGATTTGAATGATAAACCTGAAATAGCATTATCCACAAAGTCTGTGAACCTTTTCACTAAATATAAGATCACAAGTTCAAGCACTATCTGATTATATTTTTTCACCAGAATGTGATAGCTTTTCCAACTGCTATCTGCATAGTTCATCACCATGCATCCTACTTCACACTATTCTCAATGCTGACAATGCGCTTTTTCACCACTTACGTGGGGCTGAGCATTTCAGTAAGACTTACAGACACTCCCCTCCCACAGCTTACTGTGTTCTGGCAGAACTCATTTCAGGGACCAATTATATGAATTACTGGGAAGTTCTCATCAGAAACCATGAAGGCCAGAAGACAATGGAGCAACAGCTTTGAAGTACTGACAGAAAGGCTGTCAATCCACATTTCTACATGCAGCAAAAACAGAATGAAAGCAAAATACAGACATCCTCAGGTAAAGAAAAACTAAGAGAATTCATTAACGGCACACCTGCTCTGAGGCAAATACTGAAGGAAGTTAAAGCAGAAGGGTGGGGAGAGGATAGTACGCAACCACTAATCAAAAGAAAGCTGGGATGGCTAAATTAACACCAGACAACTGAACTTCTAGACAAGAACCCTTACTACAGATAACGAGGGACATTACATAACGACAAAAGGGCAGATTCACTAAGACATAACCATCCTAAATGTATATGCACCTAACATCACAGCTTCAGCAAAACTGATAGAACTGAAATGAGAAAAGCTAATCCACAATTAGAGTTGGAGTTTTCAACACTCCTCTCTAAGAAATAGATAGAAAAATTACACCAAAAATCAGCAAGGATATAAAGACTATTACCCAGTCAACTTCCAATCTGGGCTTGGGTTTATTGGAGTTTTACTTGGGGCTGGGGAGAGGGAAACCGGAAAGACATACGAAAGAAAGACAGGAGAAGGGCCCTTCCGCCAAGCTGAATTACAAAATCAGTGAGAGCAGGCCTCTCTCACACCCCTATTACCTTCCACTTCTCTCTAAGCCAGAGCATACGTGCTGAGTGACTGACCGTGGATAGCAGGGTCACACTGTCGTTTCTCCTATTCCCTGGGACATGTGACTTGTCATTTTCCTATAATACCACTGTTACTTAACAGTAATAAAGCCACATTCACAATGAAAAGTAAAAGTGCTATATCATACAGGACATAGGCTATACATAAACGCTATAAATGGCATATATACTGTATATATTTATGTATACATTTATGATAAATGTATGTATCTTTTCCAGACTGCAGTGGTAAAGGCAGGAAAATATACTCTCAATTAAAGTGACCATCGAACAGGCAAGTCCTCCTCCATCAGTAGCCTTACAAAGTCATGTTTTCCTGGCTGAAAGAATCTCCTACTCCCCAGCACTCCGTTCAGATGACGGAGGTTTAGAAAATGAAGATGGCGGGGCGCCTGGGTGGCTCAGTTGGTTAAGCGACTGCCTTCGGCTCAGGTCATGATCCTGGAGTCCCTGGATCGAGTCCCGCATCGGGCTTCCTGCTCGGCAGGGAGTCTGCTTCTCCCTCTGACCCTCCCCTCTCTCATGTGCTCTCTCTCATTCTCTCTCTCTCAAATAAATAAATAAAATCTTTAAAAAAAAAAAGAAAATGAAGATGGCGAGACCCTTGGAGACCGCTCCCCTCTGAGCCCACTGGTGTTAAATAAACCTCCTATCCTCCAAGAAAAAAAAAAGAAAAGAAAATGAAGATGGCAAAGCCACAGAGCATTTGACAGAATGCTTGCCAGGCCCTTAAGCTTTCAAGCAAATACTCCCTGACACAGAACTGAGAAAAGAAAAACAGAATAAATCACACTTCCTGTGCTTTTCTCAGCATTCCCAACTAAACTCCTATCTACAGGATGAGAGTTGCCACAAAAGTATTTAACACCCACCAAATCAGCAGCAAACCATGACCACTTCCTGAGAAGTAGCCAATATCATCTGGTCCAGGTACCTCTTGTTGCGTAACACACTGCCCCAAAACTCAGTGGCTTCATACAACACGGATCTCTTACTTGCTCTATTAATTCTGTGGGCCGGTTGGGTGCTTCTCCCAGTCCCTGCGGTATGCGCTGAGGTCACCCATGCAGCTGGCACAAGAGGGAGCCGGGCTGGGGCCGCACACCCCAGAAGACTTCACTCAGATGTCTGACAGCTGATCCTGGCTGAGGGGCCCTCCCTGCTCATTCACTCCATCAGTCTAGACTGGCTTCTTGACAGCACAACAGCTGGGTGCTCAGAGGAAACCTTTCGAAAGGACAAGCCTCGAGGTCCAAGCACTTATCGAGCCTCTGCTTGCATGGTGCTTGCTAAAAGCCCATTAGCCCAAGCGGGCCACATGGCCACGCCCAAAGTCCTGTGAGAGATGACTGCAAGAGTGTGAACACTGGGAGTCACGGTTCATTAAGGGCCACCCAGTTAAGAGACTCCTACATCATTTATACTAATTATGTTCACTCCAAGCCTGAAGGCAAAAATTCCTCACGTCATAATTTATTAGTTTTCAAAGAGCTTTCACACTCAATATAACGGCTAAGAGCTCTAGATCAATTTTTGGCCTATTTTAACAAAATCCTCTTAATATATGGTGATTAATCTGCAGCTCTCTGGGTAGACAGGCAAATAGACTGATTTTAGATACTTAATATATGTTTACTTAATATACAATTACCATATTCTGTGCTAAGTGATCCAGAGGAAAACTGAATGATTCTGACTTCATTGTATGTATCTTTTTTTTTTAAAAAATTTGAGAGAGAGTGCTCATGCACAGGGGGAGGAGCAGAGGGAGATGGAGAAAGAGAATCTCAAGCAGACTCCCTGCTGAGCACAGAGGCTGACATGGGCTCAATGCCAGAACCCTGAGATCATGAACTGAGCCAAAATCAAGAGTCAGATGCTTAACCGACTGAGCCATCCAGGCACCCCTGAATATATCTTTTTTATATAACCCTAAAGTTTTTACCTTGAAAAACATAAAAGCTTATTAACCTATTAAAAAAAAAGTTTTTAAAATTCTTTACACTGAAATCTAATTGAAATATATTAACAAATATATCACTACCATAGTCACACAGACATACAATTTATTGCAAAGAATTTTAGAACACAAATTTGAATGTACGCTCTTAATGAGATGAATTCTACTGAAAGAGCTACAATGAATCTTTTTTTCCTCTTCAAAATTATGGAGGATCCTAAAGAAGTTTCATATAAGTGGTTTACACCAATCAATCTTAACATAATAGAAATTAGAACCAAGAAATGTTTAAATTATTTTTACATTATTTCCCTTAATATAATAACAAGCCTATTAACATGGTTTTATGAAAAAAAAATATTTTTCAAGACAAAAAAAAGGTATAAATATTTTTCAAGACAAAAAAAGCTGGATTTTTATACCTTTCTACATTTCAACTACTGTGATATATTTTGGTTACGGTATATGAACAAAATCCAGCCTCACAGAGATATGCAGCTGGAAAAGGAGTACTTTATAGCCTTTTCAGAAAATTGTGAAGGTTCTACTTTGATACTATACCAAAAGTCCACAAGTTTCATTAAAAATTAAATGCCTTATGGAATCTGGAAACTATTAATGAATTTTTCATATTTTGTTACATTAAAATCTATTTGCCTATCTTGCACTTTGAATTTGATTTTATAACATCATGCATTGGAAAACAAAGGTTCACAAAGTTATGCAGATCTTCCAAATATTGACACATTTCATTATATAGCATTTTAAAAATCACATCTTTTAATATCACAACTGATCTCATCATTGAACTCTTTAAGTATTGGGAAATTGCCTAACTATGACAATTAATACAAGTTTTCCAAATTTCTAGCTTTCATTTTAAGGCTCAAATTTATTACTGGCAATAAATACTTTCAATGGCTTTCCTTGAAATGTCAGGATCACTTTATTTAAAAAAATTTTAAAAAACCATTGGCCAAATACCTAAGCCTGAATAACCATTCTTCATTGTTTTTATATGTTAAAATGGCACTCCATGGGGCACCTGGGTGGCTCAGTCCTTAAGCGGCTGCCTTCCACTCAGGTCAGGATCCCAGGTTCCTGGGATTGAGGCCCGCATCAGGGCTCCCTGCTCAGCGGGAAACCTGCTTCTCCCTCTCCCACTCCCCCTGCTGTGTTCCCTCTCTCGGTCAAATAAATAAAAAATCTTTAAAAAATTTAAAAAAATAAAAAAATAAATGGCATTCCATGAACATAACCTGCAGCCTAACTGTAAAAATACTTTCCTAAAGACAACTGTATACTTTGGTATGCAACAAAAGTGCTTTATGCATACTTTCCATTTCTTCATACAGAATATTAAAAAGACAGGTATTCAAAGGTAAAGATTTTAAAAGCTTATAATTTCTCCTACTTTATCAAGGTAATTCTTAAGTATAACTGACAAAAATAAAAAACAGAGCGAATGTACCTTGACTTACCAGTACAGTTTGTTTTACTGCCTTAATTCCTACTGAGTCAGCTTTTTTAACCACCATTGCTTTTGAAACATTAGTTCAAATGTCCATACAGCAAAAAAGACAAATAATATCACAGCATTATTATGAAAACAGTTCTGACCGCTGGGAACCCGCAGGGTCTGCAGATCAAGCTTTAAGAACCACCACTGTAGCTTAACAGCAATAAGTAATCATGTCAA
>NC_058407.1:161748539-161783279 GCF_002201575.2 Neomonachus schauinslandi | reverse complement strand
ATTGAAATGTGAGTTCAACCACTTTGGAAAACTATTCATAATATCTACTAAAGCTCAACACATGCTTAAGCAATTCCACTCCAAGGTGTACACACAAGAAAAATGAGTGTTATGTCCAAAGACTGTACATGAGGTTCACAGCACTGACTTCATAGGAGCAAAAACAATAGCAAAAAACTAGAAACACTCGGGGCGTCTGGGTGGCTCAGTTGGTTAAGCGACTGCCTTCGGCTCAGGTCATGATCCTGGAGTCCCGGGATCGAGTCCCTTATCGGGCTCCTTGCTCAGCAGGGGGTCTGCTTCTTCCTCTGACCCTCCCCCCTCTCATGTGCTCTCTCTCTCTCATTCTCTCTCTCAAATAAATAAATAAAATCTTTAAAAAAAAAAAAAATTAGAAACACTCCATATGTCCATTGACAAGTGAATGAATAAATAGTGGCCTATTTATACAATGGAATAGATTCAGCAAGAAATAAAGTATTGGTTCACACAAAAACATGGAAAAACCTCAATAATTATGCCAAATGAATGAAGCCAGATCAAAAGGAGAATATAATGCATAACTATATTAAATTCTAGAAAATATAAATTTATATACACAGACAGAAAGCAAATCAGTGGTTTCCTGGAGATAGGAATAAAAAGACAGATGGACTACAAAGAAGCAAAAGGAAATTTTGGGTGTTCATTATCTTGATTTTGATGATGGTTTCACTAGTATATACAAACGTCAAAACTCATCAAAATGTATGCTCCACATACAATTTCTTATATGTTGATTATACTTCAAATAATGTTGGAAATATTTTAACTAAAAAAAAGGAGACGGGCGAGGGAAGGGAGGGGCGACCCGGGAGTCACCTAGAAAAGTTCCCACCAGCCAAACTGTGAAAATTTAGGATCAATAAAGAAAATGACTGTGATGGGCTGAATTGATGAAAATATCATAATCATATTCCAATACAGAGAAGAAAATTTGTTACCATTCGAGGCAGCTAGTAAAATAACATCGACTTTGAGAACTGGTACCTAAAGTGAATTAAGCATTTATCCTAACTTGCCAATAGGAACTATATTTCAGAGTAACCAAATATCCACAGTTAATAATAAAAAAAAAAAAAATTCTTCTTTACAGACTAATGATAGCTAATAAACACAGAAGAAATAACAGAATTGAAAATATTATTTTACAAAGCCTAAATATGTATTCTCTCAGACAAGCACTATCAAATGGTGTTCCAAAAAAAAATGCAAACAGTAGCTTAATGAAGTTAAGAGAAGGCTGGGTTTTCTTCTTACTTACTTACTTATTTATCCACTAAAATTAACATACTATGCTATATTAGTTTCAGGTATACACTACTGCGATTCGTCAGTGATTACTCAGTGCTCATCACATTAAGTACTTTTAATCCCCTTCTCCTATGTCACCCACCTCCCCTCTAGCAACCAATCCATTCTCTGTATTTAAGTGTCTGTTTTTTTGTTTCCCTCTTTCCCTGTTTTGCTACTTAAATTCTCTATGAGTGAAATCATATGGTATTTCTCTTTCTCAGACGCACTTATTTGACTTAGCATAATACCCTCTAGATCCATCCATTTTGTTGCAAGTGGCAAGATTTCATTTTTTATGGCTAATATTCCGTTGTAGATATACATCACAATCTTCTTTATCTATTCATCTGTGGATGGACACTCGGGCTACTTCCATAATTTGCCTATTCTAAATAACGCTGTAATAAAAACAACGTGCATACATCTTTTCAAATTAGTGTTTTTGTATTCTTTGGGTAAATACCCAGTAGTGCAATTACTGGATCGTACAGTAATTCTATTTTTAATTTTTTGAAGAACCTCCATACTGTCTTCCACAGTGGCTGCACCACTTTGCATTCCCACCAACACTGCACAAGGATTCCCTTTTTCTCTACATCCTTGCCAACACTTGCTGTTTCTTGTGTTTTTGATTTTAACCATTTTGACAAGTGTGAAGTGATATCTCACTGTGGTTTTGACTGTATTTCCCTGATGATGAGTAATGTTGAGCATCTTTTCATGTATCTGTTGCCCATCTGGACGTTTTCTTTGCAGAAATGTCTGTTCATGTCTTCTGCCTAATTTTTAATTGGATTATTTGGGGATTTGTTTAAGTTCTTTATATATTTGGGATACCAACCCTTTATCAATCAGATATATCATTTGCAAATTTCTACCATTCAGTAAGCTGCCTTCTAATTTTGTTGATTGCTTCCTTTGCTATACAGAAACTTTTTTTGTGTTTTTTTTTTAAGATTTTATGTATTTGAGAGAGAGTGGGGGCGGGGGAGAGCACATGAACAGGTGTGAGGGGCAGAGGGAGAGGGACAAGCAGACTCCCTGCTGAACAGGGAGCCCGAAGCAGGGCTCGATCCCACAACCCTAAGATCATGACCTAAGCTGAAGGCAGATGCTTAATCAACTGAGCCCACCCAGGCGCCCCAGAAACTTTTTATTTTGATGTCATCTCAATAGTTTATTTTTGCTTTTGTTTCCCTTGCTCAGGAGACCTGTCTAGAAAGATGTTGCTATGGTCAATGTCTGAGAAACTACTGCCTATGCTCTCCTCTGGGATTTTTATGGTTTTAGGACTCACATTTAGGTCTTTCATCCATTTTGAGTTTACTTTTATGTGTGGTAAAAGAAAAGTAGTAGTCCAGTTTCATTCTTTTGCATGTAGCTGTCCAGTTTTCCCCACACCATTTGTTGACGAGACTTTTTCCCACTGCATATTCTTACATCCTTTGTTGTAGATTAATTGACCAAAATATCATGGGTTTATTTCTGGGCTTTCTATTCTGTTCCATTGATCTGTATGGCTATTTTTGTGCCAGTACCATACTGTTTTGATGTAGTATGTCTTGAAATCTGGGACTGTGATACTTCCAGTTCTGTTTTTCTTTTTCAAGATTACTTTGGCTATTCAGGGTCTTCTGTGGTTCCATACAAATCTTAAGATTATTTGTCCTAGTTCTGTAAAAAATGCTATTGGAATTTGACAGGGAATAAATCTGTACATTGCATTAAATCTACAGATCACTTTGGGTGGTATGGACATTTTAATAATATTCGTTTTCCCAACACATGAACACGGAGTATCTTTCCATTTGTTTATGTTATCTTCAATTTATTTCATCAATATTTTATAGTTTTCAGAATACAGGTCTTTTACCTCTTCAGTTAAGTTTATTCCTAGGTATTTTATTGTTTTAGGTACAATTGTAAATGGGATTATTTTCCTAATTTCTCTACTTCATTATTAGTATGGAACTGGATGTTTTAATAATTCCAAAGTAAAGTTCTAGCAGCAAAGAGAAAAACAACTAGACAAAAAAGAGAACAGACTGTCATTATCCTGTTTCAATGGTGAGTATTAGCATCATTAATGGTGGGTCAACGAGATTATCAAGTCTAATGATATAACACAACATACATTAATGAATGCAATCAATTTGACCTATACTATATAATACAAAAATGTTTCAATGTAACTTTCAATGTGACTTCTCCTTTACAAGAAAATATTAGGAATAAAGAAATAGGCTCATCAGACAAACTAATTTTTATTCTATTTTTTTAAAGATTTTATTTATTTATTTGACAGAGAGAGAGCACAAGCAGTGGGAGCAGAAGAGGGAGAGGGAGAAGCAGGCTCTCTGCTGAGCAGGGAGCCCAATGCGGGGCTGGATCCCAGGACCCTGGGATCATGACCTGAGCCGAAGGCAGATGCTTAACCAACTGAGCCACTCAGGCGCCTCCAGACAAACTAATTTTTAAACGAAAGACTGTAATAAGAGATGAAGAAGGACACTATATTATGATAAAAGGGTTTATCCAACAAGAAGATCTAACAATTGTAAATATTTATGCCCCTAACTTGGAAGCAGCCAAATATATAAACCAATTAATAACAAAATTAAAGAAACTCATTGATAATAATACAGTAATAGTAGGGGACTTTAACAGATCACATAAGCAGAAGATCAATAAGGAAATAAGGGCTTTGAATGACACACTGGATCAAATGGAGTTAACAGTTATGTTCAGAGCATTTCATCCTAAAGCAGCAGAATATATATTCTTCTCAAGTGCTCACGGGACATTCTCCAGAACAGATCACATACTGGGTCACAAATCAGGTCTCAACTGGTACAAAAAGACTGAGATCATATTAATTTTCAGACTAAAATGCTATATTTTCAGACTACAAAAATGCTATAAAATCTGAAGTCAACGACAAGAAAAAATTTGGAAGGACCACAAACACATCGAGGTTAAAGAACATCCTACTGAAGAATGAATGGGTCAACAGGAAATTAAAGAATTTAAAAAACACATGGAAGCAAATGAAAATGAAAACACAACAGGTCAAAATCAAAGGTCAACAAAGGCAATCCTAAGAGGGAAGGATATAGCAATACAAGCCTTCCTCAAGAAACAAGAAAAGTCTTAAATATACAACCTACCTTACACCTAAAAGAGCTAGAAAAAGAACAGCAAATAAAGACTAAATCCACCAGAAGAGAAATAATAAAGATTAAAGCAAAAGTTAATGATACAGAAATAAAAAAAAAAAAACCAACAGAACAGATCAATAAAACTAGGAACTGGTTCTCTAAAAGAATTAATAAGGGGCACCTGGGTGGCTCAGTCGTTAAGCATCTGCCTTCAGCTCGGGTCACGATCCCAGGGTCCTGGGATCAAGCCCCACATCGGGCTCCCTGCTCGGCGGGAAGCCTGCTTCTCCCTCTCCCACTCCCCCGCTTGTGTTCCCTCTCTCGTTGTCTCTCTCTCTGTCAAATAAATAAAATCTTTAAAAAAAAAAATTAGTAAGATTGATAAACCCCTAACCAGCCTTATCAAAAGTAAAGAGAAAGGACCCAAATAAATAAAATCATAAATGAAAAAGGACAGAACACAACTAATGCCAAAGAAATACAAACAATTCTAAGAGAATATCACGAGCAATTATATGCCAACAAACTGGGCAATCTGGAAGAAACGGATAAATTCCTAGAAACATATAAACTACCAAAACTGGAAGAGGAAGAAACAGAAAATTTGAAAAGACCCATAACCAGCAAAGAAGTTGAATCAGTAATTAAAAATCTCCCTACAAACAAGAGTCCAGGGCCAGATGGCTTCCCAGGGGAATTCTGCCAAACATTTAAAAAAGAATTAATACCTATTCTTCTGAAGCTGTTCCAAAAAATAGAAATGGAAGCAAAACTTCCAAACTCATTCTATGAGGCCAGTATTACTTGATTCTAAAACCAGACACAGACCCCACTAAAAAGGAGAATTAGAGACCAATATCCCTGATGAACACGGATGCAAAAATTCTCAACAAGATACTAGCTAATAGGATCCAACAGTACATTAAAAGGATTATTCACAACCAAGTGGGATTTATTCCTGGGCTGCAGTGGTGGTTCAACATCCGCAAATCAATCAATGTCATACACTACATAAATAAAAGAAAGAACAAGAACCATATGATCCTCAATGGATGCAGAAAAAGCATTTAACAAAATACAGCATCCTTTCTTTTTTTTTTTTAAAGATTTTATTTATTTATTAGAGAGGGAGGGAGAGAGAAACAGCATGAGAAGGGAGAGGGTCAGAGGGAGAAGCAGGCTCCCCGCTGAGCCAGGAGCCCGATGTGGGACTCGATCCCAGGACTCCGGGATCATGACCTGAGCCGAAGGCAGTTGCTTAACCAACTAAGCCACCCAGGCGCCCACAGCGTCCTTTCTTAAATAAAAACTCTCCACCAGTTAGGGATAGAGGGAACATACCTACCTCAGTATCACAAAAGCCATACATGAAAGACCCACAGAGAATATCATCCTCAGTGGGGAAAAAAAATCCTAGAGGAGAACACAGAGCAACCTCTTTGACCTCGGCCACAGCAACTTCTTGCTAGACATGTCTCCAAAGGCAAGGGAAACAAAAGCAAAAATGAACTACTGGGACTTCATCAGGACAAAAAGCTTTTGCACAACAAAAGAAACAGTCAACAAAATTAAAAGGCAACCTATGGAATGGAAGAACATATTTGCAAATGTCTTATCAGATAAAGGGCTGGTATCCAAAATCTATAAAGAACTTATTAAACTCAACACCCAAAAAACAAATAATCCAATCAAGAAATGGGCAGAAGACATGAACAGACATTTCTCCAAAGAAGACATCCAAATGGCCAACAGACACATGAAAAAGTATTCAACATCACTCAGCATCAGGGAAATACAAATCAAAACCACAATGAGATACCACCTCACACCGGTCAGAATGGCTAAAATTAACTCAGGAAACAACAGATGTTGGCGAGGATGTGGAGAAAGGGGAACCCTCTTACACTGCTGGTGGGAATGCAAGCTGGTGCAGCCACTCTGGAAAACAGTATGGAGAGGTTCCTCAAAAAGTTAAAAATAGGGCGCCTGGGTGGCTCAGTCAGTTAAGCGACTGCCTTCAGCTCAGGTCATGAACCCAGGGTCCTGGGATCGAGTCCCACATCGGGCTCCCTACTCTGTGGGAAGCCTGCTTCTCCCTCTCCCACTCCCCCTGCTTGTGTTCCCTCTCTCGCTATGTCTCTCTCTGTCAAATAAATAAATAAAATCTTTAAAAAAAAAAAAAAAAGTTAAAAATAGAGCTACCCTACAATCCAGCAACTGCACTACTAGGTATTTATCCAAAGGATACAAAAATGCTGATTCAAAGGGGCACATGCACCCCAATGTTTATAGCAGCAATGTCCACAATAGCCAAACTATGGGAAGAGCCCAGATGTTCATCAACAGATGAATGGATAAATAAGACGTGGTATATATGTGCGTGTGGGGGGAAGGGGTTATGTGTGTGTGTGTGTATATATATGTATGTACATAGATAACACATACAATAGAACATTACACAGCCATCAAAAAGAATGAAATCTTGCCATTTGCAATGACGTGGATGGAACTAGAGGGTATTATGTTAAGTGAAATAAATCAGTCAGAGAAAGACAAATACCATATGATTTCACTCATACGTGGAATTTAAGAAACAAAACAGATGAACATAGGGGAAGGAAAGGAAAAATAAAATAAGATGAAAACAGAGAGGGAGGCAAAGCATAAGAGACTTAACTCTAGGAAACAAACTGTGGGTTGCTGGAGGGGAGAAGGGTGGGGGGATGGGGTAACTGAGTGACGGACATTAAAGGAGGGCACCTGGATGTAATGAGCACTGGGTGTTATATGCAGCTGATGAATCACTACATTCTACCCCTGAAACTTATAGTATATGTTACCTAAATTGAGTTTAAATTAAAAAAAAATTTTTAATATACCCAAAAAACAAAGAAACAACCAGATAAATCTGGAAGATTGGATATTGTGCAAAACTAGCCTAATTAAACAAGTCAGTGTCATTAAAAAAAAAAATTCTAGACATTTAAAAAAGAGACTTAACAGACATAACCAGATGAAATGTGAGGATTAACCAGTTATAATGGTCATTTGGGGCCTAATTCAGGAAATATGAATATATTCTGGGTATTAGATGAGATGAAGATTTCCTGTAAACTAGAGATTCTCTGCCAGGAAAAAACAGGTTATAAAACTGTATGATCTCATTGTATATACAGTATGAGCTCATTCAGGTTAAAATGAACATACACACACAGAAAGGTTATGTATTAAGGTGTTAGTGCTGAGCCTACGGTGGAAATATGTTTTACTTTATTTTTATTTCTCCCAATTTTCTCATTTTCTACAATGCATGGACAGTGTTTCTACAATAACAAATGATTATTTTTGAAATCAATCTGAACATACACTTGAGTGGGGTGATAAGGCCTAGGCATGACATTTGTGTTATGAATTAGAAACTGGTAACTCCTTTCAGAGAGACGCAGAAAAACAGCTTTGGAATCAAGAGTAGTCAAAGTTACTTCCCCTTTATTAGAGAAACAAGGAAAGCTTCTTTAGGGAGTTAGGAAGGATGATCAAAAGGTCTAGAACTGCACTATCCAATACAGTAGCTACTAGCCATGTGTGGCTATTTAAGTTTAAATGAATTAAAATTAAATAAAATGTAAGATTCAATTCTTTAGTCACACCAGCCACATTTCAAGTGTTGGAAAGCCACAAGTGGTTAGTAGCTGTATTAGTTACATGGTCACGCGGGTATTCGGTTAGGTATCGAGAATCAGGTTAGGTGTTAGGTATATGGTGAGTACACTGTACTGTATAGTGCAGATACAGAACACTCCCATCACCGCAGAAAAGTCCTACTGAAGACAGCTAAAGAGGGCGATGTAGGTGTGTCTCCTCTCACAGTCCCAGAAGACTACTCACGCCATTACTGCCTTCCATCCCTTCAACACTGACTCCAGTATACAGGCTCCCAAGGGAAGAACGCTTCCACCAGACTCCAGAGGAACTGTGTTAATGGACAATACTCCATAATGGTTCTGCACCTCTTACATCAGCTTTAGTGGCAGGCTATGTTTTCAGGGATGTCTGTAGAGCAAACAGCCTTGGAAGACAGAGTATCTCCCTCCAGGGTAGAAGGCAGATTTGTTTCCTGTCCAGCATAATAAAGACAATGTCTATCCCCCAGCTAACAGTTGGGCAGGTTTGCAAACAACCCTCTGGTAAGGCTGGGGATTTCCTAACCTGGGGTTCCTCAGCTATAACATAAACCCACCGTGCGTCCAGCATTCCCTTGGGCCCACTTCCACATCACCCTCGTAGCATTTGGGGAACAAGGGAACCCACATGAACATAACATTCAAGCTGCCCGCTGTGCTTTGCCTTTGGCCCAGGAGCTCAGGGTCCTCTGCCAACATC
Organism: Neomonachus schauinslandi; assembly: GCF_002201575.2. Classification (NCBI taxonomy): domain Eukaryota; kingdom Metazoa; phylum Chordata; class Mammalia; order Carnivora; family Phocidae; genus Neomonachus; species Neomonachus schauinslandi. The sequence continues at coordinate 161,774,403 of NC_058407.1, read as the reverse complement.
TATGAAACTCTGCCAGGCTAACTTGTGAGCTTATAAGTAAGACAGAGTAGCATACTCGCCACAGTTTTTAAAAGTTAACACAATCACCTGGCTCCTTTGAGCTCCTCATGCCATAAAAACAAGATTTTTGTCAGGAACCAAGGGGATCTCTGGGGCATCTCTTGGGACTCACAGACAATAGGTAAAAGTTAAGAGAAGAATGCAGGAGGGCCCACTGCTGGCTCAAACTCTTCACTGGCATACTGGATCACCCAGCCATCCTATCAGGCATTCACTGAGCACAAAGGAAATGTGACCTGCCTAGTGGAAGAAGAAAATTATAAATACCAACCATGATGGGTGACCAGGTGCAAATGAGGATGGTTGTTATCTAGGCATATTATCTTTCACCTCTCCTCCAACTACTTATGGAAGATGGGTCGGTGATAGGTAACCTTATAATTTCATCCTTAGGTACAGGATCAAAAGAGTGTTCTCCCTTCTAAAGGAATAGAATGAATGAACAGATCCTCCCTTGCATGAGTAGCAGCTGCAACAGATTAGGCAGAAGTAAATGTTTTGTTCCTATTATTGTTTGAAAAAGTAACTATAGGGAGAAGGGTGTATATTGATGCTGAATATGCAGAGAGGTAGACTGTGCTGTGAATACTTGGTCCCGTGCCTGCTCGTCTAAGCAGGGGCTAGACCACACTAGACCAGCACCACACTTCTCAGACTCCCTTGTCTGCAGGAACTCCACCAAGGAGAGGCACTTATGCAAGATTTAAAGACAAAAAAGGAGAGACTATGACTCCTCTCTGGCAGCAGCCGGCAGACACAGGGCATACCATAAACATCGAGTCGGCAGCGGCTTCCAAGCGGGCTCCTGGGGAACATTCGCTTTAATGCTGCGGCAGCTCAGGTCACTCGAAGCCGTGTCCTGTCCTCAGAGCCAGAAGCAGTTCTCTCTGACCCTCACTACCGCAGGCTTTTCAATGGCTTTGTAAGTGTTGAGTTAATTTACTTTATTAAATCTGTTCTTGCTAAAATACCCAGGGTGGTTTCTGTTTTCCTGACCGACAGACCGACACAGAGGGTAGGATTTGGTCAGGTGGAGATTACAGTGGGGAAGAGAAGCAGCCCACAATGCATGAAGGTTGCAAGAGAAGAAAAAAGTTGAACAAATGGGTCAAAACCATACTAAGTAGGTTCTTTCTTGGGTTCAGATTTATTCTATTAATTCTTTGATCCAATAAATGTTTACCAAGCAATTATTACACACCAGGCTCTACTCTTGGTATTGGAAAGAAAAACAAAGACTCTTAGGTTGGGGAAGGACTGCGAGGAAAAGAAGGGAGAAGGATCATAAAAAAAGGGATAATCTAGTAAATGGCAGTAAGTGCTCCTGGGAAATTGCAAGCAGCGCAAGCCACTCTGACAGAAGCTCTCTGAGCAGAGATCTAAGAGAGCAGAGAGAGACCAGAAAGCTAGGGAGGAGCTTGAGCTCAGTGCATTCAGGGGATAGCAGAAAGGCTAGCATGGCTGGACTGAAGCACTGAAGACCAGATCACACAGGGCTTTGGAGGCCATAGGAAAGACTTAAACTCTTATTCTGGTGAGATGGGAACCCCTGGAAATTCTGAGTAAAAAGTGACAGGATCTGATCTATCTGGCTGCTGTGTAGGGAACATACAAGAGTGGAACCAGGAAAAGCACTTAGATCACTGAAATAATATAAGGAACATAGGACAGTGACTTGGACCAAGGCGTAACAGTATAAGCGGTGACAAGTAGTCACATTCTGGATATATCTGAAAAGAAAATTTGCTTGTGGACAAGATGTGGGAGTAGGAAAAAGAAAAAACAGGAGAATAAAAATGACTCCCAGGTTTTTGACCTGAGCAAATGACAGAATTGCCATTAACTGACAGTAAAGACTGAAGGGAACAGATTCAGGGGTGAAAATCAGGAATTGAGTTTCTGATATGTTAAATTCAAGATGCCTATTACACTCAAATAGATATGTTAAGTAAGAAGTAATGAAGAGCCACCATAAGCTTCTGAGAAGGGAGTAGCTAGAAGAGAAGTAAGACTTCTCTTACTTCTCTGAAGAGAAGAGACTTCAGAGACTAACCTAGTTAATGTCTGATAAATTGGGTAGGCGAGGCAGAGTAGGGGGGTTCACCGGAAGCTGGTACTAGAGGGGAAAAAAAGTAGCTGCAATGTTCAAGAGAACAACCTGAACTTGGGAGGGTAGCAATGAAAATGGACTGGGGCAGAGGTTCTCAATGGAGCCAACGCCACTCGATGGGGGTATGGAAATCTGTGGAAATATTTTTGTTATTGAGATGGTTGGGAGGCACTTCTAACAACAAGCAAGTGGGGCCAAGGGTTTCACATCTCCTGTAGTGCTCAGGATAAATCCCATGAAAAATAAAAGGCGGGGGGAGGGGGAGTCTCTACTTCCTTTCAAATGACTCACCAGACCTCCATACTTGTAAAAAATCTGATTATAATTATCTGAACCCATATTCCAACTTCATTTTTTTTTAAAGATTTTTTATTTATTTATTTGAGAGAGAGAGAATGAGAGAGAGCACATGAGAGGGGGGAGGGTCAGAGGGAGAAGCAGACTCCCCGCCGAGCAGGGAGCCCGATGCGGGACTCGATCCAGGGACTCCAGGATCATGACCTGAGCTGAAGGCAGTCGCCCAACCAACTGAGCCACCCAGGCGCCCCTCCAACTTCATTTTGCTAATAAAGTATTTTCTGTACAATTTTACCACACACTGAATTTTCCAGGAATGCAGCTACCACGTAAATTAAGAAAAGAGAACACTCTCTTTTATACAGAACTCTCTCCAAGAAATTTCACCATTTTGAAAAACCATGGCACAGAAAATAATGCTGTTTTCTAATATTTAAGTCACCAGCAAAATGCCTGCATCTGTGTTATATTTGTAGGTATCACCTACAAATACATTACAGGAGAGATTCAAACAAAAGTTAAGAGAAGAATGCAGGAGGGCCCACTGCTGGCTCAAACTCTTCACTGGCATACTGGATCACCCAACCATCCTATCAGGCATTCACTGAGCACAAAGGAAATGTGACCTGCCTAGTGGAAGAAGAAAATTATAAATACCAACCATGATGGGTGACCAGGTGCAAATGAGGATGGCTGTTATCTAGGCATATTATCTTTCACCTCTCCTCCAACTACTTATGGAAGATGGGTCGATGATAGGTAACCTTATAATTTTGGTAGGTATTTAGGTATACCTAAACAGACATACGAAATGCAGGATTCTCATAAATCAAAGCTGTTTTAAAATTGTGACAGTCATTCTATATATTGTTAGTTTTTATAGCATAAGGACAAGATATCTATCTTGCAATAATTATCTGAAATTGAATTCGTTTTGGGGGGGTTGCCTGCCATTTTAAAATCTTCCTCTGAGCCTGTCACCAGAGGTTCAGCACACTTCTCTTGGCCACTCTTACTACCATTTCTGCTTCTAACTCATCCTCTGTTCCTACTGTCACTTAAAGGATTTTGTTACAAATGAGACACAGAATGTGGCTCTCAACAGATGTGGAATTTCAAGGCAGGAATTTTTTATGACAATTCGTCTCCACTCCTCCCAAATTACAACAAAGAAAATTTTTCTTTCTCAACACTTATAAATGAGATACCACTCATTTACAAGTATATCTTGATTTTTCATTGTTCCAATTTAATAGTCTATAATTGTTTAGTACGTTAGCCCTATTTCAATAGGGTCATTTCCCTCGTTCCGTTATTATAGCTAAATAAGTCTGGCTTGCTATTACCTCTTGTACAGAATAACTTCTAATCTGTTCCTCTCTTAACTATAAACTTGTCCATTACAAGCAGGTGGAAGTAGTTCCTATTTCACTATGCCTTCTAATGCAGTAGTGCCTAAGCATCTTGTACAGAAATGCAAGCTATTTTAATATAAAGTACTTCCTTTTTTCTCTCCTTACATTACAGCTAGAGCAGAACACTGACTTTCTTAATTACATATGTGAAATTATATTTGTAAATCTGTGAATTTAATCTAGAACAGTAAAACGGAGGTTAAAAAACACTGGTTATAAGCAGCAGGCATTGAGTCTGACATTACCGAAAATCACTGGATTGGAAGAGACAAATACTGGATGTTAAAAGGGTTTATTAAAAAAAAAAAAAGACAGTTGAGCACAAAAAACAGGCTGAATGACAGAAGGTGCCAGAAGTGTCATCAGAATGTTCACGCCCCTAAGGGTGAAGGCAGAAAAACAGCAAAGAAAAGAAGGAAAAAGAGTTTCTCAAATATTCACAAACAACAGCAACAGGACTAGGGAGCAGACAGCACTAAAAGAATGCGCAGGGGAATGCTGAGAAGCTGGGATATTCTGAGAACAACAGGGGCTGGAGCAGTGGGCTCCCTGTTAAGGAGGGTCACCAACGGCACTGAAGCACCAAGCAATGGTCAACTACGGGTTCCGGCACCGAGGGCAGGGCCGTTCCAGGAGGGAGAGGAAGACAAAAGGCGGTTTCTTTGCCCCATACAAGAAGAGGCAGCAGTCATGATAGACAGGACACACAGAAATGCAACGTGAAAGACAGACATTAGGAGGTAGTAGTGTGAACTGAGGGTAGAAATTTTTAAGAACAGGAATAAAGAATGTAAAAAAGTCAAGTCTGCCTGGAGAAGAAAATTTGGTTTATTTAGAACGGCCAGGTTTGAGCTAACCAAAACCACAAGAATAGATCTTTGTGGAGAATATTCTTTATGGGGACAGGACAGGTTGAGAAAAGGCCTGGAAGACAGCAGTGGAGGTCCTGTGACACCAGAAGCCAAGATACCAGAGGCCTACAGCAACTCAGCTCCTGGCAGCTTGGCCGCCAACAGCAGCGGGAAAGTTAAACCATACATGTGATAAAGAACTAGTATCCAGGGGCACCTGGGTGGCTCAGGCAGTTAAGCTTCTGCCTTCGGATCAGGTCATGATCCCAGGGTCCCACGATCGAGCCCCTCATGCATCGGGCTCCCTGCACAGTGGGGAGTCGGCTTCCTCCTCTGTCCTTCCCCCTCCTTGCTCATGCTCTCACACTCTCTCTCTCAAATAAATAAAACAAAATCTTAAAAAAAAAAAAAAAAAAGAACTAGTATCCGGAAGACATAAACAACTCTTAGAACTCAACAGTATAAAGGCAAAGAACCCAATGTTAAAACGGCCAAGGATCTGAACAGACATTTCTCCAAAGCTGATTCACAAATGGCCAATAAGTACACATAAACAGAGTCAACACTTGTCATTAAGGGAAATGCAAATGCAAATCAAAATCACTGTAAGATAACCATTTCACATACACTAGGATGGCTATAATCAAAAAGATGGAAAACATCAAATGTTAGCAGGTTGTGGAGAAACTGGGACCCTCATCCGATGCAGGTGGGAATATAAAATATAATAGTACAGCCACTTTGGAAAACAGTTTGGCAGTCCCTCAAATGATTTAAACATAGTTACCATGGGGGAGGGGGGTGGGAGGATGGCTTAGCCTGGTGATGGGTATTAAGGAGGGCACATTCTGCATGGAGCACTGGGTGTTATGCACAAACAATGAATCATGGAACACTACATCAAAAACTAATGATGTAATGTATGGTGATTAACATAGCATTATAATAAAAAAATAAAATAAAATAAAAATAATTATAGTTACCATGACCCACAAATTCCACTTGTAGGTATATAACCAAAGCACATAAAAACATGTCACACAAAAACTCGTACATATAATGATGTTCATAGAAGCATCATTCATAATATCCAAAACGTGGAAGCAAAACAAATGTCCACCAACTGATGGACAACAACAAAATGGGATATATCTATACACAGAATATTACTGGCCATAAAAAAGAAAGGAATACTGATATATATTATCACATGGATGCACCTTGAAAACATTATGCTAAGTGAGAGAAGCCACACACAAAAGGCCACATAATGTGCGAACGTCCAGGTGAGGCAAATTTATAGAGATAGTAAGTAGATTAATGGTGCTTTAAGGCTGGGAGGAGAAGGGAGAATGAAGATGGACTGTTACTGGGTGCATGACTTCTTTCAGAGGGGACAAAAATGTTCTAAAGTTAGACTGTGATAATGTTTGCACAGCCCTGTGAATATGCTAAAACCCATTCAACTGTGCACTTTAAATGCGGGAGATGTATGATAGGTAAATTATATTTCAATAAAGCTGTTTAAAAATGCCATCTTATTTGGACCCATGGGATTTGAATTTATGGAAGCGACTGAGCGCCAGCCAACCTGGAGAGGCCAATGCCAATGAAAGAAGAAGACACTACTTACATTTCCCAAGACAAGGGGCACCCACACCACACAGGGTGACAGAGGAGCAGCAGGTTTGTTCAGGAGGCAGAAGGAGGAGCGAGGGGAAAGCCTAGACCTTTTATTGGGGTTTCCGCAGGAAAGGCAAGCCAGGACAGGATAAACAATGCAGGATTGGCTTGTTTGAATAATTCAGGCTATAGCACTGTCTCTGGTCGTCTGGTACCTGGCCCTGGGATAATGTAGAGCAGGGAAAATATTGGTATGGTGTGTGAGTTAGATAAGGAGGTAACTGAAGGCTAAAGATTCAGGATTGGTTGATTTGCATATGAAAGGTATACTCCAGGCAGGCTGTTGTTATCTTTAGGAATTAGCTAGCCTTGGGAGGGACAGTTTTCCCCAGGTCTGTAAGGCCCCCAAAAGCCAGAGCATCAAGAATACAGAAAATAAGAAAATATAGTTAATCTAACTGGCCCTGTGATGAATGGATGCCAAATAGACAAATACAGAATCTGAGGAAATAGAACAAATATATACAATAGAAATTCACAGGCTGATTCTAAAATTTATATGGAAATGCAAAAGACCCAGATGAGTGGAAACTATCTTGGAAATAAAAAAAAAAAAAACAAGACAGAGAATTTACACTGCATAATTTCAGACTGATTACAAAGCCACAGTTATCAAAACACTGTGGTATTGGCATAAGGCAGACAAACAGACCAATGGAACAGAATAAGGAGTCCAGAAACAGGCCTACCCACTGACAGATGACCGATATTTTACAAAGGCCTAAAGTAATTCAATGGTAAAAGGAAATTCTTTTCAACAAATGGTGCTAAAACACCTGACGATCCACATGGGAGCCAGGTAAAGGAATGAATCTTGACCTTTATCTCACACCATTCATAAAAATCAATTCGAGATGAAATCAAAGACCTAAGCATAATAGTTAAAACTAAAGCTTCCAGGAAAAAAAAAAAAAAACCACAGAATATCTTTGTGACTCTGAGGTTGGCAAAGATTTCTTAATATATAAAAAGCACTAAACAAACAAAAAACTAAAAAAAAACCCAAAATGCACTAACCATAAAAAGACAAACTGGCCTTTATTCAAATTCAAGACTGCAAAAGATACCATTAGGGAAATGAAAAGAGGAAGCCACAGATTAGGGGAAAATATTCACAATGAATACTGGGCAAAAGACTCATTTCCACAATATATGAAGGACTCCTACAAATCAACAATATAACGTCAAACAACCTAATTTGGGCAATAGACACTACACAAATAGAACAGCCAATGTGCACATGAAAAGGCGTGCCTCATCATCAGTAGTCATCTGCAAAATGCAAATTAAAACCACAATCATACCACTTTACACTCACTAGAATGGCTAAAATTAAAAAGATTTTCAATACCACAGGATGGCGAGAAAATGTTCCAACTGGAACTTTCAGAAATTGCCAATCCAAGTATAAAATAGTACAGCCACACTAAAAACAGACTGGGAGTTTCTTACAAAGGTAAAATATATACCTACCCTATGACTTAGCATATTCCCACTTTGGGATGTACCCAAAGGAAACTGAAACATACGCTCATAACAAAGTGTCGTATAAGAAGGTTCGTGGGAGTTTTATTCGTTAATAGCCCAAAACTGAAAGCAACCCCACTGCCTTTCAACAGATTAAAAACTGTGGCACGTTCACACTATTGAATAGTACTCAGCAATAAAAATGAATAAAGTGCTGATATGTACTAACATGGATGAATCTCAGAAACATTATGTTGAGTTTAAGAATCCACTTGCAAAAAAAATACACATTATGATTCCATTCATACGAAATTCTGGAACAGGCAAAACTAAACTAGTGACAGCAACTAGAACAACTGTTTCCTGGCTGTGAGGGAGGGACTACTGGCTAAAAATGGACACAAGTGAACTCATCAGGGTGAGGAAAACGGCCAATACATATCTTAATTTGGGTGGTGGAGAAGGGTTTTTTTGTTTTTTTAATAGCTTCTGATTTCTTTTTTTTTTTTTAAGATCTTATTTATTTATTTGAGAGAGAGAATGAGAGGGGGAAGGGTCAGAGGGAGAAGCAGACTCCCTGCCGAGCAGGGAGCCCAATACCAGACTCGATCCCGGGACTCCAGGATCATGACCTGAGCCGAAGGCAGTCGCTTAACCAACTGAGCCACCCAGGCGCCCGGGTTTTTTTTTTTGTTTTTTTTTTTTTTTTACATCCATCAATATATGAACTCATTTAACAAATTCATTCAAAATCATTACACTAAATGTAAATTATTCTTTAAAATGGTAAAATTCATTGGCTGCATATCAGAGCCACACAAAAGTTGCATAAAACAGAAATGACATTTAAATAAAAATAAATACCTTTGTCCATCTGCAAAGCTTCACTCCAGAGTGGCTCCCAATCAACTGATACCCTGAACAGAAAAACAAGGAACACAAAACTGAATTGATTCAAAGCCTCATATTAAACGGTGATTAAAAAACTGTAACAAAATTCTTTTGGGGGGGGGCGCCTGGGTGGCTCAGTCATTAAGCATCTGCCTTCGGCTCAGGTCATGATCCCAGGGTCCTGGGATCGAGCCCCACATCAGGCTCCCTGCTCGGAAGGAAGCCTGCTTCTTCTTCTCCCACCCCTCTACTTGTGCTCCTGCTCTCACTATCTCTCTTCTCTGTCAAATAAATAAATAAAATCTTTAAAAAAAAAAAAATCTTTTCTTTCCTTAAATAATGGCAGGCAACAACCCAGTGGCAGAATACACTAAAAGTTTAATTCACCAGGATGATAAAACACGTTAAAATGTATATGCATCTAATAACATACACTAAAAATACAGAAGAAAACAATACGCTAATCCAAAATCATAGAAAAAAATTTTTAACATCTTTCAGTATCTAACAGATCCCACAGACAAAAACTCAGTAGATCTAAACAGCACAGTAAAGGTGACGAAGAATACATAGTACTACGCTCAACAACTACAGAATGCACGTGCTTTTGGAGGACCCAAGGAAACTTTGTGGAAAAAAAAAAAACAAATGCTGGGCCATAAAGCAAAAGCAAGTAACAATATACTTCAAACAAACAACTAGGGAACTCTCACCAGTAACCTCTGAAAAAAGATGAAGAATCAGATGAGCAAAAGAAATACTGCCCCAAGAAGTGAAAAATAAAATTCTAGGAACAGTAACCAAACATGAATTCTCAGCACCACTCCATAACCTAGCATTTAAAATTCACGAGCCACATAAGACATGAAAAGCATGGAAAAGCCATGCCAAAGTAATCACATCCTTTTTTAATAAATTAGAAGAGCAAACAAGTAGAACATTCTGATTTCAGAAAGCATTCAATAAAGTTTTTCACGAGGCTTCAAGTAATAAGCCACAATTATGAGTCTCTTGTACAAAAAGACTCTTGACTTGCAGACAAATGAGGCAAAAGGAGAAATATAGTCTGGATGATGGCATAAGTGGATCTGTGGCTGGTTAAATATCCATATTCACAGGGTGATGATTAATGGAACAATGTCAATTTGGATTACAGGTCTCTAGTGGCCATATTACAGAGCTTTGTCTTTTATTCTCTTCCATATTTATGTAAACATCTTGCACATAAATAAGCAAAGCACTACTTATCTATTTGAAGGTGGAACTAGTCCAACTGAGTAACTAATCTCAGATGCAGAAAAAGCATTTAAAAGATTCCCAGAGAAAAATTCTAGTTCTTCTTTTGGATTCCTATATAATATGTTCTTCATACCATCATCACAGAAATCACATTCTTATTAAATTAGCTCTTTATATCCTTCTCTTACAAGATACATAGGGTTTTACAAAATTTTGCACTTAGATAGGTATGAAGAAAACTGCAAAGTACAGGATGGAGAGACCTGTGGCTGACCACAATGCAAAGATAAGCCAAAAGTATGCAGCTGCTAAAAATCATAGTGTACAGTTCTGTTCTAATCAAGATTAAGTAATAGAGGATTTACTCTCCCACCTGAAATGCCAAAAATGGGACAAAATATATGAACCAACAGTTTCCAAGACATGAAACATCAGGCAACAAGGGACCGTAAGCTCAGGGAGATGGGAAACACACAAGGTGAGCCCTACCATTACCAGAGCTTACTGCCTTGAAAGTTTCTAGGCCATGCAGCAGGGAGAGGCAATCCAAGAACAGCTCAGTATCCTCTCTAAGTTGAGGACATGGAAGCAAGAGTCCGGGGAGCCCACGTGGCTAGACTTTGCAGAACTGAGTACCAGAGAGTCAAGAGCTACGCAGAGATTAAACTCAAGATCCTGCAAAGGATTTCCAGAAATATCTAGCTGAGTACTGCTTAGTGCACATGTGAGAGAAAAACTCACCAAGATTGAGAAAGAACCATCTGAAAGGCCTAGAGGTATGCCTGGTGCTCAGCTGGCTGGGAACTGTGCCTGTTTGTACCGGTCAGAGGCTTAAGATTCACAAGGCATTGAACAGAATACACAGAAGTGTTTTGCCCCAATAACCAGAAGTAATTAGCCATATAGTGAGTAAGCTCTGGTCTCACTTAACAAGTCATAAAAGCCAGATTAAAAGGCTCAAACTGTTTCCAAGTAACTGCTCTTCATCCTAGACCAAAGCTTAAGAATGTTTATAGGAATACAAAAATATCTAGCACCCAATAAGGTAAAATTAGATCTGGCATCCAATCAAAGATTACCAAGCATGCAACATGACCAATGAGGAAATAATCTAGCAACCAAACTGATCCAGAAATGACACAGATGTTGGAAGTACATTAAAACAGTTGTAACTGTAATTCGTAGGCTCAAAAAGTTAAGTAGAGACATGGAGACTATAAGAAGACCCAAACTCAACTTCTACAGATGAAAACTATAAATGCCCGGATAGAATTAATGGAAGATTAGACATTAGAGAGAAAAAAAATTACTAAATCATACCTGAAGACACAGCAACAGAAGCTACGCAAAAACGAAAGGTAGAACAGAAAAAAGAATTTTAAATAATGAAAAGAACATCAGTGAACTGTAGGTCAGATTCATGTAACTGAAGTCCCCAAGGAAGAGAAGCAGTGACAGAAAAATATTTGAAGAAATAATGGCCAAAATTTGTCCAAATTTGATTAAAACTATAAATCCACAGAACCAGGAAGCTCAACAAGTCCCAAGTAAAAGCAACATGAAGAAAACTACATTGAAACACATTATAACTAAATTGCTCTAAATCAGTAATTAAGAGAAGATCTTAAAGGTAGCCAGGGGGTAAAAACATTACATTCAAACGAACAAATGAAAGATGAGAACACAAGCCTCATCAGAGGCAATGGGAGCAAGTAGACAGTGGAACACCTAGAAAAGAAAAAGAAAAAAAGGTGTCAATAGACAATTCCACATCCATCAAATAATATCCTTCAAAAATGAAGGCAAATTAAAGCCTCTTTCAGATACACAAAAGCTGAAATAATTCATCACCAAAAAACCCACGCTACACGAAATGCCAAACGAAGCCCTTCGGGCAGAATGAAAGGGCTGCCAGAGAGAACACAGATCTACGCAAAGGAATGAAAAGCAGCGAAGTGGTACCTACCTGAGTCAATATGTAAGATTGTTACTAATTATTGAAATCTTTGATAATTGGCTATTCAAGCCAAAATAATAACAGCATAGTGTAGGTTTATAACACTTGGAAAAGTAAAAGGCATAACAATTGCTTAGAGGGAGGCAAGGGGAAAACAGGCGTACTGCTACTGAAGCTGCTTCTCAGTTTATCACCTGAAAGATATACTGTGATATGATACAGAGATATAGTGTAAAACCGCCAACAACCACTGAAGAACAAGACAGTGCTATAAGTAATAAGCCAACAAGGATGTAACACTGAATCATAAAAAAAATAATCTAAAGAAGGCAGAAAACAGGAACAAAGGAAATCAAAGAACACATGAGACAAGTAGAAAACAAATAGCTAGATGAAAGATCTGAACCTATCATAAAATCACTCTAAATAATAAATAGTCTGAATATCCTTATTAAAAAAAAGATTACAGGGGCGCCTGGGTGGCTCAGTTGGTTAAGCGACTGCCTTCGGCTCAGGTCATGATCCTGGAGTCCCGGGATCGAGTCCCGCATCAGGCTCCCTGCTCGGCAGGGAGTCTGCTTCTCCCTCTGACCCTCCCCCCTCTCATGCTCTCTGTCTCTCATTTTCTCTCTCTCAAATAAATAAATAAAATCTTTTAAAAAAAAAATTACATATATATTATATATTATACACACACACAAATATGTACACATAACCTGAATATTCCTGTCTGTCCCCTCTAATAGGCTGGTTCCTTGAAGGAGATACTGCATCTTGTGTTTCTCTGCATTGCCAGACGTATCACATAAAAGGTTCTCAATAAATACAGAAAGACGGGAGTGAGGGAAGGAAGTCAGTCTACTGACTCCCAACTGACCACTCTTTCTTCTACAGGAAATCAATACTATTATTTGATCTCAACTTACAGCCTCCTTAGTAAGTGATGACCATAGAACCCCAGATATACTTCTACATAAAACACTTCTAATTGATCCAGCCTCATATCAACATGAGCTTTTTTTCTGCATTTAGTAATTTCCCCTTAATAAACAATGACTCATAAAGAAGCCCGCGATGCCATTTCCCATCTGCATACCTGAGCCACACTGATGCTAACATCCCAATAAACCAAGCAGACGGGAAATGCGCTGGCCCAGCAGCCAACACACACGTGATCCATGGGAACAAGAGGGGGGCCCCCTGGACAGCGACACAGTGACAAAGAGACACAGCTGCTGGGCTAACCCCAGAAGGACCTCCTAAACCTTCTTTCCTCTCGGCAGTCCCTATCTTAGGCTTCCTCATTTAGGTATAAATTAGAAGGCTTAAGAGGGTAGTTAGAGCGCCCATTTTTAATTGCACCTCGTTAATAGCCTTTTTGATTTCGACTTGGTTAGATTTTAGTTCTTTTATTTCTCCTGAGCGCTGTGAAGTGTGCAAGACTGTTGAATCACAGATCTGTACCTCTGAAGCAAGTAATACATTATATGTTAAAATAAAAAGAAAAAGAAAAAGAAGATAGCAGGAGGGGAAGAAGGAAGGGGGACAATCGGAGGGGGAGATGAACCATGAGAGACTATGGACTCTGAAAAACAAACTGAGGGTTCTAGAGGGGAGGAGGGTGGGGGGATGGGTTAGCCTGGTGATGGGTATTAAAGAGGGCACGTTCTGCATGGAGCACTGGGTGTTATATGCAAACAATGAATCATGGAACAGTACATCAAAAACTAATGACATAATGTATGGTGATTAACATAACATAATAAAAATTTTTTAAATAAACAAAAAAATAAAAAGAGGGTAGTACTGTGACCGCACTTCCTGAGGACAGCACCTTGTTTGGTGAGGGCTTCTCGGAGAGCAGGGGTTATCATAGCTCTTCTTTCACTGGCTTCATTCTTCACGGTGTTCCTGACCAGACCACTTTTCTCCTCCTGTTGCTCCTTTTCTCTCTGTATGACAATTAAAAGAACAAAAGTCAGACCTGGCAATGTGCGCTGAGAGTAACAGCACACCACTCACGAACACAGAGCGTGGATGACAGGGCTCATCGCGAACCCTGGCCCATAACCCAGGCTCCTCCAAAGTGATTATGTTCCCAGTCAGACAATGATCGAAGAACTGCCAGTCTCATTTTTCTTTTTTCTTTCCAAAAAAGTAACTACATACTCAAACACATACACCCACAAAATGTAAATCAACAATCCACTTATCTGGATGTCAATTATTTTTAGCAATCCGAGTACAGACAGCTGCCGAAATTCATCAAGTTATTTCTCTGAATTTCAATCTCCTCACCTGAAAAAGGAAGAAAGTAGCATCTGGGGAGCAGGGATGTGTTAAGATTAAAAGAAATAAATCACCAGGCACTATGCCTGATATATAACAGAGTTCAATAAAATGTAAGACTGCTGGTAATTATATCTGCAAACCCCCAAAACAAATCAAAATAGTGCTCTGAGCTGCTCAGCCATTTGCTCGGAGACCAAATTACTCCTCCACCTGCCGCCCTGATGGCTCCTTCTAGAAGATCCTGTGGGGAAAATGTGTCTTCAGTGAAAAAAAGAAATCTGAAGGATAATGTAAGACTGATTGTGTTTCCTTTTGACTCTGGCCCCTAGAAAATTCAGCAGCACACTGATGACTGTGTAAAGCCTCATATCATGCTTGTCTTGGATTCCCTGTAAGTGACTTCATATTGCATGATGATCTTCACCCTTTACACTCATTTCTTCCTCTTTTTAAATCTTACCACATATATATTTTTTTAAGTTATCTCAATGTCTTTTTGCAAGGTGATAGAATGCTAATCAATTAATTCCAAGGCAACACACAATGTCTGTGTTACACTTTAGAGGAAACACTCGCCAGATCTGACTAAGAGCTGCAGAAATTCAACATAATTCACCTTGGCAGCAGCCCCACCACCAAGCCCATTTTCAGTGCCCAGTCCCTAGTGAATCAGTAAGCAAACTTACAGTAATATCCTTTCTACCTAAAAGAGAAAACATCTCACAGATCACAGGATGACTGAAATCTGCAGCCAACTAATACAGAAGGGAGGATGGTCTGTGTTTGAAGCTGGACAGCAGGTGACAGGGATTCACTGTATCATTCGGTCTACTTTTGTGAACATTCAAAGTTCTCTATACAAAAAATGTAAAACAGATTATAAATTTTTTAGAAAGAAACAGAAAGATAAGCCAAAGAAACTTGGAGGTAACTTCTCTACCTTCTCTGTTTCTTCAACGACTTGCTCCAAAATTGGAAGTCAGTGAAAAAGTATTTTAGAGACTCAAAGGTATCAAATGAGAAACAATAAACCCACAGTTAGTTGTATCTGTCTTAAAGTCAGCATTCCTAATTACTAAATATAATCCAAATGCAAAGCTAATGAACAATTTTGCTTCTGTTAATACAGTTCTCAACTACACATTTTCAGATAGAGGTGAAAAAATTTATAAACAAACATCAATGATGTGTTCTCATCCATTATAAAAGTAATCAGTTTAATGCTGGGTATTTTATTTAAAAAATTTAAAAGTTTCAGTTACTCTTTTAAAATATTTAAAAACAGGGGCACCTGGGTGGCTCACTCATTAGGCGTCTGCCTTCAGCTCAGGTCATGATCCCAGGGTTGCAGGATCAAGTCCTGCACTGGGCTCAGCACTGATGGAGGAACCTGCTTGGGATTCTCTCTCCCTCTCCTTCTGCCCCTCCCCGCTCTGCTCTCGTGCTCTCTCTTGCTCTCTCTCTTTCTAAAAATAAAAATAAAAATATAATCTTTAAAAATAAAAGAATCCTTTGGCTTTTTTTAAGTCTATTTCAAATCTAAAAGCAAAGATGTGAGCTTAAATAGGAAGTCTGTGGTGGAGCAAGATGAATTGACCTTGACCTCGACAGCGTTAAAATGTCTCTGGGGTGGGTCGCCTGGGTGGCTCAGTCGTTAAGCGTCTGCCTTCGGCTCAGGTCATGATCCCAGGGTCCTGGGATCGAGCCCCGCATCGGTCTCCCTGCTCCGTGGGAAGCCTGCTTCTCTCTCTACCAGTCCCTCTGCTTGTGTTCCCTCTCTCGCTATGTCTCTCTCTGTCAAATAAATAAATCTTTAAAAAAGTAAAATAAATGTTTCTGGGGTAATTCCACAACAAGTTCCTAGAACTCCCTACTATTCATGCAAGAATGGCCAGGAGGTAGCAATATCTGTTCTCAAAAACCTCTGTCACCACAAAACATCACCAGCTTATCTGCTTACCCCAAAGGCCACATAAATCCAAAATTGGACTCAGAGCTCCAGAGACACCCTCTTGTGGTTAAAAAACAAACTCTGAGCCCTATGAAATGAATACTCCTAAAAAGGATGGTCATGGAACATCATCCATGTCCCATTACTAGAGAAGTTATCTATGATAAAATAGGAGTGTAGCTACTCCATTTCAACCATGTAGATACAAAATTTACATGGGAAAGCGATCAGAGGCCATGATGAAAGGTCTTGAGCATTCAGGACAAACATTTATCCTTCTTTGTTTCTATGGCAGTTTAGTCCCCCACTTTCAATATGCAGCAGTTACTTTATTTCTGAAAAGAAAGGCAATGGTTCATAACACTCCCCAAGGAAGTGCAAAGCACCACTCAAACTCTAATTCTAATCTCCTGGGTGCACACATTGTTCACAGTTTGCCCAGAATACAATAATATAACAAACATACATGTATAGCTGTTACACAACCTAACCGAAATATGTGAAAATTCCACAACTGGTCAACCTCGATTCCTCCCTCCCCCGTACGCCCCATTAGACAATGAGTGACCAAGTTCTAAAGCTTGAATTCCCACAGATTGGCTCACTCCATCCACAATGCCCTGGTTTCTCTGAAGGACAGGACAACTGCAAAAGCTAGCCCAACTATCTCCTGGTCTCCAACCTGTAACTCCATCGCTTCCCAACTCCCAAAACCATCACACCTGCCCTGAAAGAAAATGCACGTCCTCTCCAAGCTGCTGCTTCCCGACTTGCAAAAAGGAAAGCTGATTATAAGCTAACTTCCTAGGCATTTAGGAGAATGACTATAAATAAGTGAAAAGTCCTTTAAAAATAGACGATATTAATCTCACATAATCATGGGAGCAAAAGTGGTGCTAATTTTCTTTTAAAAAGAAGATATTAAACAATATCACCTAATTCATTTTCATACCATCATCCCAGAAACCACAGTACCATCCCAATTATCACCTAGGGAATAAACAAGGCCAAAAAGAAGTCATCCGTTAAAGATTTGAAGGTAAAATTCCACCTAGCCAGGTGCCAAACAGGTGTTTTGCCACGAACAAGCTTTTCATTACCAAAGCATACAGACATTTCTTCTGGGAAAAAGAATCCTTCTGATTGTTTAAATCTGTTTATTTTGTTGATCCTTAGTTTACCACCCAGTGATTCCCTTCCTTATCAAGTCATGCAGAAAACAGTCGCCAGGTTCTCTAGAGAGGTTATTTTTCTATACCTTGCTTGCCTAAGCCCAGAGCCTTGCTGGCACATGGTGGGCATTCAGTAAATGCCTGGCCGAATAAATAAATGCCTCAAAACTTCCAGACAGCTATTCCTAGCTCTAGAAAAGCAGATTTCACTTCTCTCGGTAACTGATTCTATATCTGGCAACTTTCAATATTAAAAACTCTCCTTCAGGTACTGAAACTAAATCTCCTTCTGCTATAATTTAACTCCCTTTCTTCAGGTTCCTATTTCTCTAAGAAAGGAACCCACCTATATACCACTTACTTGTCACAGCTCCGTTTTTAAATGACAAGGTTTCAATGGGACTCAGAGTTTTTCTGTTCACTAGGTTTTAAGGATGCTTTCTGGACTTTCTGAAAAGCACTTTGACCAGATGTGTCAAATGGTTTTCCTCTGACCCAGTGATTCTATTTTGGATAACCTGACTTAAGAAAATAATTCCAGGGACGCTTGGGTGGCTCAGTCGATTAAGCGCCTGCCTTCGGCTCTGGGCATGATCCCAGGGTCTGGGATCAAGTCCTGCATCCGGCTCCTTGCTCAGCAGGGAGCTTGCTTCTCCCTCTCCCTCTGCTGCTCCCCCTGCTTGTGCTATCTTTCTCTCCCTGACAAAACAAATAAAATCTTTAAAAAAAAAAAAAAAAAAGAATTCCAGAACTCACTGTAATAGCGCTCCTGGCTACACAGGCCAGGGGTAAGACAGGCTGGTTTAAAGGCAGTGTCTTGGGGTTGAAGGGATGTGTCACCGGTTTCTGGGTGAATTAAATACCTAAAGCCTTAAAAAATAATAATGAAAGAACAGCTTCATGTTATTCCACTGCAGTACTATGCAACTTTATAATCAGAACTGGACACACTGAGATCCCTTCATAAACTGAAATGCTTCTCTGGTGAGTAATTACCAAGCATTCACCATTTATTTCCAAAACTAATGATACTGATATCACTGTCTGCTAAACTGGAACATGCTGTGGGGAGTATTTAACAACATTTATTTACTGCAGAAAAAAAAAAAAAAAAGGAACATTCTGCTCTACATTTATAAATCACAACCATAAGAAAAACAAAAAATAAACAACCTAAGAACTGTCAGGCTCTGGCTGACTCCTTGTGGCCTACCCAAACTCTTCAGATTCTCTTCTAAAAACCATTTCTCCCCTGGAGGGTGAAACAAAGAGATGAGTCTAGGCTTGACCCCACCACCTACCAGCCTGCCAGACATCTGACTTTGGACAAATTGCTTTACTTCTCTAAACCTGCTTCCTACCCTGTAAAATGGTAAAACGGAGACAATAATAGTATGGATATCAGGGTCAATGTGAGGACTGAATGAGATAATCCAATGTGTACTTTGATTTCTCCTAATATCCGGTATCTGTACTGGAATTACCCTCTTTCCCCATACCCCTAACCCATCCGTCCTATTCGATCAAATCACATTGCTTCCCAATGCCTGTAGGTTAAAGGTCACACCCCCATGACAGAGAATGAAAAGGCCTCCAGTATCTTGCCCCTGCCTTCCTTCTCTACTTCACTCCACACCTCCCCACCCCCACTTGAAACTCCAGATATACCAAACTGTTTAACAGTTCCCCAAACATGCCATGTTCCCAGACACGCCACCCCTCTGCTTCTGCATCTGTCTTCTTAACCTTCCAACATTTCACATGTTGGCTCTCCTGTTCGAATTCTCTTCAGCCCTAGAATCACTATCTTGGATCTTGCTACAGAAGAAGGGAGACAGAACACCATGGTGATATACCAGTCGGACCAAACTCATCCTGTTTGAAGACATCTTCTTATACGATAATAGTTCATAGTTACCAAGTACACACTACATGGCAGGCAACAAAATAATGTGCGTACGTGAATGAACTTTATCTTCACAACAACTTTATAAGCAGTTGTTTTTATTATCTCTCACTTTAGAGATGACAAAACAAAAGGACAGAGATAAAATAACTTGCCAACAGACGCACAGACTGAGACAGTATGACTCCATGAAAATCGGGGAGCATTACTCAAAAGGAGGTCATACAACAGGAGTACTCTGGCCCAACACTCTCAAGTACTAGCGCCTCCTCTGCTGTAACAACTCAGGCAACTTAGTGCAGCGCCTGACAAGAATCAGGCAGAACTAGTACTTCGGGAGTATGTATGAACGGACGCCAAAGAAAATGCAAAAAAAAATACATGAAAAAGAAAAGCCAGGCAGTAGTACCATCCATCGCTGAGTTTAGTATGTTACGTCCAATATAAAGTGAAAATACAAGACATACTTGGAAACAGTGCCATAAGCTAAAATAAAGAAAAAAAACTGGTGGCTTATTTTCATGTCATTCTGAATTGGAAAAATATTTATTTTTGCCCCAAATCTAATGATTTCATGAGAAACTTCTCATGAGAAATCTAAAATATCATAAATCAACTGCTTAAAGTTTGTAAAATCCAAAATCATTTCAAAAAATAATTTACAGAGCTGTCCAAAATTTTCATTTGTTCTCTCCGGTGCCCTCTAATGGACAGAAGATGAAACGCAAAGAAAAAACGAACCCACAAATTATTCCAACCATACACTCGGAATTTGCTGAAATTAGATCTTAAGTGTTCTCAATACATACACACACACACACACACACACACACACACACGAGGTAACTATGTGAGGTGATGGATTTGTTAACTTGACTGTGATCATCATTTCACAATGTATACATATCATCACATAACATACCTTAAAAAAATCAGTGTACAACGTAAACATATACAATTTTTATTTATCAATCATACCTCAATAAAGCTGGAGAAAAAATTATTCCAAACTCTTCACTCACTACAAATAAAGTTTAAATATCTCCTCTTAACCTTATGGAAAAACCCAGAAATCTATCTAAATCAGGTATCTACCCGTGCACTGAAATCTATCCTGTTTTAAGCCAGTTTCGCCACTGAAAAATTACTCAGATTCTTCATTAAGAGTCATAAAATTAGGACGCCTGGGTGGCTCAGTCGTTAAGCATCTGCCTTCGGCTCAGGTCATGATCCCAGGGTCCTGGGATCGAGTCCCACATCGGGCTCCCTGCTCTGCGGGAAGCCTGCTTCTCCCTCTCCCACTCCCCCTGCTTGTGTTCCTGCTCTCGCCGTGTCTCTGTCAAAAAAATAAATAAAATCTTTAAAAAAAAAAAAAAAAAAGAGTCATAAAATTATACATTTGCTTCGACCCAGTGTACCAATGTGGGGAAAATATAACCTAAGATAACATTAATACATTCTTTAAAGTAAAAAAGGTCTCAGACCAGTGCTAATTGTAACAGCAGAAAACCTGAAACAGACTGGCCGGCCAGCTGTAGGAAAATGTAAGAAGTTTAAAATGTCTGAGCAAACTTACTTCCCATTTTGACATGTGTCAGGTTGAGATTATGAGGCATCGTCAGGTACCTGTTCTCATCTGACTCACACCTGTGAGGAAGGCAGAGGGCGCGGCCCCTGTTCCTCAGACAAGGGGATTAAGGCTGGGGAGGGTTAAACTGTGCCCTCAGATCACTGAGTTACACACTGGCTGGGCCAAACCCTGAACCCACATTCCACACACTTGTCATTCTTAACAGCTCCTCTGCCAGGGCTTCTGAAATACAAAGCTACTAAAAATGACAGAAACAACACATGCACGTATTTAAAAATAAGTAACAAAAATGCTGCAACAACAGGAAAGATGGACAGCAATTTTAAATCGAGAAAATAATTTTAGATATTCTAACTTAGAGTTCTACACTCAACCAAGAATTTTTTTGGTTATAAACTTTACAAAAGAAGCCAAATGACCCAATATAAAAACGGATACAGGACAGCATGTAGTAAAAAATTTGGCCTTGCCTGAAGGGAAGTCTGGCCTTTGCCCCCAGTTCCTGGAAAGTAACGTCTAAACTCTTGGAATTTCTTGAATGAAAGCAGTGTCTGCTATTCATGGTGGGCCCCTCAGACCGCACTAGACTGGAAGGGGTGGGGTGCAGGAGACAGAGTTCAATCACATGGGCAGTCCATCAGTCATGGCTACATATTGAAGCCCCAATATAAACTGGACAATGAAGCTCAGATAAGCCTCCCGGGTTGGCAATACCCACGTTTACCATCACATATCAATGCTGAGAGGGCAACACATCCTGAGGAGAATGAATGAATGCCTCCTAGACTCTGTTCTACGCATCTCTTCCTTTGGCCAATTTTCTGTACCCTTTCCCAGCAACAAACCACAACCATGAGGATAACAGCTTTCAGGGAGTTCTGTGAGTCTTTCCAGCAAATTATCAAACATGAGGATGGTTTTCAGGAGCCCCCTCCCCCAAAACTTGCAATTGGTGTCAGAATCGAAAGTAGTCATGGGGACTATGCCCTCAGACCTTGTAGTTTATCTAATACCAGGTGGACAGAAAGAGATGGTTCACAGGAAAAGAAAACATGTTCAATCTGACTCAAAATGAAAGAAATACAAATTAAAATCAGGTTATTATTTTTCACCTGTCAGGCTGGCAAGTTAACTTAAGAGACTGATAATACCAGAGGGTTGGCAAAGATATAGAGAAATCTCATCTCTCTCCTATAATAAATAAAAATGACTTCAATTTTTTATAGGGCAATTTGGAAATATCTATCAAAACTACAAAATCCCCTTTGATCCAGAAATTTCAATTTTATGAACTTATTCTTGAGATAAATTTATACCAGCTGCAAAAAATATAAGAGCAAGAGTATTCAAACACCTAAACGTTAATCAACAGGAGCCAACTACATTATGGGACACAGTCCCGGACCACTACACAAACATTAAAATGAAGTGGGGAGAGCTCTCTGACAGCACTGGAAAGCTGTCATGTTAGAGGAAAAAGAACAGTCTGTAGACCCGGGAGTACAAAAAGATCCCATCTGTGTAGCCAGAGACACAAAGTCAGACCAAAATGCAGGTGTGTTTGTAAAGGCAGTAAAACACTTGGAAGAATACTGCCCAACTGTAAACTGTGGCTTCCTATGAAAAGGAGATTTGGGAAGAATAGACAGGGAGCCGTATTCTTTGGATTTTTTAAACACATGTAAACAGGGTATTAAATGCAACTCCAGAAGAAGGGGCAGACCAAGTTACATATTTTCAAAGGGACTATCTGAGAACCAGCCAACTTTGGATGGAGTAACTGGGTGATGGGCACTTGATGTAATGAGCACTGGGTGTTATATGTGACTGATAATCACTAAGTTCTACCCCTGAAACTAACAATACACTATATGTTAACTAAATAGAATTTAAATTAAAAAAAAAATTTTTAGGGGCGCGTGGGTGGCTCAGTCGTTGGGTGTCTGCCTTCGGCTCAGGTCATGATCCCAGGATCCTGGGATCGAGCCCCGCATTGGGCTCCCTGCTCAGCGGGAAGCCTGCTTCTCCCTCTCCCACTCCCCCTGCTTGTGTTCCCTCTCTCACTGTCTCTGTCAAATAAATAAATAAAATCTTAAAAAAAAAAAATTTTTTTTAAATGCCTCCCTCACATCCAGGATGTGAAAGGGTAGAGCACATGGAGGTAAGGACAGAGGATTTTTGAAAACTTCTTTGGAGAATGTTGGTAAGATATTTTGAGATCCACAAAATGGAGAGAGGCTGGGGGGTAGGTGCCTACCTCTCACCTCCAGTCCCAGGAGAGAGGCTCCAACGGGGCCCCTCAAAGAAGCTGCTGTGTAACCCCTGCACTCAGAGGGCATCACTAATCAGTGCAGGACTCCTGCCCAGGAAATCCAGACACCGAAGGACTGACTAGTTTCCTCAGCAAGCGAGCACTGCCGCTGGGTAGGAATCAGCCTGTCCTCCCAGAATAAAGAACTCAGGAGTGTTCCCGTGGGAGCGGAGAGGGGTGCAGGTGAAGGGAGGTCTTAGATGCAGACCAACTGGGAACTAGAGAGAACAGATGGCAGAACTCAAAGAGACAAAGGCAGAGCCATGGGGCTCAGAGGAAGGAGTATACCACCATCAGAGTACACCTGGTCAGTGCAAGGAACCAGGTCAGGAGACGCCATGGACAATGTCTCCAAAGAAGCAATGACAGGGCTGCCTGGAAGAAGAGTCAACTTTAAACCCAACGAGGGGAGAGAGCAGCGAGGCATGTTATGCCAGTGCCACGTAAGAACTTTCTACGTCTCTCTCTCCTGCCTCTCCATCCATTCCCCAGGCCCTAAGCAGATCCAAAACAGCAGCTAGCGGAACAGACCAGAAAGTAGACAAGAGGGGAGGAATTTCACCTTTGAATTAAATTAGAAACTCTGACTGAGTTTCTTTAGTATGACTTAGCACTTATCACATAGGATTGGGCATTCTACCACCAAATTAGGACTTTGTGTCTTAAAGTGCCTGTAACCAAAAATGACCAGAAAAGTCATGGAGTCTGCCAGTTCTCCCCTTCTGTGCAGGCTGAAAGGGACAGTAAAACTCAAAATAGGACATCCTTTATGATAACTTCCCAAAAGTTAAGCTATACCAGTTTATACTTTTAAAAGACTTTTCTGGGAGAAAAAAAAAAAAAAGACTTTTCTGTAAGTTGTTTTTTTTTTTCCTTAAGAGAGGGAGAGAAGAGGGGGAAGAGGGAGAGAGAAAATCTTAAGCAGGCTCCACGCTGGGCTCGAGGCTCAATCTCACAACCCTGAGATCATGACCTAAGCAAAATCAAGAGGCAGATACGTAACCTCCTGAGCCACCCAGGCACCCCTTTCTGTAAGGTTTTTAAATGAGGTTGCAAAGACTACCTGAGAATATGATAAAGATTTTTTAGGGGCGCCTGGATGGCTCAGTCAGTTAAGTGTCTACCTTCAGCTCAGGTCATGATCCCAGGGTCCTGGGATTGAGCCTCCCTGCTCAGTGAGGTGTCTGCTTCTCCCTCTCACTCTGACCCTCCCCCACTCGAGCTCTCTCTCCTTCTCTCTGCCTTTCAAATAAATTAATAAAATCTTTAAAAATATATATTTTTATAATAGAGGTTTAGGTGCATATGAAACAAAATTAAAATAAACATTCCAAAGACTAATGATTTTTCTGGGGAGACAGAATTATTGGTAGATTTTTGCCCTTTCTCTATTTCCTAAATATATTATTATAGGTACGTTAATTTGTAGTGAAAAAAGTTTAGGCAAAATTAAACGTTAAATTTGTTTCCTTCAATTACCATTTGTTATAGTATGGGACCACCCTGCATAAAATCATAAAACCACCCTCCTCATGTTTTATGGATGAAATAAGCTCTTAAGACCTTATATAATTCAAAACTGGTCCTATCAGAAAATGGGAGATATCCTCATATGGCAATATCATAAATAGTTTATTATTCAGTTGATACTAGGTTTTTCTTGTTTTGTTTTGGGAGCATGGGGAGAAAGCAGTTCCTCCCATATTTTCTATTTCAAATCCTCAGAAAAGCTGAAAGGTACAATGAAGACCCACAGTCTCTCTACCTAGATGCACCACTCTTGCTTGATCATTACCTATCTATCAATCCGTGTACACACCCCACACACACACCTATAAAATACACGTGTGTGTGTGAAGGAACCACTTGCATGTGGTAGACACAGTGACACTTCACCCTTAAACTGCAGAATTCATCTCCTAAAAAGGCAAGACAGAACTGTAGAACTACAATACCATTATTACAACAAAGGAAATTAACGAAGATCCAGTATTATCTACTAAAAAATCCATTTCAAATACCCTCAAGTGTCCAATGGCCTTTTCTCTTCAAGATCAAAAATTATACAATGCATTTGATTATGTTTCATTAGTCTTTTTAAACCTTAGAACTGTCCCCCTCCATGTCTTGTTATTGTTTATGATGCTGACTCTTTTTATTTATTTTTGGGGGCACCTGGGTGGCTCAGTCTGTTAAGCGCCTGTCATGATCTCAGGGTCCTGGGATCAAGCCCTGCATCAGGCTCCCTGCTCAGCGGGGAGCCTGCTTCTCCCTCTCCCTCTGCCACTCCCCCTGCTTGTTCTCCTTCTGTCAAATAAATAAATAAAATCTCTTAAAATACATATTTATTTATTTTCATTAATTTTTTTTTTTTTTTTTTAATTTTAAGTAGGCTCCACACCCAACATGGGGCTTCAACTCATGACGCTGGGATTAAGAGTCGCATGCTCTACAAACTGAGCCAGCCGGCTGCCCCAGACATTGACTCTTTTTATTTATTTTTTTTTTAAGATTTTTATTTATTTGAGAGAGAGAGAAAGAGAGAGAGCATATGAGAGGGGGCAGGGTCAGAGGGAGAAGCAGACTCCCTGCCGAGCAGGGAGCCTGATGCGGGACTCGATCCAGGGACTCCAGGATCATGACCTGAGCCGAAGGCAGTCGCTTAACCAAC
>NC_058407.1:161615729-161748529 GCF_002201575.2 Neomonachus schauinslandi | reverse complement strand
CTGAGCCGAAGGCAGTCGCTTAACCAACTGAGCCACCCAGGCACCCCCCCAGACATTGGACTCTTTTTAGAGCCTAGCCAGTTGTCTCCAAGACTGTCCCACATTCTGGATTTGTCTGATTGTTTCCCCATGATCAGATTCAGGCTAAACATTTTTGACACAGAACTATATAGATGATGTTGTATACATCTTACTATACCCATCATATCAGGAGGGACACAAGGCTGTTTTAATACATATGATGAAGCTGAATTCAGCTCAAAATATCATCCCAGATGATATTGTAAATAGCAAAACATCTAAAAGGGTATGTTCCCCCCACTGATTTATTTATTTTTGGCACGTCTACGTGGGTTAGTTTCTGGGATGATATTTTGAGACTATGTGACTATGTGTTCCCCAAAGGCATTTCACCCAATCCTTGCTTAAATCAATTATTACACTGGGGATTGAAAAAAAGTGATTTTCTAATTCGATCACGCCTTCTATATTTATTATCTGAAAACCTTCTATAAAGACTTTCTCTTGTGCCTCCTCTTTGTTGAGTAGCACAAGGATTGATTTTTTTTTTAATTTGATATAACAGAATCCATTACGTTCATTATATAATCATTATGTTCATTTTTCATGCTCAAATTGTCCCAAATTTGGCCTGTGGGAAATTCTTCAAGCTGGTTCCTATGTCCTTTTGACATATCTCCATCAGTCACTGAGCATCTACTTGCCCAACAAGATGTCCCAGGCCCATCTGTTACTCTCCCTTCCTCAAACCTGGAAGCAGTCATTTCTCTAAGAAGCCCTGGTTCCTTTAAGTGAAGAATGATATTCACAAAACAAGATCTGAGTGCTCACTACCTTTGTTTCTAGGCCGGTGGCATCACAAAGCATACATCTGTTCTTTGTCCCCAGTTCCTGGCAGGGAGCTTCAAAAAACCTTGGCATTTTCTAAGTGCCAGAAGGGTCATTGTTATGCAAATGAGGTGACTCAGGTGGGGCCCCTAAATAGCTTCAGGATGGGGGCTGGTCATCAGAAAAACCAACCATTCAATGCAACTTTGGGCCAGCTGGATCTCCAGGGAAAGAAACAGGGAGGGAGGTCAGCTGGAGAATGAGTTCAGTCACATAGCCAATGATCTAATCAGCCATTCCTATGCAATGAAATCCCAATAGAAGTTCTGGATGTTCAAGCTCAATACAGCTTCCTCCTTAGTGAACAGTCGGTGTGGTGGGAGGGGATGATGAGCCTGGATCTACATAAACTCTTGAGTCTCCTCCCCACCCCTCTGCTCTCAGACCTTGCCCTATGTGTCTTTTCCACTGGTTGTTTCTAATTTGTATCCTTTAAAACTGTCATTGTGAGTAAAGTGCTGTCAGTGAGTTCTGGGTCATTCTAGCAAGTTATCAAAACAGAGGGGATCATGAGACCCCCAAATTTATAACCAGTTGCTCAGAAGTGCAGGTGGCCCCCAACTTAGAGCTGCCATCTGAAGTAGAGGCAGTCTTGTGCAAGACTATAACCTAAACGTGCAGAGTCTGAGGCTAACTCCAGGTAGTATCGGAACTGAACAGCAGGTCATTTGAACTGAACTGGGTGTTAGCTGGCGTCAGAACATGAAAGGTTCTGGGGCACCTGGGTGGCATGGTCCGTTAAGCGTCCAACTCTTGGTTTCGGCCTAGGTCGTGATCCCACCATCATGAAATCAAGCAAACCCCGTGTCAGCCCCATGTCAGGCTCCACACCCAGCACAGAGTCTACTTGAGATTCTCTCCCCCCTCCCTCTGCCCCTCCTGCTCATGCTCTCTCTCTCTCAAATAAATAAATAAATCTTAAAAAAAAAAAAGAACATGAAAGGTTCTTTCTGTAAACACAGCTACAAAATACTATTTATACACACATACACACTCAAATTATAAATTTGCAAATGTGCCATGACAATAAACACATTTTTTTAAAAAAATCTTATGTTCAGGTCAACTCCCAAATGAAATCCAACACCACATGAAAATCACATTAACACACATGGATCCACCTTTTTTTTTTTTTTTTTAAGTAGGCTCCATGCCCAGTCGGAGCCCAAGGCAGGGTTCAAACTTACAACCGAGATCAAGACCTGAGCTGAGATCAAGACTCAGATGCTTAATCGACTGAGCCGCCCAAGCACCCCCACACGTGTACCTTATTATTTTTCACAGCTGCACAGCAATATCTATATAGTGTGGATATATCATGCTTTTTTCAACCAATATCTGGCAGTTGTTTGCTACGTATGCTTTTAGCATAACCTCGTGTGTTTGCTGTTTTGTATTTGTAAAGATGTACCTTCGAGGCAAATTCACACAACTGGGCCTGCTGGATCATGGGTAAATGCACGAGAATTTGGTAGACTGCCAAAAGCCCCTCCACACAGGTTACACCATTCTGGACTCCCAGCAGCAAGGTGTGAGTACCTGTTTTCCCAGAGCTTCACCAGCTATGCATGCTGTCCAGTTTTTGAACTTTTGCTATTTTGGTAGGTGAGAAATGTCAGTGTAGTTTTAATGTGCATGTCCTTCATTATGAGTAAATTTGAGCATTTTTTCATATGCTTAAAGTCTATTTGTAGAGTTTTTTTAGAGACTTGCCTACTTAGGTGTTTTGGACAATTTTTTCCATTAGGTCTTAGGTCTTTTTTCTTTCAACTTATAAGAGCAATTTGTAGAGTGGAAAAATTAACTCCTTCTTTATATAAGGGGCAAATATTTCCCCCTCTTCATCATTTGTCTTTTGATATGCTTATAACCACACAAATCTTTTTTAAAAACCATTGGTAAATTCAATCTTTTACTGCCTCTAGATTTTGAATCACACAGAACACCTTTCTCCAAGATATAAAATAATGCATCTAACTCTGTTATTTATAAATTTTTTTCAACATTGAGATCTCTGACCCAGTGGAGTTTATTCTGACAAATTGGCAAAGCCAATTTTAAATTTTCACAGGTAGCTATCTAGTTGCCAACATCACCTATCTTAAAAGTATATTTCCCCCCCCCAGGGAAAAGAGATACCACATTTATTATATACAAAATTCCCATATGTTTTTGGGTCTATTCCTGAAATTTTATTCTGTTGCATCGATCTGTCTCAAAAGGAGCCAAAACACTTTTAATTACAGATGCCTTATAGTAAGTTTTAATATCTAGTAGGACTAGTCTTTCTTATTACTGTATCAAGGCTTTCCTAACCATTCTCGCATGTTTATTTTTCCATATGAATCAATGAGTGTGGCTCCAGGAAAAAAAAAAAAAAGGTTATTGAAACTTTTAATGGGATTTTATCAGATTTATGTATTAAAGAGAATCGGCATCTTTAGAACACTGAGTCACCATATCTAAAAACAAGAGGTATGTCTGTCTGTTCAAGACATTTTTAGATCTTTCAGGAATGTTTTCAGTTTTCATCACAGAGATTTCAGGATATTTCTTTTTAAATTTATTTCTACATACTTACTTATCTTTTATATAGCTGCTGTAGAGGGGGGTCTTCTCTTCCACTATGGCTTCTAACTGGTTATTGTTTGGAAATATATTACTATATCCTGCTACCTTACTGATTTCTTTCATTTGAGTTTGTGTTAATTTTATCATTGATTTTCTTGGATTCTTCCATAGTTTTACTTCTTTTGTTTCTAAAACTTATGCACTTGGTACATTTTTAGTAGGATATTCTCATTTCCCAAAACTCATACATAAATTGAGTCTATATACTTTTATGCTATTGTGTATATTAGACTATTTTAATTTCAGATCACTGGAATCTGTGTAAAATCCTACCACACTATACATTCTCACACCCATCTCACAGTGACAATGACAACCCAAACTAACATCTCCTAGATTCCTAGAGCCTCCTATGCTGATCTCAGCACCTACAAACCAAGGAGCTGTCCCTAAGCCCAACACCACTCAGTCTGTATGACAGGAAGCAACTTTAAGAGAGTTCCACTTGGAATCTCAACACACTCAGTCTCTTCATCCCACCTCTTCAGCCACAATATTGAATGAAGCCCCTCTAACCATCTACCCTTTCCTCAGTTCCTGCCCTAAAATCTGCCTATCATGTCCTATCGAAGCTCACGTAAAAATGGCAAAGAAGTGGGGCAGCAGCTAGTTAAGCATCCAACTCTTGATTTAGGCTCAGGTCATGATCTCAGGGTCCTGAGATCCAGCCCTGCGTCAGGCTCTGCCCTGGGTGTGGAGCCTGCTTGAGATCCTCTCTCTCTCTGCCCATCCTCTCCCCCCTCCCCTGCTCGCACTCTCTCTCTCTAAAAGAATTTAAACTAAAATTTTTAACAAATTGTTAAAAAATGGCAAAGAAATATAACACTCTCAAGATGGAGGCAAAGAAATAAGACTGCCTAATGAGCTCAGGTGGACCACACACCAATACAGAATGCAAGAGATGTTAGCTAACTGCAGGATCCAAGTCCACTCCTTCCCAGTTACAGTACCTTTTCTTTCTTCACATAATTCATAATTTTGCCAAGGTCCTCAACATCAACAACAGAATTTAGATTCTGATGGTCTTCAGTACCAGACTCTTCCTCACTGGTGCTCTCAAAGGGCTCTTCCTCCTGGAACATCAATGTTTCAGAAACACATTGTTCAAAGTAGCAAACCTCCCAAATTGTGAGTTCACTGGATAGATTTGAGATATTTCAGGCTAGAGATCAGCAAACTATGGCCCACAAGCCAAGTGCAGCCAGCCTCAGGCCAAATCTAAAGGCAACCATCACTGGCAGATCATCTGTAGCTACTTTTGTGATACAGTGGCAGAATTAATAGTTCCAACAGAAACCATATGACCCACAAAGATGGAATATGTACCAACTGACCCAACAGAAAAAGTTTCCTGACCTCTGTTTGAGACACAGAGCCAACCAGGTTTAGTGAGGAACTAAATGAAGCAATAAGGAAAAGGAAGGAATTAAGCATGGCTCTCAAGTTTCTTCTTTTTTTAATAATTTTTTTTTAAGGTTTTATTTATTCATTTGATAGCGACAGATACAGCGAGAGAGGGAACACAAGCAGGGGGAGTGGGAGAGGGAGAACCAGGCTTCCCGCTGAGCAGGGAGCCCAATGCAGAGCTCGATCCCAGGACCCTGGGATCATGACCTGAGCCGAAGGCAGACGCTTAACAACTGAGCCACCCAGGCGCCCCTCAAGTTTCTTTTTTAAGTAACTGAGATGGTGGTGCTGTTTACTGAGATGAGAAAGATTTGGGGAGAAACAGACCAAGAGAATGGAAATGAAAAGCTCCATTTTGAATTTGTAAAGCATGAGATGCCTGAGACATCCAAGCAGAGATTTTAAAGAGGATGCACAGAAGAGAACAAAATTCAGGATAAACTTCAGAGCTGGAAATATAAACCTGGGAATGACTAGCATATAGACAGAACTTAAGGCCATGAAACTAGATAAGCCCATCCAGGAAAAAAGTATCAACAAAGAAAAGAACCTCTCACCAAGCCCTGAATCTTTCCACCATGTAGAGGTTAGTTAAGGGTGGATGATCCCAAGTGAAAAAGGAAGAAAACCATGAGAATAGTATCGTGAAAGTCAAGAGAAGAGAGTGATTCAAAGAAGGAGCGGTATCGAATACTATTGAGAGGGCAAGTAAAATGAAGACAGAGAAATGTCCATGGGGCTTGACAACACGATGTCCTGGGACCTAGGAAAGAGCAGCACTGTGGGGCAGAGAGCCAAACCAGAGTGGGTGAGCATGACCTGGGATTTCTGCTCCCAGCTGCAGAGCAGAGGATACTGAATACCCCTCCTATGGAAAATAACACTGAATAACAGAATATTTTAATAGCATAATTTTAAATGTATCACTGAGTTGGCAAACATATTACTAATTCAAAGAGGACAAATATGAACTAAAAAGGGAATCCTAAGAGATAAGCGAGAGATGGAGCTGAGAGTATCTGCTGAACTCTGGAGAACCTAACTGACAGCTGGATAGGACCAGGGAAGAGCAGGCTAAGTCAAGGAGACAATACTGGGAGGAGAGACTAAAGTCTCAGAAATCTCAGAAGACCAAAGTCAAAGCTGGGACCCCATGAGGCTGCATTTCTCATGTACAGATAAATTAGAAATAAATGTCCTGTGTGAGAGGAGAAAACAGAAAGATAGGCAGAAAATTTGGGGGAAAAAACAGAGCAAAGAATAGATAAAGGGATTTTATTCAACGTTTCTAAAGTTTCTGGGAGGAGCAGAAGAGGATCTTATAATACAAATTCAGTATCAAGTTAAACTGAAGTTCCCAAAAGCAATACTCTAACTAGAAGACAGGGGATCAATGTTGTCAATTTTCTGGAAAAAAAAAATAAAAATTACTCCAAGCTAGAACTTTACTCAGTGAAGCATCAATCAACTATGAAGGCAGGATAAAGACATGCAGATATAAAAATTCTGGAAATTTACTTCCAAAACACCCCTTCTCAGAGACCTACTGGAGAATGTGCTCCAAAAACAAGAGCCAACCAAGAAATAAGAAGATAGAAGATACCAGAATCAGGGAATCCAACCCAGGAAGCCAGTCAAAGGAAGGACTTCACCCACACCAAGTCTTGGAGAGCAGCCACGCCTCCGAGGACGTGGAGGAGAAAAGACTCATGAGAAGCCTCCAAGAAATCAATAAAAACTACAGAACACTGAAAAATAATTTTCAGTTCCACTAGAATTTTGGAATCAATTAGTGATAGTTATAGAGAAATCAAAGCAGATGCAGCCGCTATCTAAGGGAAATACATGTGTAGGAATGAACACGGAATACCACAGAACACAGGACAGATGGGAGCATGTACACGGTCACAATTATGACACAACAAGCCAGGGTCTGGCCAGAAGGTGTGATACAACTGTACCAAGAAAAATGAGAGAAGTGATACTGTGTGTGTGTGTCTATGTGAGACAGAGATTCTGAAGTGTTTTAAAAATCAAGAAATAGCAAGAAGGGCCTATTAGTTAGGAATATAGAGGTAAATATCTGATGAAAAAGCTAGAATTGAGAATGACTGCCCTGGGAAAATAAGAATTAGAATAAGGCAAGAAAGTACAGTTTTTAATCATAAGCCTAGAAGCACTATTTGAGGGTTTAAATGTACAAGTGTTACTTTTGATTTAAAAAAAATTTTTTTTTTACTTAAGTTTGTTTAAACGTTAAGACCCGAGGCTGATATCAGCAAAAATGGCAGAGTAGATAACTCAAAGGGCCCGTTCTCCCATAGAAACAACCAAAACTTAAGTAAAAACCAACAGATTGAACTCTAATTCCCAGAGTTCTGACAAAGGTTTAAAAGAACCAAGTAAACACTGAATCAAGAAAAAGGAAACTTGGGGCACCTGGATGACTCAGTCGGTTGAGCATCTGCCTTAGGCTCAGGTCATGATAGGCCTATCATTGGATAGCGAAAACTGCTTACTTCACTTCTGGCCTATTTCAGTTGTGAGAAATCAACTGAAACCATCCCTGAGGAAACACAGACCTACTAGATAAAGACTTACTAGATAAAGACTTCAAGTCAATGGTCTTAAATATGCTCCAAGAGCTGAAGGAAACCAGGAGAACAATGTCCCAACAAATTGAGAACATCAACACACAGAGACAGAAATTAGAGAAAGGAAACAAAGAAATTCTTGATCTGAAAAGTCTAATAACCGAACTAAAAATTTCACTAGAGGGTATCAGTAGATTTGAGCAGGCAGAAAAACCAGCAAACATGAACACAGATCAGCTGGAAAGTGACCAGTCTGAAAAATGAACAAGTGTACCAACACATATAAAAGGGGCACTCTGAAATAAGCAGTGCTTGCACAGAACTGTGAGTGTACTGAACACCACTGGGTTGTATCCTTTACAACCGTTAATCGGACGTACATGAATTTTACCTCAACTTTTTTAAACAGTGTAAAAAAATATTAAGGGCCAATGGGAGGGGAGATAAGCACAGCAAAAAGACTAGCTAGAAAAGAGAACAGAAAAATGAAGCAGCAGCTGAAACATACAGAATAAAAGAAACATTTGTTTCTTCCTTGCTTTTCCTGTTCCTTTGAACAGGATGATTTCAGGGCATGTTTGTAAGTTTAGAGAACAATCTAGTGGAGGTGAAGAGACTACCAAGGCCGAGAGAGAGACACAGAAAACAGAGACAAAGCCCCTGATTCCAGAGCATGCAGAGTGGCTTTGACAGGACTCAGACCCGAGGTCTCCTGCGGCATAAGAGATGGAGAGGATGTGTAGATGGGGTGGAGGACACTATACAAGACTTCTGGCAGCTTCCTAAGATAGCTGGAGGAAGGAGCAGGGAGAAAGAGTATTCAATAGTGATCTTGGAGAGAGAGAAAGGGAACTTACACAAGAACGCTGGACACTGCTGGGCACGCCTGAGTGCACACCTGGGCCTGTGGTGAGGAATCCAGGGTCAAAGAGCAAGCAGCAGGCAAATGGGAAGGCAAATGGTAGGTTTCAACCTGGCTTGGGGTTTGACCATTTGGGTTAGAAAAGGGACTGGAAGGCAAGGCAATTGAAGATTGTTTATAAAAGAATGAATATAAAAACTAAACTGGGTAAGGACAGAAGTGAAGTAATCAGTTTTCACTATCCAATGAAAAAGGTATGGGACCAAAAGAATTTTAAAGCAGGACACCTGAGAGAGATCAGTCAAGGTCACGGAAACATAAAATTTCAGAAGTGACCGTGGAAGTGAGAGGCCAAGGTCAGCGAAGACAATGGCTGTTGGCGGTGTGAAGGCCAGGCACCTGGCAGACCAGGACACTGGATCAATCACCTGCACGGATGGCTTTGCCCCAAAAAGTAACAACAGAAACAAGGGTGAAGAGAAAGTGAGTCAGCAAGTACAGTGGTTCCTGAATGACACAAGTGAGCAGGTGACCAAAGGATGATGGACAGCCGTGAAGACAAGCAGTGATGAAATGGTCGGGTGACATGAGCTTCCAAGGAACGAGGGTCCCTGAACAAGGACCAAAGAGACATGTTTAGAATGTGAGGGACAGGGGCACCTGGGTGGCTCAGATGGTTGGGCATCTGCCTCCAGCTCAGGTCATGATTTCAGGGCCCTGGGATTGAGCCCCGCATCAGGCTCCCTGCTCAGCGGGGAGCCTGCTTCTCCCTCTCCCTCTGCCTCTCCCCCTGCTTGCTTGCTCGCTCTGTCTCTCTCTCTCAAATAAATAAATAAAATGCTTAAAAATAAAAATTTAAAAATTTAAAAAAAAAAAAAAGACTGTGAGGGACAAAAAGAGAGGAATCTAGGATGACGGGCAGCCTTCCAGTCTAATTAATAAGGAGTCGTTCAGTAAGAGAGGTCGGGAGGAAGACATGGTTAGGGGATATGGAGACAGGACATACGTAACCTCAGGCCTCTGCCTCCGACCCTCCAACTACGGGAGAAGCCTGCTACCCTGGCAACGCAACCATTAAAGCAGGGAAACAGGAAAGTATGCTGCCCACGCTGGCTTCACTCGGAAGGCCGCACGCAATCTAAAACGCCCCCACGGGAGCCACAGATCTTCCTTCTAACCAGAAGCCAGGGAAGGCGTTTCTCGGGGCAGAGGTTAAGGTCCAGCATCCCCACACACAGGAGGAAAGCAGCGAGACCCGGACACAGGGGCTCCATACCGCGGACGACTCGCACTGGCCTCTCTTGCAGTTGCCGTCACAGGGCTTTTTCTCTCCTTTCTGAAGTGTCTGCAGCCGGGCAAGGAACTTGGTCTTCCAGGCTCTGAAGTCTGCTTCGATGCTGCCATGTTTGCTCTTAGCCACGTCACAGTCCCCCTCCCCTCTAGTCGCCACACGATGAGCACCAAGCATCCAGAGCCACTTATCGACATTCTTGCCAACCTGCAAGACGAAGACAGAGGCGCTAAGACACAATCCTCTAAATCACAGGCTGGGAGGTTGCTCTGCAAAAGGCCCAAGTTCCTCTGGGACCCCATCACTGGCTGCTGCTGGGAAGAGGGAACTTGGCCTAAACGGGCCCTCCAGGCCCAGCTGCAACCTGCAAACACTACATTGGTTACATCGGATAAGATCCTGCAAAAGACTCTTTAAACAAGGGGACAAACCCTTTTACTAAGGTAAGGATTACTACCTAAAAAAGACTTTGAAAACTACTATTCTAAGTTGTGGTCAGAATAACATAACTCATTAGCAAAATAAATTTGTTCCAAAATGTAGCAAAGCCCATTTTAATAACAAAAGGCAAATGCAGCCCATTTGGCAAGACTCAGACTTCATCAATTCCGAACTTTAATGTACTGCAAGAAGAAGCAGTTAAGCTGAGGCACAGGGATTACCAAGAAGCACAATGAAGAGTTCAAAAACTTAATAGGCTTTCTGAGTGGCAAGGCATTAAACAAAACATTTACATATCTGAATTGTACCATTTTTTGGGTCTACTTCCTTTGAAAATATGGGCAGAAATACACATCTTGATGTAACTACTGAGTGAAAATCTTATGGAAAGATCTCCACTTTCACCTTTATACACATTCTACCAAAGACAGCTGAGCCAGGCTGGGCCCATTTTGGGAAGAGGTACATATACAAAAGTTCTAGTAAATGTTTAAAACCACAAGAAACAGAGAGGCTCTGTATTTTTATTATTTAAAATATAGAGAACAGAATGCAAAAGGAGCCAAGTTAACTTCATTTAGAAAAAAGATCTAGGAAAACAAAACAATGTTTTATTACACAAAAGGCAGTGAATGTTTTTCTTCTAT
Source organism: Neomonachus schauinslandi (assembly GCF_002201575.2). Classification (NCBI taxonomy): domain Eukaryota; kingdom Metazoa; phylum Chordata; class Mammalia; order Carnivora; family Phocidae; genus Neomonachus; species Neomonachus schauinslandi. The sequence continues at coordinate 161,737,747 of NC_058407.1, read as the reverse complement.
TTCCCTTTAAAAATTAATGATTAAAAGACAATGAGCTCAACTGTTAGTTTGAGCCATAAAGGCTGTTCAACAACAGAACAGGTGGCTGAGAAAGTCCAGAATCAGTGATCTTTCATCCACAAGGTCCTGCCTGGGGACAGCAGACTGGACGTGATGGCCATGAATCCAGATCACTATGACACTAGACAATAGGAGGTATAAGCATTTTATTCAATAAAAATTTACTTGAGAACTTGCTATACCCCAAGCTTGGAAACATGTGTGCAGCAATTCCCCACTATAAAGAGTAACACAGGGGCGCCTGGGTGGCTCAGTCGTTGGGCGTCTGCCTTCGGCTCAGGTCATGATCCCAGGGTCCTGGGATCGAGCCCCGCATCGGGCTCCCTGCTCCTCGGGAAGCCTGCTTCTCCCTCTCCCACTCCCCCTGTTTGTGTTCCCTCTCTTGCTATGTCTCTCTCAAATAAATAAATAAATAACACAAGAAGTTTATTATTAAACACCAAAGTTCGGGGACTATTTCACATACACATGTGAATGGGTGTGTGTGTGAATTTTTTTTAATTATAATAGAGAATTTATCCCTATAATTCAACACATACCTACCTTGTTGAAGTGGCTCGCATAGGCAGAATTTCCCAGGCCAAATACAGCGTACCTCATACCCTTCAGGTAAGTTTTGCCAAATCGAAAATCACTGGATGCTTCCTCCAGCCATTTGCAGAACCACTCTGCACTTTCAGGGGGTCGACCTTCAGTGTATGTAGCAACCACGAAGGCACAAACGTTCTTACTGGTAACCTAACCGAGAAAGTAATTATTTCAGAATATTCAAGAACAACTTATCAGTAAAGAAAATCCCTTTTTAAAATGCTGACATCGGGCACCTGGATGGTTCAGTCGTTAAGCGTCTGCCTTCGGCTCAGGTCATGATCCCAGGGTCCTGGGATCGAGCCCCACATCGGGCTCCCTGCTCCACAGGAAACCTGCTTCTCCCTCTCCCACTCCCCTTGCTTGTGTTCCCTCTCTCGCTGTTTCTATCTGTCAAATTTTAAAAATCTTTAAAAAATAAAATAAAATAAAATGCTGACATCCACATCAGTACTAACCTCAGACAACAAAGGTGCTTTCAAAACGTTATTCATTTTCAAAAGTAAAAGAAAACAGAGCAAGGACACCTTGAATGGGGAGAAAACCCAGTCTCTGGCTCCTGCCAATATACCCCCAGGTGCCCCTAACTATGTACTCCATTCCAATTCTCAAGCCGTAAGTTCCTATCATTTCCAACTGTCATATTGGAAACAAAATCCAAATCAGTCAGGAAGAAACACAGAAAGAGAGCTTTAAAATTACCTAAAAAACTAAAACAACAAAACTTTTTAAATGTAAAGTAACTTATTAACACTTGGTACCACTGTCTACAAGAGGAAAGAAAATACCCCCCGGACCTGGTAGCCATGGTATTCCATCTGCTTGAATGCACTTTAAAAATTCTAAGTCATAAGGGCTCCTGGGTGGCTCAGTCATTGAACGTCTACCTTCGGCTCAGGTCATGATCCCAGGGTCCTGGGATCAAGCCCCACATCGGGCTCCCTGCTCAGTGGGAAGCCTGCTTCTCCCTCTCCCACTCCCCCTACTTGTATTCCCTCTCTTGCTGTGTCTCTCTCTATCAAATAAATAAATAAAATCTTAAAAAAAAAAAAATTCTGGGCGCCTGGGTGGCTCGGTTGGTTAAGCGACTGCCTTCGGCTCAGGTCATGATCCTGGAGTCCCTGGATCGAGTCCCGCATCGGGCTCCCTGCTCGGCAGGGAGTCTGCTTCGTCCTCTGACCCTATCCCCTCTCATGTGTTCTCTCTCTCTCATTCTCTCTCTCTCAAATAAATAAATAAAATCTTTAAAAATAAATAAATAAATTAAATAAAAATTAAAAAAATTCTAAGTCATGAGATAAGTTATAAGCAATCCATTATTAATAATAAAGACTCAAAGGTTGCTAATAATTTTTCACAAGTAATTCTGAGCAGATTCAAGTACACTCACTTGCACTCCACTATTCTCTTATGGGAGAAAGAAATGGACAGTTACAGCTGGGTTATCCATTAAGAAGGGGCTGGCAAACTATGTTCCACAGGCCCAGTCCAGCTCACTGCCTGTTTTGTTTTGTTTTTTTAAACAAGGTGTTATTGAAACACAGCCACACTCGTTCATTTACATGTTGCCTATGACCACACAAAGCTAATATTCACTATCTGGCCCTTTACAAAAGAAATTTGTCAACCCCTGCTCTATGTGCTTCAGAATCATCTGGAGCACCTTTCTAACAAGTTCCCAGGAGATGCTGATATTGTAAGTTCAAGGACCACACCCTGAGAACCCCTACTATAAGGCAAACTCCCCTGAGTACAGCTAGGAGAAGGAGAGGGATTTCTCTGAAGAAATTAAACCCATGTAAATCTTAAGTAATGCACAGAGGTCACACAGGCAGTAAGAGATTTCTCTAACTCCAAAACCCATATTCTCTCTGCTACCCAAGTGGCTCCTGACCTCTCAGTCAGCTCATACATGGTTCATAGGCTCAGCACACTGCCATCCATCACCCTTACTTGATTATGAGATCCGTAGCAGGAGGGAGGAGGGAACTTCAAACCACCCAACCTTTCCCACCCTTACCCCTGCCGCAGGAAAGACTACACACCAGAGGGGCAGGTCCCACACCACATATTCAACACCTCTGACTGACACTGAAAACGCAACCAACTGAAAACTCCTTAGCATGAAAATCAAATTTATTCTGAAGATTCTATTTATCCCAGAATGCAGGAGGTCAATTACATTTGAGAGTTTGGACTGAAGAAAAAAATAACATAATTACCAACCTCCTCTACTAGATGATCATCTGGATCATATTCTTTCAGATTAATAACAGCCACGGGGAGATCTAGGGAGGTAACTGCTTCAGCAAGACTTGTTGCAAATCCCTAATAGAAAAAAAAAATCACGAAGTCTTCAATAAGCTAAATAAGCAAAATACAGTCTTCATTTACTCTTGTTGGCAAAGGAATAAAGCATTTATCATGGAAAACTTTTTCACTGACTGACACTTATCATCATAAACACAAATACCTATTCCCACTTTTTCCATTTTCTCAAGCATCTTTATAGAGATCAATCATTCAACTGTGCTGTTCTCACTCTGTAAGTACGTATGCGGGACTACATCTAAATTGGCTTTTTGACATTCCAGCTGCCTTGCCCCACTAGAATAAACATATAGGTGATAAGAAATACTGAAGAGGAAAGAGAATGTGATATATGAGAAATGCGACACATTTCTGGAAGACAGAAAGCAAACAGAAGCAGGTTGACGGGGAGGAAAAGCCCTAGGGGAGAGTCTATATGCCTGACAAAACCCTAGAGAGGTTCTGGGCGCAGAAGCAGCCACTACAGTGAAGCTGTGAGGAAAACCTGGGGCAGAGAAAAACCAATCAGCAGACAATCTGTATACAGGACAAGTGCACACCAAGCCTGGGCAGCATGTGCCCTTTACCCCCAGACAAAACACCCGCTAGCTCTTCTCCAGACAAAATGAACCAAACGTTTGGGGAAAGCTAACACTTCTGGCCCCATGGCTAACTTCTAGGCACTCTGAAAAAACGTCTTCCTACTTTTCGCTTAGTAGTCTTACACTTGGTTCCCCATCTCCCAGGATGAAAGCTAAGCCTACCAAGCATCTATTACTTTACTGGGCATCTACTAGGCCAGTCTCAGTTCTGGGCAATATTACACAACAGTGAACAAGACACACACAGTCTCTGCTTCAGGAGCTTATGTTCTAATGGGCAGAGACAGAGCAAACGTGGAAATGAGAAAAGACATAGTTAATCAGATGATGTGCTATGGAAGAAAATAAATCAGGATAAGGGGTAAGAACACAGGTAGGGATAGGTCTGGGGACAGTTTTATCTTAAACAGGGAGGGTCAGGACAGGTGTATAAGATTAAAAAATAAATAAATATTTAGTCTTTCTCCCTAGTTCCTGGCACAAAGCTTCTAAAACCCTTGGAACTTACCGACTTTGGTAAGCTAATGAAATAACTCATGGGGAGGTGGGCCCCAGGTAGCTTCAGGATGGGGGACGGTCACCACAAAACCAATTATGTGATTAAAGGTTTAGAACTTTCAGCACCATTGCTCCCAGTGAGTTCAATCATCCATGGCCAATGATTTAAAATGTCCACTAAAACCCCTAAATGACAGGACTCGGCGTTTCTGGTTTGGTGAACACACTGATGTGCTGAGGAAGTGGTGGGTAGAGAGAGGGCACGGAAGCTCCAAGCCACCCCTCACCACCAGACCTTGCCGTATGCGTGTCTGCCATTTGTCTGTTTCTGCCTTGTATCCTTTCTTTTTTTTTTTTTTTTTTTAAAGATTTTATCTATTTGACAGAGAAACACAGCGAGAGAGGGAACACAGGCAGGGGGAGTGGGAGAGGAAGAAGCAGGCTTCCCGCTGAGCAGGGAGCCCGACGCGGGGCTCAATCCCAGGACCCCGGGATCATGACCTGAGCCGAAGGCAGACGCTCAACGACTAAGCCACCCAGGCGCTCCTGCCTTGTATCCTTTCTAATAAACCAGGAAGCATAGTTAGTTGGGCAATTTCCTGATTCTGCGAATCCTTCTAGGAAATGATCGAACCTAAGGAGAGGACTGTGGTATCAAGTTTATAGCTGGTCTGGTCACAAGTACAAGTGGCCCCTGGGACTAGTGACTGGCGTCTGAAGCAGAGACAGTCGTGCAGACTGGGTCCTTATACCTGAGGAGTCTGACAAAAACTCTGGGTAGTTCATGTCACAACTGGAGAGCCAGTGTGGAAAAATGACAAGTATTTGGTATAAGAGGCCTCAAAGATAGACTTGAGCCAAACCTGAAGGACATGCGAGACAAGCCATGAGGATACCCCAAGCAGAACAACATGTAAGTGAAAAGGCCCAAAGGAGGGAGCAGGCTTGGCAAGGAGGTTAGTAAGACTGGAGACGTGGGGGGGCGCCTGGGTGGCTCAGTCGGTTAAGCGTCTGCCTTCGGCTCAGGTCATGATCCCAGGGTCCTGGGATTGAGCCCCACATCGGGGGTCCCTGCTCAGTGGGGAGCCTGCTTCTCCCTCTGCCTCTGCCTGCAGCTCTCTCTGCTTGTGCTCTCTCTCTGACAAATAAATAAAAAAATAAAAAAATTTAAAAAGACTGGAGACGTGGGGACCAAGGACGAGAGGTAAAAGAGATAGTGGAGAACCAGACGTGAAGGCCTCCTGGCCACTGTGAGGTCACTGTGATTTACTCTAAGTGAATGAGGAGGTCATTGCTGGGTTTTTAAGCTGAAGGGAACGTGATTTCACTTAAGTTTTCCAAGTCCCTGTGGCTCCTGAGCTGAGAGGACACTGAAGCCAGAGGACGGGCCGAGCAGCGCTGAATGAAGGGGACTGACCGGCAGTGAGGTGACTGCTGTGATCCAGACAAAAGCAGAGGGTGCCGTGAGCCAGGGTGCAGAGAAGTGACTGGCACCTGGATCCATTTTGAAAGTAGAACAAACAGCATTTGCTAAAAATGGCATGGGGGTAGTAGGAAAAAGAATTCAAAGGGTTTCTTTTTTTTTTACCTAGGCAACTGGAAAGATAAAGTTGCCATTTACTGAAATGGTAAAGATTCTAAGTGGAAAAGGTCTAGGCAAAAAAAAGGGGAGTTCAGTTGGAGCGTACTAATTTTGAGATGCCTACCAGACATCACATGAAGATCTACGATAGGCCACTGGATATGAGAGTCTGGAGTTGAGGGGAACAGTTCAGATTAAAAACATATTGGGGGGGGCGCCTGGGTGGCTCAGTCGTTAAGCGTCTGCCTTCGGCTCAGGTCATGGTCCCAGGGTCCTGGGATCGAGCCCCGCGTCGGGCTCCCCGCTCAGCGGGAAGCCTGCCTCTCCCTCTCCCACTCCCCCTGCCTGTGCTCCTCTCTCACTGTGTCTCTCTCTGTCAAATAAATAAATAAAATCTTTAAAAAAAATTAAAAAAAAAAAAACATATTGGGAGGCCACCACTGAATACAAACCAAGGCCTGCGGGTCAAATCCAGCCCTCCATTTGTTTCGGTACATAAAAGTTCCTGGGACCCAGTCATGCCACTTATTTACCCATGGTCTGTGGCTACTTCCACACCACAGCCGCAGAGCTAAGTAGCTGCGACAAGACTGTATGGCTCACAAAAACTACAAACCTAAAAACACAGTATATAAAATAAAATACCTTGCCCTTTATAGAAAAAGTTTGCCAAATTGCTCTAGATAACAAGATCACTTAGAGTGAGTGCAAATAAAGACAAGGACTGTGCCTTGGGACACTCAATCTTTCGAGGCCAAGAAGATGAGGAGAAATCTGCAAATGACAGTGAGGAAGACTAGCCTTGGCCGAGTAGGAGCATGACCTAGAGAACAGTGTCAAGGAAGATGAAGAGTGAGAATTAATTAGCAACATGGAAGTCACTGGGAACACTCGGGGCATGCAAGCCACACAAGAGTGGCCCAAGGAAAACAGAAGTAGGGAAACTGGAGATTTGGAGAGTGGCACAGACACGTTCAAGGAGCTTTATTCTAAAAAAAGAAAGAATGAAAGAAGAAAAAGAAAGAAAGAAAGGAAAGGAAAGGAAAAAAATTGAGGTGGTAGTTAAGAGGGAGATATGGGGTCAATAGGTAACATGGCATGCCCTGACCCACCGTGCACAGAACATTTGGTAATATGGCATGCCCTGACCCATCGAGCACAGAAAATTTATAATTAGAGAACACAAATCTGTGCACACTGTAACAGAGAAAATCCACAATAGCTACCCCATCATTCGGTCCTAAATATTAATAGAAAACCATGGATCACTAAGAATATAAGAACAATCAGCAGGAAGGAGAAATAGTAGCAACAGAAAAAGTGAGAAAGCAGATAAATCAGGGAACAGAAAAACAAATTCAGTGAGATATATTCTTTTTTTTTTTAAGATGTTATTTATTTGAGAGAGAGAGAGAGAGCACAAGCCGGGGGAGAGGCAGAGAGAGAGAGAGAAGCAGGCTCCCTGCTAAGCAAGGGAGTCCAATGCAGGACTCGATCCCAGGACCCTGAGATCATGACCTGAGCCAAAGGCAGACGCTTAACCGACTGAGCCACCTAGGTGCCCCTACTAAGATATATTCTTAAATAACTAACAAAATAATATAAAAACTGAAAAAAGTGATGTTTTTGCAACTAAAAACATAATAGCCAAAATAAAACATTCAAAAAAGAAGGTTTAGAATTGAAATCCCACAATCCAGAATAGAAAGACAAAGTTACAAAAAGAGAGGATGGATTTAAGACAAAGAAGCCATCCAAAAGCTCTAACATCCAACTAACAAGAGTCCCAGGAAGAAAAAAAGAGAAAATGGAAAGGGAAAAAAATTGCCCAAGAAATCAGCAGAAATGCTCACAAATGTTCAAAAGAGCCCAAGTGTCCAGCACAACAGCTAAAAAAAGAGCCAATCCAGACACCATCTCAAAAAAGTTCCCAACATAAGGGCACCTAGGTGGCTCAGTTGGTTAAGCATCTGCCTTCGGCTCAGGTCATGATCTCAGGGTCCTGGGATTGAGTCCCACATCAGGCTCCTTGCTCAGCAGAGAGCCTGCTTCTCCCTCTCCCCCTGCTTGTGCTGTCAAGTAACTGAATAAAACCTTAAAAAAAAAAAAGTTCCAAACATCAAGGACAAAGAAATGATTCTAAAAGCTTCCAGAAACAAAAAAATCAAGTCATCTACAAAGGAATGAGGAGACTAGCCCTGACAGTGAAGTGACACCTTCAAAGTTGTAAGGAAAAACTAATCTCCCTTACCCAGCCAAATATGAATCCATTCAGTGTGAAAGCAAAATAAGGAAATTCAAATGGCACAGCTTTAAAGAGAGTCATCTAACCCATATTAACAAAGAGGTGGCCAACAATAAAGCCACTGAGATTTGAGTAATGTGTCAATTAATACAAGGAGTCAGTAACTTATAATTAACGTTAATAATCTAGAAATACAGCACACACGGGTTAAAATTACAGCCGTCAGAGGAACCAAAAATAAGAAATAGTTAAAAAGAGGTTCACTAGAGAGTACGTTTCATTATGAACCCTCCTCATGCCTGGATTTGTTACAGTCTGCAAGTGTTGATTTGATCTTTTAGAAAAAATTAAAAACACACATGAGAGAGGCTATGAATGAGATCTTTTATAAATAACATAAAAGGACTTTGTTTTGGCTGCTCAGATGCCTTTTTTACATTTCTTCCAGTTTCCCACCTCTGTTGCTTACAGTTGAACTTAGTATCAAGTGACCTTCAACTATGAAGTGGAGCAAAGCACCACGGATCTGAAAAACTATGAAATATTATTCTACAAAATATCCACAAGAGGGCAGTACAACCCTGTTTAGTACTATACAAAAATAACTTGACCTTGATTTTTTTTAAACTTCATTTCCATGTTCACCTTAGACTCTTTTCCTAGAAAGCACCAAATAGCTGTGACCTTCATAACAAAGTAGCCAGCAACATATACATCTGCAGCATATGTCTACTTTAAACAGTATTCAATGTCTATTGTTAACACTTTTAACACTACTAAATCAAAACACGTTTTATAAAGTAGATGTGTGAAGTTGTGAAAGTCAGGACCCACAATGGACACTACTGCTGACATTCTCTTTTCACTCACCCCTACTTCTACAACCACCATCAATAACGGGCTTAGAACTCTACATTCCGCTGAGGCAGAAGCAAGCTCCAGAACAAAGATCCTTCATGACAGTGACCATCAGATACCACCAATTAGCTGGAATTGGGCACAAGGAATAAAAACCCACCCACCACCCCAGAAAGGAAAAATGTAAGCTGGGAAAGGGAAAAAAGAAGATGAAAAAAAAATCAGAAGACCAATTCCATTCACTGTGAGTGGACACTTTTAAGGGATCTTCTAAAAGATCAGGAAACCCAAGGAAAAGTATCACATAAAGTTCTTACCTTTGCTGTTCCAGTCTGGGAACCATAGAAAATTTTCACTCCAGACACAAAGACTTCCTTCTTTTGAAGAGGGATATAACCATTTGTCATCAAATCCCCAGTTGCTTTTGTAACAGATTTCTGTGAGTTCTTGTCCTTGAAGATAAACAACTGCACAAAATTCATCAAGTTTGAATCTTTTCCCATCTTCAACTGGGACAAAAACCAGCACAGATACTGACCTATTTTACTATTCTCTTAATTTTTCTGGTGTACTCCTCAAATATTAACCCCTTGGTATAATTAGGTACGTTAAAGGCTGGACCCAGATTTTTTTTTTTTTTTAAGATTTTATTTATTTGACAGAGAGAGACACAGTGAGAGAGGGAACACAAGCAGGGGGAGTGGGAGAGGGAGAAGCAGGCTTCCCGCCAAGCAGGGAGCCTGATGCGGGGCTCGATCCCAGGACCCTGAGATCATGACCTGAGCCGAAGGCAGACGCTTAACGACTGAGCCACCCAGGCGCCCCTGGACCCAGATTTCTTAAGACTATAAAGATCCCTACTTCCTCCAGGACAAAACTATACATACATTCATCCACAATGTGCTTTAGTGGAATAACAGTAGGAACTCATTTACTGATCTTTAGTTAGTGGGAAGAAAAGAGAAGATAACTGCCCTTTGAAGATGCTAATACGATTGTTTTTTACAAGTTTAATTTTTCATTACAAAATCTTCCTGTATCTTAAGAGTGAGACATCCACAGCCCATCAAAGAAAACATAAATAACGTAGTCCATAATAACTTAGTCTCTAAAAACCGAGAATAAATTCTTTAGGCATTTAAAAAAAAATGTCTAGAGACCAAACATAAAAGTGACTGAAAGTTCCTTTTAGCTTTTCTGAAAACCTTAGAAAATCTGCACTCTAACCTCTCTATAAATCTAGTATCTTAACACTCTCCTATAAAAAATAATTCCACTTACCTGCTTCCTGATGACAATCTGGAAACAAATCCAAAGGCTAATGCCAAAGGCAAAGCCCAAATAGACGTAAAACCTGTTCATCCATAATGACATTAAAGGTGATGAGAAGTCCCACGTATCCAAAGAAGGATCTAAATTTAAAATGATACATACATGTAATTTCACTTAAAGCTACATATATAAAGCTGCTCATCCTGATTTTAAGCATAAAAAATAAGATAAAACCAATCTTCATTTTCAAGAACCCAGCTAAGAAATCTATAAAAAATCAACTCTAATAAAAATAATACACCGCTGCATGTGGTAATGATAAAATTATCGTGAAGATAATGCTAACGCAGGAAAATATACAAAATTGTACCTTCCTTTGGATATAGCATTTGGAAGCAAGAGAAGTTGAAATACTTCATGTGGAATTATGAATTTTGCTTTGTTTTGTGTGCTCTATAAGAAAAGCTTTAAAAAGTACTAAACTATTCCCTTTCTTCTAGTTTTAAAGACCCACTGCTACTTGTAAAGGGTTCTCAACGGATCTCACACCCCATTTTTTTGGAGTGAGATATGAATAGATCTGGCCTCAAATGTCGAACCTGGAGGCAATTTCAAAAGGCGAAGCCTAAAAAGTGGGGTGTACAGGTGCTGCTCCACTGTGGAAAAGACAAAAGTGGGCTTTGCAGTTGCTGCTCCACCATGGAAAAAACCAAAAGCCATCAGCACACGTGGGTAAAGAGAGTGGGCAGTTTTCTCTGCGTTTTACTTGAGGTTAGAAGCATAGTTCCTTCTGAACTCATCCTTGGCCTCACGAGGCAAAAGCCAGGTCAAAAGCAAGGTTCAGTCCTCCCTTGCTGTCAGCGGCTCCCGTCCCGGGCCGACAAGAACAACAATCTGAAGGACCGGGCCCGAGGACGCCACTCCGCTGGGAGAGGGTCTGAGAAAAACGGGTTCCTCTCTCCGCCCGCGTCGCGAATTCTGCCCGCCGGGGGGCCCTTACCCATTCTCCTCAGAGCCCAGGCCCTGCGGCCCGACAGACCCTAGGACTGCAGACCTGAAAAACCTGGCGGCCGGCGCGGATACCAGGAGACCGCCCAACTAGCTTGAAGCACTATCAGTATACCCCGAGCACGCAGCGCTGGCGGCAGCCATGCCACTCGCCACCCCGTCGGATTGGCTCAGAGGGGGAAGGGGCGGGTCCAGAGGGAAGCCCCGCCTACAGCTCCGCGCGAGGAAACCGAAGCCCTCCCAGTCCCGCTCGGATTGGCTCAGAGGGGAAGGGGCGGGCCCCGAGGGAAGCACCGCCCACGGCTAAGGGTTAGGAAGCCGGAGCGCATCCGAAAGTTCCCGAATTGGTGCAGAGGTTCAAGGGGCGGGTCCAATGGGGAGCAAGGCCAAGACAGGCGTGGCATAGGGGAAAGAAACGCGGAAATGGCGGGCGAGTTAAGGGGGTGTTTTCCACCAAATGCCATCCGTGGTCCCGTTTGGTCCTCAATTGAAACACACCGACGATAAAAAGGCATTATTTCGGGAAATTTGGTTGTGGACTATTAGATGATATTAAGGACCTTGGGTGATGTTGGGTGCATCCGGAAGGAGTATAGACTGACGTATTTAAAGCTAAAATCTTATAATTTGCTTTAATCTACTCCAATAAAAAAATAGGGAGAATGAAACAAGAATGGCAAAATGCTGATAACTGTTGAAGCAGGGAGATGGGCTCATGGGGGTTCATCATATTTTTTTCTCAACTTTTTTAATCTCACAATTTTCCCACAATAAAGAGTTAAGGGAGGGGTGGCCCCGAACTCTGCGGAACTAAGAAGTGCCGACGCCACGTTTCCACCCGGTCACTAAAACATCAACTTCACCAGCCAATCAGAGCTCCTTAGCTCATTGGCGGAAGTATATTACAGTAAGGCAGTGCGCCTCTCCTGTCGGGCGCGGAACGATGTCGTAAAAGCCCCAATGCGCAGGCGTTGTTGCTCTCTTTTCTCTCCTGGTTTCTGCGACACCTGACGCCTGCGCAATAAGATAACTGGGTGTATTGTGGCGGCCGTCGGAGCAGATAGTGGTCGATCCGCGCGCGCCGCTGGGTCATTACAGCCAGGCGCAGGTGGTCCTCAGGCCGGCGGCGCGGGTTAGCCTTGGTTCCTTGGACCCAGCGTCTGTGAGCAGCTACTATGTCGATCTTCACCCCCACCAACCAGATCCGCCTAACCAATGTGGCCGTGGTACGGATGAAGCGCGCCGGGAAGCGCTTCGAAATCGCCTGCTACAAAAACAAAGTCGTCGGCTGGCGGAGCGGCGTGTGAGTGACCCTTTCCCTCCGGGCTCTGGCCGGACTTTTGCCTCCGCGGCGGCCTACCCCCTGGTCTTCGAATGAACTGGGGTCTTGGCAGGGAAGGAAACGGAAAATTTGTTCCGGCTATGAGCGTGAGAATCACTGTCCTTCCCGAGCTTAGCGCCTAAATCAAGGGTTCCATTTTTCTTTGGTTCGTGTGGTTTAGGTTGTTGGTTTGGGGTTTTGTTTTAATCGGTTGGTGTCGTAAAAGCTACAGCCAAGAAACCGCCAAAATATGGTCGTTTTGCCAAAATAACATTAAAGCGTTGGGACCTAGCCTTCCAAAAATAGTTCCCCTATCCGTAGAACATCCTGATCACAGATCTTTGCCCAGTAGTTTCACCGAGATGCGTAGTGTCCGCTGCTGCCATCTAGGGATCGGATTCCCTGGCAGCCGCCCGCCCTCCGCTCCCGTTCAGGGTCTCGTGCATACTCCCGTGACGTTTGTCTCATTGAGTAAGTGGGAGCACAAATGCGGTACTGAGTTTTGAAAATGTTCCCTCGCACTGAGGGTCGGTTAGGAGTATTTGTTGTTTATATCGTTGCCATCTTGTATTTAAAATGTGAATGAATTTCCAAGTTTCAAGTGTGCTCACTTAGGGTTTTCTCTCCTGCTGTCACAAGGGAAAAAGACCTTGATGAAGTTCTACAGACCCATTCAGTGTTTGTAAATGTTTCTAAAGGTCAGGTTGCAAAGAAGGAAGATCTGATCAGTGCATTTGGAACAGACGACCAGACGGAAATCTGTAAGCAGGTGAGTTCTAACATCTGCAGCATAATTGACTCTAATGTTCTTTGTAGTAGAAGTACTTATAGGTATGTTAAACTTTAAAACGTTATTTTTTGGGAGTGAATAGTTATTCTACAGTAGTTCAACCTGAATAACATCACTTTTTTTTTTTTTTTAAGTGAGAGACGGGGAGAGAGATTGGGGGAGTGGCAAAGGGAGAGGGAAAGAGAAAATCTTAAGCAGGCTCCACTGCCTGGAGGGCTCAATCTCACAACCCTGAGAGCATGACCCTAGCCAAAATCAAAGAGTCAGATACTTAATGGACTGAGCCACCCAGGCACCCCTGTAAAATCACTTTTTTTAATTGAAGTATAATAAACATACAGTGTTACATTAGTTTCAGGTGTACAACATGATAAGCGTCGTCACTACCTGTCAGAAAAGCGTTATTACAGTCTTATTGATTATAAACCATATGCCGTTCTTTTCATTTTTGTGACTTATTTTATAACTGGCAGTTCATGCCTTTTAATCTCCTATATCTGTTTCACCCATTCCCTACCCACCTTCCCTCTGGCAACCACCAGTTTAGTCTCATAATTAAGAGTCTGGGTTTTTTTGTTTGTCTCTTTTCGTTTGTTGTTCATTTGTTTTCTTTCTTAAATTATGCATGAGTGAAATCATGTGGTATTTGTCTTTCTCTGACTTACTTCACTTAGCATTATACTCTTTAGGTCCGTCCATGTCATTGCAAATGGGAAGACTCGTTCTTTTTTATGGTTGAGTAATATTATTCCATTGTATTTATACACACACACACACACACCATTTCTTTATTCATCTATCAGTGGACACTTAGGTTGCTTCAATATCGTGGCTATTAAAAATAATGCTGCAGTAAACATAAGGGTGCATGTATCTTTTCAAATGAGTGTTTCTGTTTTCTCTGGGTAAATAGTAGGGCGATTACTGGATCATATGGTAGCTCTACTTTCAGTTTTTTGAGGAACCTCCATACTGTCTTCCACAGTGGCTGCGCCAGTTTGCATTCCCACCAGCAGTACATGAGGGTTCCTTTTTCTTCACATCTTCGCCAACACTTACTATTTCTTGGTGGTAGTTTTTTGTTGTAGTCATTCTGACAAGTGCAAGGTGGTAACTCATTGTGGTTTTGATTTGCATTCCCTTGATGACGAGTGGTGTGAGCATCTTTTCATGTGTCTCTTGGCCATCTGTATGTCTTCTTTGGGAAAATGTCTGTTGAGGTTCTCTGCTCATTTTAATCAGATTACTTGGGTTTTTGTTGTACAGCATCGTTTTTAATAATTCAGGACATAACAATTTTGCCAAGCCTCCAAAATTTAAGTCATCTACTAAGTTGCTTTATTTTGTCCATTTATATATTTTTAGTGTAATATACTTGAAAATAGAATTTCTTTTCAAGGATTTCACCATTTACAACCTTTGTAAGATTGCCTTTTCTCCTTTCCCCACCTAAGATCTTAGAGCGCAAGATAATCCAGCGTATCCCTTAGGTGAAGCTCAAATCGTTACTTATATATCAATAGCTGAGAAGGATGGAATTTAATTTTCTCCCCAAGTTACTAATTCTTGTGGTTAACAAATACTGTGCAATAAAGACATTGCTTTTTTAAATCTGTTGGGGTTTTTTTAGATTTTGACTAAAGGAGAGGTTCAAGTATCCGATAAAGAACGGCATACACAGCTGGAGCAGATGTTCAGGGACATTGCAACTATTGTCGCTGACAAGTGTGTGAACCCTGAAACAAAGAGACCATACACTGTTATCCTTATTGAGAGAGCTATGAAGGACATCCACTATTCGGTCAAAACCAATAAGAGTACCAAACAGCAGGTGAGTGGTTTTTAAAGTCAAAAAGTACCCAAATGAAAATCAGTTTTCTCTGACGAAAACATTAAAATACTCAGTCTGTAATAATAACATGATACTACTTAGAAGCAGTTGGGTAGAGGTTTTGGGGAAGGGGAAGGAAATGATGGGGGTTATAGGGAGGAGTAATGGAATTTTTTATAACAAAGCACAAATGTACTACAGTTCTCATTTTCCTTTCCAAATCAAACCTTTAAAGATAAAACTTAACTTTTTTTTTTTTAGAGATTTATTTATTTATATAAGAGAGTGTGTGTGCACGCATGAGCTGGGGGAGGGGCCGAGGGAGAGAGTCTCAAGAAGACTCCACACTGAGCATGGAGCCCAACACAGGGCTGGATCCCACAAAGACGAGATCGTGACCTGAGCCGAAACCAAAAGTCAGATACTTACTGACTAAGCCACCCAGGCACCCCAAAACTTGGATTTTTGAAGAGTCATTTCAACTCTGCATTTTACCTTTTTTTTAATTTATATATTTCATATGCCATATAAGTCATCTTTTTAAAAGGTACAATTCAGTGGTGTATTCACAAAGTTTTTGCAGCCTTCCCTATTACTTAATTTGAGAACATTTCTATCACCCCCCAGAAGAAACCCTGTCACCATTAGCAGTCACTCCTTGTTTCCTCCCTCTCACATGTGTTTGGCAAATTTGTTTTCTGTTTCTGTGGACTTTTCTATTCTGGACATTTCATATAAATGGAATCATACAATAATGTGGCCCTTTGAAGGTTCATACCTATTATAGTACATGTTAGTACTTCATTCCTTTTTAGGACTCAATAATAACCCAATGTATAGAAATACCATATTTTGTTGATGGATATTTGGGTTGTTTCTGCTTTTTAGCTATTATGAATAATGCTGCTGTGAAATTCATTACAAGTTTTTGTGTGTACGTGTTTCCAGTTCTCTGTACCCAGAAATGGAATTGCTGGGTCATGTGGTAACTATATTTAACCTTTTGAGGAACTGCCAAACCATTTTCCAAAACAGCTGAGGCATTTTACATTCCCACAGTCAGTGTTCAAGGGTTCAATTTCTCCACATTTTTTACAATATTTGTAATTAATCTACCTTTTTCATTATAGCCATCCTGGGTGTATCATTCTGGTTTTGATGTGCATTTCCCTAATAACTATGATTTCAGCATATTTTCATGTCTTATTGACCCTGGGTCATCTTTGGAGAAAACACTATCTAGATCCTTTGACCATTTTTTAAATTATTTGTGTCTTTATTGTCAAGTTGTAAAAGTTCTGTTTATATTCCAGATACTGGTACCTCATCAAATGTGTGATTTGCTAATATTTTCTATTTAATGGGTTTTTTCACTTTCTTGATGGTTTTTGAAACACAAAAGTTGGTAATCTTCAAGTCCAATTTACCTATATTTTCTTACGGTTGCTTACATTCTCTGTGTCCATCCAAGAACCATCGCCTTTTCAACCAGATGGAAACTGCTTTGTTTTGAATCCCTTAAAGTAATGCAGCAGACGAAGCAAAGAAATGGCCATTGTTTTCAATTTTGTCTTGCTAGGCTTTGGAGGTGATAAAGCAGTTAAAGGAGAAAATGCAGATTGAACGTGCTCACATGAGACTCCGGTTCCTTCTTCCAGTGAATGAAGGGAAGAAGCTGAAAGAAAAGCTCAAGCCACTGATCAAAGTCATAGAGAGTGAAGACTACGGTCAGCAGTTAGAAATTGTGAGATGAAAACACTCTTATTCTTTTGTGTTCATGTTACCAAAGTAGTCTATTCTTTAGTCATAAATGTGTAACCAACATTTAGAGGGTATGAACAATAAAACATTTCCAAAATCTCTTACATAGAACTAAGTAAAAATGTCAAGGTCTAGGTAAAACTAAATTGTAGTTAAGCACACTTAGGATTTTTGTTGTTGTTGTTAGTTCATGCTCATTTTGGATAAGAATATATTTTACAGTGAGTCTTCTGTTATGAGGAAATTGGAAATAAGACTAAAAGTTGGACAGCCTTATTTACCACAGAACATTTTTTTTCTTTTTAAAGATGTATTTATTTGAGAGGGGGTGGGGGGCAGAGGGAGAGGGAGAGAGCATCTCAAGCAGCCTCCCTGTTGAGCCTGGAGCCCAACCCCAGGGCTCAATCCCACAACCCTGAGTTCACGACCCAACACGAAACCAAGGGTTGGATGTTACAACCGACTGAGCCACCCAGGCGCCCCCTACCACAGGACATTTTGTAGAAGCAACAGAAGCCTTGTGTCTTACGTCCTCACCCCCCAGTGTCAGACACAGTATAGATTCCATTGTCTGCAAATTCATGCCTTGAGACTTTGCAACAGCTTCAGTTTAGATGAGCTCTAGACTGGGATTGTTGAGCATTCCACTCAGTGTGAAGCAACACATCAGACATTCTGAAGTTCTCAAATTTTTTCAAAACTTCACAGGTAATTTCTAAATGGGCCTTCAAGCTTCTTTTTCTCCTTCAACTGTCAATAAAAAGCGGTGCTTTCACTAAACTATAAATGTTCATGCATGCTAAATTTTAGTACAAAAAGAACCATAGTTTTCTAGTCCCATTCACTTTACAGCCAAGGAATCCAGAGAGGTCCTCAGGGAGGTGAATGCCTGTCACAGGGCTTACATGCATACTTAAAGACAGAGGCTGACTTGGAAAACAGTATGGAGACTACTCAAAAAGTTGAAAATAAGGGGGCGCCTGGGTGGCTCAGTTGTCAAGTGTCTGCCTTCGGCTCAGGTCACGATCCCAGAGTCCTGGGATCGAGCCCCGCATCGGGCTCCCTGCTCAGCGGGAAGCCTGCTTCTCCCTCTCCCTCTCCCCCTGCTTGTGTTCCCTCTCTTGCTGTGTCTCTCTCTGTCAAATAAATAAAATCTTGGGGGGGGAAAAAAAGTTGAAAACAGAACTACCCTACAGTCCAATTGCCCTATTAGGTATTTACCCAGAGGATACAAAAATACTGATTTGAAGGAGTACATGCACCCTGATGTTTATAGCAGCATCATCAACAATAGCCAAACTATGGAGAGAGCCCAAGTGTCCATCACCTGAGGAATGGATAAAGAAGTTGTGGTATATATATGCAGTAGAATATTATTCAGACATCAAAAAGAGTGAAATCTTGCCATTTGCAACAAAATGAGTGGAGCTAGAGAGTATAATGCTAAGCGAAATAAGTCAGCCAGAGAAAGACAAATACCTATGATTTCACTCATGTGGAATTTAGGAAACAAAATAGATGAACATAAGGAAGGGGGAAAAGACAAAGATAGAGGGAAGCAAACCGTAAGAGACTCCTGATGATAGAAAACAAACTCAGGGTTGATGGAGAGAGGTGGGTGGGGGATGGGCTGGATGGGGGGTGGGTATTGAGGGCACTTGTTATGATGAGCAGTGGGTGTTAATATGTAAGCGATCAATCACTAAATTCTCTCCTGAAACCAATATTGCACTGTGTTAACTGACTAGAATTTAAATAAAAATTCGGGGGAGAAAAAGACAAAGGCTGGACTGGAACCCAGTCTGCTGCCCTGTGCGTTGTCTTCGCTCTTGCACTGTAGGACTCGAGCAGTAGGGACCTCCGGAAAGTGGTGTGTGTTTGTCCTAGAGGAAGTTAACGCTGTGTTCCTTTGCCTTGCTCGTCTTCATGAGGTGAGCAGCTGTGTTCCATGTTTCAGGTGTGTCTGATTGACCCGGGCTGCTTCCGAGAAATCGATGAGCTAATGAAAAAGGAGACAAAAGGCAAAGGTTCGTTGGAAGTACTCAACTTGAAAGATGTGGAAGAAGGAGATGAGAAATTTGAATGACGTCCATCAAGCCCCTCAGCTCTAAAACACTAAAGCATTTTCTTTTCCCACGCTCCTCTCTTCTTTCTGTGGTCTGCCAAATACTTGCTCAAACTATTTGACATTTTCCATTTTTGTGGGAATGTGTACACAAAAAGACTTTTCCTAATACGTATTCCACTGTGGGAGGATTCATTCAGTTTTAATCATAAAGTGGGGTTTTAGGCAAAAATGAAAAATCCAAGATACAGAGGGCAGAGTAGCTTTTTGCTGCCATGTCATGCCTTGTACTTGGCAGCGTGCAGGTTATCTGAGGCAGGTCTTGGGGGTAAAAAGTTAAACTTTGTACATTATAATAAGATAAATGTAGGAGGATATGATAAAAAGAGTGTTTGCTGAAGAAAACATAATGTCTTAATGGAATGTGTGGCCTAATACATAGCTTGGATGATGACTTCCTGATTATCTGAAAGCTAGCTCTGTGACCACTGCAGGACTGAAGTAATACTCACTGAACATGCTGCCATAACCTAGATTATTCTCGCTAAAGAAGGAAGTCATCTGTTTCTAATCCTTAAAGTTTATAACATATATTAATATAGCGGAATTATTATATATAATCAATAAAACCACTCTTTATTTTTATTCAACTGTGGCTTGTATTTCTAGACCGCTTCCAAGCCCCCTTCCTTTGCTCTGCCTTCTGTCTGGTAGGGTTGGAGAGTTCTCAGCAGGATGAAATAAATCCTATGAGGAGTGGTTAGAGCCGGGCCTGTTCTGATGGACACCTGGTAAATCTTAGTTATTTGGGAAGTAATTGAATATAATTATTTTAGTACTTAAAACACTTAAGTGGACAACATGCAAGTTTTTTTAAATCTACTTATCTTCAAAAGAGATGTTCTAGAATACAAATTAGGGATTCACTCAAAGTTAACATATGGTTGTATTTTGTGGACAGAAGTTTTTGACTTGAGCAGGTCCAGATGGGTTTTATAAGCACACAGAATTCACTGCTAATACAAGTTCTCAGAAATGGCCCATTTTAAAATAATTAATTGAAATTGCGAAGTCAAAATTGTTTTCTCATGGCATTAGAAGAAATACTGCTGGATATCTTTGGAACACACACTTCATGTAATGCTGAAATTGAATTACTGTTTCGATAGCAATCCTTAAGACAGCCTTCTGACCGATTACATTTTACTGGTACAGGTTATTGTTTCATGAAACTGATCTAAACTCGAGGGCCCAGAAAATAATTTTTAACCAGTGAAGTTTACACTTTATCTCCAGCTTAAGACTGTTTCAGGTTGGAAGTCGTAGTCACTAGAAATGTTTATTAGCTGCATCTTGAGTTGGAAAGTTCAACAGTTAGACATCACTTTTTTTCTCATTCTCATTATTCATCTCCTAAAAAACTGGAACCTTAAGAAATGTCAAATGTAGATCACATTATAATGAGTCACACTTCTGAACCTATAAAAAAATTTCTACCATATGTTAATCTCATTACTCAAAAGTGGTTAAAAATTTTCGTTCTCAATCATTCTCCCAGGAATGGTGCTATAATGGGTTGTTTGAAGGAGTGAGCTGTTTCTGTTGCTTTTTTCAATGCAAGCTATATTGTGTACATTTGGTCAGAATGACATTTTAGAATTAACCCGTTCCTGTTAGCACCGCTCTTTTCTGTGAATCATTGCTTGTACCCGAACACAATCACTCCAGCCCGTGGGACCTCACACCACTTTGAAATCCCCGCCTAGGCCTGGATTTCACCCTGCCTTGTGTTCTAGAGAGCTGCTTAAATTCCGATTTGGCATGCTGGATGGTGAGCTACTCAAGGGCAGGAGATGAGCCATTGGTGTTTGGACCCAGTAGATGTGGAATAAATGTCTGTGGAGTGATACATGCTACCTCAGTGAGGGCTGTCAGAAGTGAGCATGGGAGATGACTAGTTTGTCCAGCTGATGACTGTCAAATCCATCTTCCAAGCTAGAATAGGTGTCACGCTTTGAGCTAAGGCTTCCCACCCTTCATACGAATGCATGCTGATGTGCCACTTGGTGGTTTCTGGTCTGCACAGATATCTCCCCACACACACACAAACACACACGCAAAATTAAGAATAGAACTACCATATACCATCCAGTAATTGCACTATTGGGTATGTACCCCAAAATATAAAAACGCTGTTTGAAAAGATCTATGCATCCCTATGTTTATTACAGTATTATTTCCAATAGCCAAATTATGGAAGCAAATTTCCATCAACTGATGAATGGATAAAGAATGTGTGATACACACACACGATGGAATATTATTCAGCCCTAAAAAAGAATATTTGCAATGATGTGGATGGACCTAGAGAGTATTATGTCAAGCGAAGTAAGTCAGAGAAAGACAAATACCATATGGTTTCACTCATGTGGACTTTAAAAAACAAAACGGGGCGCCTGGGTGGCTCAGTTGGTTAAGCGACTGCCTTCGGCTCAGGTCATGATCCTGGAGTCCCTGGATCAAGTCCCGCATCGGGCTCCCTGCTCGGCAGGGAGCCTGCTTCTCCTTCTGACCCTCCCCCCTCTCATGTACTCGCTCTCTCTCATTCTCTGTCTCTCAAATGAATAAATAAAATCTTTAAAAAAAACAAAAACGAATGAATAAACAAAACAGACAAAGTAAAAAAACAGACTCTTAACTATAGAGAATAAACTGGTTACCAGAGGGGAGGTGGATGGGGGGGATGGGTGAAACAGATGATGGGGATTAAGAGTATATTTACCATGATGAGCACTGAGTAATATGTGGAATTGTTGAGTCACTTTATTTATTGTACACCTGAAACTAATGTCAACTACACTGGAATTAAAATAAAAAACTTAGTTTAAAAATAATATGTATTTGGCTGTTATAACTTCCATCAGGAAAGCTGAGTAAGCCTGTGGCATTAACTGGCCACAGATGGAGAAGACAAACTGCTTGCAAATACAAACCCCTGATCCAAAGACACAGGGCAGTCAATCACAGGTATTGATTTATCACAAAGCTGCTTCTCACAGGAGCAACTCTACATAGTGTGTTTTTGTGTCAAAAGAACCATTCATTTATAATGGTTCATTCTCCCAAGCAATCTGAGGAAGGCAGCTAGTCCTTAATAAAATGTTTATCACAGAACTTCAAAATCTGTATTCTCAACAGTAATCCCAAAGTTTATGAGACCAATAGCATAAGAATTTTTTACAAAATGTTTAGCATAAGAATTTATATAAAATGTTTAGAATTTTTTAATAAAATGATTGCTTCCCCAACTCCCTGCTAGGGCAACTCCAAAATTACTAACGAAATCACTGTGGCTGGGATTAGGAGTCTGGAACAAAGGCTTGATAGTACTGCCCAGACAATTTTGAAAAGAAAGATCAATCAAGAGGAAGTTGTCTTACCAAATAATAAAACTGTCCATATAGCCGCTATGATCAAGTCAATGTACAATTGGCACAGAATAGACAAACAGAACAGAGCCCAGAGATGTGGGGCCCAAACCCAAAATAGATGAAAACTTAATATATGATAAAAGAAGTTCTGGGGCGCCTGGGTGGCTCAGTCGTTAAGCGTCTGCCTTCGGCTCAGGTCAGGATCCCAGGGTCCTGGGATCGAGCCCCACTTCAGGCTCCCTGCTCCACGGGAAGCCTGCTTCTCCCTCTCCCACTGCCCCTGCTTGTGTTCCCTCTCTCGCTGTGTCTCTCTGTCAAAAAAAAAAAAAGTAGTTCTGGTAGGCAGAATAATGCCCTTTCCACTTACCCACCCAACCAAGATGCCCATGCCCTAATCCCTGAAGCCTGTGAACATACTTCTCTACACACAAAAGAAATTTTGCAGATGGAATTAAAGTTACTTTAAAATAGGGAGATTATCTTGGATTATCCAGGTGATCCCAGTGTAATCCTATGAGCCCTTAAAAATGGAAGAGGAAAGCAGACTGGTTGAAAGATGAAGCTCAGGGGAAGAAGAGGCAGGAGAGGGTTGCAGCATGAGAGGTACTCTACCTGCCCTTGTTGGCATTGAAGACAGAGGAATGGGACCATGAGCCAAAGAACTCAGAGGGCAGCCTCCAGAAGCTGGGAAGGACCCTCAGCTGACAGCCATCGAGGAAACGGACAGCTGAAAGGTACAAAATTCTAAGAAATAACCTGGAAGAGTAAGGAAATAATTGTCCCCTGGAGCCCCTGGGGTGGAACACAGCCTTGCTGACCCTTTGATTTTAGCCCAGTGAGACCCATACTGGGCTTCTGACATAAACTGTATGAGCATCTGGGCACCTGGGTGGTTCAGGCGGTTAAGCATCTGCCTTCAGCTCAGGCCATGATCCCAGAGTGCTGGGATCGAGTCCCCCAGTAGGCTCCCTGCTCAGCGGGGAGTCTCCTTCTCCCTCTCCCCTCCCCACCCCACCCCCAGCTCATGCTCTCCCTCTCTCACTCTCTCTCTATCAAACAAATAAAATCTTTAAAAAAAAAAAAACTGAGGGGCGCCTGGGTGGCTCAGTCGTTAAGCGTCTGCTTTCGGCTCAGGTCATGATCCCAGGGTCCTGGGATCGAGCCCCGCATCGGGCTCCCTGCTCCACGGGAAGCCTGCTTCTCCCTCTCCCACTCCCCCTGCTTGTGTTCCCTCTCTCGCTGTGTCTCTCTCTGCCAAATAAATAAATAAAATCTAAAAAAAAAAAAGAAAAAAAAACTGAATGAGCTTCTGACATACAAAACTTCAAGGCGAGAAATGTATTTAAACTGCTAAGTTTGTGGTAATGTGTTAAGATAGAAGTAGAAACTATAGATTACAAATGTTTCATTATGGTGAACAAAAAATGGTTGATTGCTAAATAACATTTGCATAATGTCTTATATCTAACACAGACTCCTACATCATAACATAGAGAAAAATGAATTTTACATGCACTATAGAACTAAGTGTATAAATAAAGCCATGAGGGGCGCCTGGGTGGCTCAGTTGGTTAAGCGACTGCCTTCGGCTCAGGTCATGATCCTGGAGTCCCGGGATCGAGTCCCGCATCGGGCTCCCAGCTCAGCGGGGAGCTTGCTTCTCCCTCTGGCCCTCTCCCCTCTTATGCTGCTTCTCTCTCTCTCACACATAAATAAATAAATAAAATCTTAAAAAAAAAAAAAAAGAAAGCTTAAAGAAAATATGGTTGGAAGAGTAAGACAGGTGGAATGCCAACAAGTTAGGACAAACCAGTATAAAGGTCCTATCCTCATCCCAAGCACTGGAAATATGGACACTAATTTGAAATAAATGCAGAATAAGATAGTCAACTTCTCTCAGAGAAATACAAAGTAATGAGAAATCATTTTCTATCCATCATATTGGAGAAAAGGTAAAAGACTAATTCTGATATTGTCAAGAATGTAGAGAAACAGGTATTTTCATGCATTGCCTGATGGAAGTGTAAATTGCTACAACCTTTAAGGAAAACAATCTGTTGGTATCTCTCTCTCTTTTTTAATTCCAGTATAGTTAACATACAATGTTATAATAGTTTCGGTTGTACAATGTTATGATTCCACAATTCCATATATTACTCAGTGCTCATCATGATTAAGTGTACTTTTAATCCCCATCACTTATTCCACCCTCCCCAACCTATGTCCCCTCTGGTAACCATCAGTTTGTTCTCTATAGTTAAGAGTCTCTTTCTTGGGGCACCTGGCTGGCTCAGTTGGTTAAGTGAGTGCCTTCGACTCAGGTTATGATCCCAGAGTCCTGGGATCGAGTCCCACATCGGGCTCCCTGCTCAGCAGGGAGTCAGCTTCTCCCTCTGACCCTACCCCCTCTTGTGCTCTCTCTCTCAAATAAATAAATAAAATCTTTTTAAAAAAAAGTCTGTTTCTTGGTATCTCTCTCTCTTACTGTCTCTTCCCTTTGCTTGTTTTGTTTCTTAGATTCCACATATGAGTGAAATCATATGGTATTTGTCTTTCTCTGACTGACTTATTTCATTTAGCATTATACCCTCTATACCCAACCATGTCATTACAAATGGCAAGATTTCATTCTTTTTTATGACTCAGTAATATTCCATTGTATATATATACCACATCTTCCTTATCTATTCATCTATCAATGCACACTTGGGCTGTTCCATTATTTGGCTATTGTAAATAATGCTGCAATAAAAAAGGGGTGTGTATATCCTTTCAAAATTAGTGTTTTTGTATTTTGGGGTACATACCCAATAGCACAATTACTGAATGGTATGGTAATTCTATTCTTAATTTTTTGAGGAACATCCACACTGTTTTCCACAGTGGCTGCACCAGTTTGCATTCCCACCAACAGTGCACGAGGGTTTCTTTTTCTCCACATCCTTCCCAACACTTGCTGTTTCTTATGTTGTTGATTTTAGCCATTCTGAAAGGTGTGAGGTGATATCTCATTGTATTCAGGGGATCTGCATTCCCCAAATGATGAGAGATGTTGAGCATCTTTTCATGTGTCTGTTGGCCATTTGTATGTCTTCCTTGGAGAAATGTCTGTTCATGTCTTCTGCCTCACTTTTAATAGGGTTATTTGGGGGGGGGGGGTTGGAGTTGAGTTGTGTAAGTTCTTTATATATGTTAAATACTAACCCTTTATCAGATTTGTCATTTGCAAATATCTTCTCTCATTCAGTAGGTTGTCTTTTAGTTTTGATGATTGTTTCCTTCGCTGTGCAGAAGCTTTTTATTTTGATGTAGTCCCAATAGTTTATTTTCTTTTATTTCCTTTTCCTCAGGAGACATATCTAGAAAGATGTTGCTACTGCCAATGTCAGAGAAATTACGGCCTGTGTTTTCTTCTAGGATTTTTATGGTTTCAGGTGTACATCTATGTCTTTAATCCATTTTGAGTTACTTTTTGTGTATGGTATGAGAAAGTGGTTCACTTTCAGTCTTTTGCATGTGGCTTACCAGGTTTCCCAGCACTATTTGTTGAAGAGATTTTTTTCTTATTGCCTATTCTTACCTCCTTTGTCAAAGATTAATTGACCATATAATTGTGGGTTTATTTCTGGGCTCTCTATTCTGTTCCGTTGATCTATGAGTCTATTTTTGTGTCAGTACCATACTGTATTAATGACTACAGTTTTCTAATAAAATGGGAAATTTGGAATTGTGACATCTCCAGCTTTGTTTTTCTTTTTCAAGATGCTTTGGCTATTCAGGGTCTTTGGTAGTTTTACACAAATTTTAGGATCCTTGTTCTAGTTCTATGAAAAATGCTGTTGCTATTTTGGTAAGGATTGCATTAGATCTGTAGATTGCTTTGGGTAGTATGAACATTTTAACAGTATTTGTTCTTCTAATCCATAAGCATGGAATGTCTTTCCATTTCTTTGTGTGGTCTTCAGTTTCTTTCATCAGTGTTTATAGTTTTCAGAGTACAGGTCTTTCACTTCCTTGGTTAAATTTATTCCTAGGTATTTTATTATTTTGGGTGCAATTGTAAATGGGATAGTTTTCTTAATTTCTCTTTCTGCTACTTCATCATTACTGTATAGAAATGCAATGGATTTCTGTACATTGATTTTGTATCCTGGAACTTTGCTAAATTCATTCATCAGTTCTAGTAGTTTTTTGGTGGGTTCTTTTCAGGTTTTCTATATATTCTGTCATGTGCAAATAGTGAAAGTTTGACTTCTTCCTTACATATTTGGATTCCTTTTATTTCTTTTTTTTGTGTCTGATTGCTGTGGTTAGGACTTCCAGTACTATATTGAATAAAAGTGGTGAGAGTGGATATCATTGCCTTGTTCCTGACCTTAGGGGAAAAGCTCTCAGTTTTTCACTATTTAGTATGATGTTAGCGGTGGGTTTTTCATATAAGGCCTTAATTATGTTGAGTATGTTCCCTCTAAACCTACTTTGTTGAGGGTTTTTATCATGAATCGGTGTTGTACTTTGCCAAAAGCTTTTTCTGCATCTATTGAAATGATCATACGGTTTTTATCCTTTCTCTTATTGATGTGATATATCACGTTGATTGATTCATGAATATTGAACCACCCTTGCATCCTGGGAATAAATCCCACTTGATCGTGGTGAATGATTCTCTTTAATGTATTGTTGGATTTGGTTTGCTAGTATTTTGTTGAGGATTTTTGCATCCATGTTCATCACAGATATTGGCATGTGTTTTGCTTTTCTCCAAGCCGTCCAGCCTATAAGAGACCACAGAAGGGCACATGAGGGGGGCACCATACCCAAACATTTCTAGAGCAACCCACTACCAATCGTTTTCCCTTTTCCATCCTGACCAGCGTATGTGTACATATATCATTGAGATACATGTCTTTTTGAGGAAAAATGCCCTTACTACATGCACTGTGCTCTAATGTTTTCTGTTTTTACTACTTTCCTTTTTCCTTCTTTATTGTTTTCCATGCCAGCCATGACCCGCAGCTTGAAAACCACTGCTCCACATGACAACATCCCAGATCACAAGCAGAGGCTTTTGGGAAGGATTGTGTTCCTTTTCCCACTGTCCTTTTGCTTCTGAAGTGATATTTTAACAACAGTCTCCCCTCCCCTCTCCTCCCTACCCTACCCTCTCCTCATCTGACATTGACCCAGATGGAGACGTAGAATCCTCAGCCATGCACTTGTACACTCACTCTAGCTGTGCATCTATTTGCACTCAAATCTTGGCATTTTTACACCAGACCTACCCAACAGGTACACCATATGGTTAGTGTTCATGCCCCTTCCTGCCCTGAGCCCGGAGGCTTAAGAGGGCAACTCCTAACAGGTTCGTTGCATCATGAATGGCTTTTGCAAGGCTCTACCTCTCTCTTTGGGTCTCCAATGAGAGAGTCTCTTTTTAGGTCCCTATCTCCCAAATCCAATTTCCTTTTTCAAATGCAAAGTCAACTCATTTGGAGTCGAAGCCTGTTGAGGATTATTGCACTAGGGCTGAAAAAGATAAAAAGGATAAAAAGATAATGTTGGGGGAGGAACTTCTGTTCAGCAAACGGTGGAACTTTGCCTATATTCATTCCTATTTCTTTCCCTCTGCATTCGGGGGCTTTATAACTTCAGTTATTCTATAAACTATAGAAGAAAGGGTGTGGACTCTAGAGTCAGAAAACCCAGCTTTGCTGGTTAATAGCTGCTTGACCTTGGGCAAATCACTTATTCTCTCTAAGCCTTTATTTCCCCATCAGTAAAATGGAGCTGATAATGCATGTAAAGCCTTAGCCCATCCCAGAACACATGCACAATACATTGTTAATATTATTTCAGAGGAGTTTAGTGATTCATGTCCACAGCCACAGAACAAGCTGTTGGCTGAGGAAGAGAACATCATTTTCCCCAGGGGCAGAACCTGGCACGGGAGACCAGGCTCCAACATGGACTTGCTATGGAACTCGGGACAAGGTTATTATTGTCTCTGGCATTTGGTTTTCTCGCCTTAAAGTGGAGAAAATACCCTATCCATCTCACATGGTGTTTAAGTGACGTCATTCCCTAACAGGACGTCAAAATCAGACTCGACTTATTATCTCCTAAATTGCTCTTGAAAACAATAGGTGACAAGAACTCACAAGAGAAATGCTGGCCATCTATGCAGGACATGCTAACACTGACCGAAACAAGGCAGCAGTTGAAGAGCTTTGTGTTGTATCCCTTGGAACTTTAAGGACACAGACTCTGATTCCTACCTCCTGTCTGGAAAAGTCTAAAGGCAAAAAGCTGACAGCAGAGAGAACCTCATCAGAGCAAGGCACTCTCCCACTTGGGTCAGGGCAAGGGGGGACATCCCCTTGAGGAAGGTAATTGACCCAAACCATCTGCAAAGGACCCCACCTAAGAGTTAGGTACCCCAACTGCCACAATCAGGAACTGAGAAGGCAGCTGTACTCCACCATTGAGGGGGGACCGGGATAAGGGAACCATACATTAGGAGCCCCCATAGGGTAGAGGGCCAAAAAACCCACAAGGCCATGAGCCAACATTTGGGCATCTGCCACAAGCAGAAAATGCCAAGGTCATATGACAACTGCGTCAGTCACGTAAAACCTCTTCAGCCCTCCTTACGTTTCCTCCCTCCATTCTTCCCCAGCAGCAGAGCCAGTGGGAGAGGAGGCAGCCTGAGGAGAACCGGAGGTCTTGCCTCCCACGTGGCAGGGTTCAGGGTCCAGATCAGTCGGGGGAGCCATGGGAGAGGGGAGGAGTTTTACAGGGCCTTTGTTTGCTCGTTTTTGGAATGGATGGGGATCGAATATCCCCGACCGCCCAGAGATGGGGACCAACTGAGGTAATACCCATGATGTGCTTGAAACAGTGCCCAAAGTAAGCCCCGGGCCCCAATCAGAATAACAAACCCACAGGCACACAAGTCTGGGTCACAGCCCGGAGCTTCCATTGGCTCTTCCTTCAGCTTCTCAGCTTTTTGTAGGTCTTGTCTTGGAAGATCAGCCTCTTTGGTTCTGTTCAAAGACGACATCCCTGAACTAAGCAGTGACAGAGCCCAGACTAGCCCCTGTGCCCCCGAAAAGGGCAGCCTCCTCATCCTGGCCTCGAAGCGGCCAGAGCACAGGCCACATGAACACTATGGACAGCTGGCAGGGCCTCCCCTGGTTTGGCCCACCTTCTCCGCAACTCTTCCACTGCGTTCTTCCCCACGGATGGGACCTCACAGGCCTGGGAGCCTGCTGGACCCAGATAACTCCCCACTCCCATCCTCTGGAGACTGGTGGATGTGGGTCGAGATGGCAAACCCACATTAACGTTCATCGGCTGATAAACCGAAGGATTCCAAAGGCATGGCCTTTTTTTAAATCTTTTTTTTTAAACAATTTTATTTATTTATTTGACAGAGAGAGAGTACAAGCAGGTGGAATAGCAGGCAGAGGGAGAAGGAGAAGCAGGCTCCCTGCAGAGCAAGAAGCCGGATGCGGGACTCGATCCCAGGACCCTGAGATCATGACCTGAGCCGAAGAAGGCAGTCACTTAACTGACTGAGCCACCCAGGCGCCCTGTATTTTTCAGTTCTGCTGCTTGGAGGGTGACACCCAAGATTGGGGCTCCATCTCTAATCAACTACTCTGATAAGTGTCAAAGTAAAGGGAAATTTCAGACTCAGGAAACCCCACCAACACCATGAAAGCAACAATAGCAACAGCAACTCACATCCCCAGGCTAAGGGGTGAACCCTGAGTATCCAGTTCCAGTCCGTTCATTTACAGGTATGTCACACAAAGTCAAGAATAGCAAAGGCTCAAGGATTGTTTAGACAAGGACAGCCGGATGCATGTGTCATTGTGGATTGGGCCCTGGGGGAATAAAGCTGTTGAGTGACATTACTGGGTCTCATCTCACAAAATTGAATGTGGGTCAGAGATTAGATTACAGTATTGGATCAATGTTAAATTTCCTGGTTGTAAGAACTGTACTGTGGTTATAGGGGCACCTGGGCGGCTCAGTCATTGAATGTCTGCCTTCAGCTCAGGTCATGATCCCAGGGTCCTGGGATCGAGCCCCACATCGGGCTCCCTGCTCCGCGGGAAGCCTGCTTCTCCCTCTTCCGCTCCCCCTGCTTGTGTTGCTGCTCTCGCTCTCTGTCAAATAAATAAATAAAATCTTTAAAAAAAAATGTACTGTTATTATATAAGATGATGCCCTCGTTCCTAGGAAATACAGAAATATTTATGAGCAACAGGGGAGGGATGATGTTGCCAATTACTCAAATGGCCCAGAAAAAATTATGTACTACAGAGAGAGGGAAAGAGACAGAAAGCAAATGGGACAAAGATAAACAATGGTAACTCTGGGCCAGAGATGTCAGAGAGTTCTTTCTGCTATTCTTGCAATTTTTCTAGAAGTTTGAATGTATATCAAAACAGAAAGTCACAGAAAAGCAAGCCACAGCATCTGGATAAATGTTCTAAGGTCTTGCCTCACAGATGTTTCCGTTGCTCCCAGATGAGATAGGCTATGGAATAGTCCCACCTCAGAGAACTTTTTTAAAAAAATTTTTATTCTTGAGGTAGAGTTGACATCCAACATTATATTAGTTTCAGGTGCACAACATACTGATTCCACAACTCTATACATTCCTCAGTGCTCATCACTGTAAGCACACTTAACCATCTGTCACCATACAACATTGTTACATTACTGATGTTTTCCCTATGCTGTACTTTTCATCCCAGTGACTTAACTTATTTTGTAACTGGAAGTTTGTACTTCTTAATCTCCTTCACCTAGTTTCTCATCTCCCCCATTCCCCTCTGGCCACCACCAGTTTGTTTCTCTGCATTGATGAGTCTGTTTTTGTTTGTTTGTTCATTTATATTTTTTTTACAGTTTTTTAAATTTTTAAATTTTTTTATTTAAATCCAATTAATTAACATATAGTGTATTATTAGTTTCAGGGGTAGAATTCAGTGATTCATCAGTTGCGTAAAACACCCAGTGCTCATTACATCAGGTGCCCTCCTTAATGTCCATCCTCCAGTTACCCCATCCCCCACCCCCTCCCCTCCAGCAACCCTCAGTTTGTGTCCTATGATTAAGAGGCTCTTATGCTTTGTCTTGTTCATGTATTTTTTATTTTATTTATTTATTTATCTGACAGAGAGAGAGACAGCGAGAGAGGGAACACAAGCAGGGGGAGCAGGAGAGGGAGAAGCAGGCTTCCCGCTGAGCAGGGAGTCCCATGCGGGGCTCGATCCCAGGACCCCCGGATCATGACCTGAGCAGAAGGCAGACGCTTAACCGACTGAGCCACCCAGGCGTCCCTTATTCATGTATTTTTGCTTTTTAGTTTCTGCATATGAATGAAATCATATGGTATTTGTTTTTCTCTGTCTGACTTATTTGACTTAGCATACTACCCTCTAGATCCATCTGTGTTGCGGCTGGTATGAAAAAGACAAGAAAAAACAAGTGTTGGCGAGGATGTGGAGAAAAGGGGAGCCTCGTGCACTGTGGGTGTGGGTGTAAACCGGGGCAGTCACTGTAGACAACGGGATGGAGGTTCCTCACGGGACTTCTCGAGCCTCCCCCTCCTGCAGCTCCAGCCACAAGTGGCGACAAGCAGACCCCACCCCTCAGCCTGCTCCGCCCACAGCTCCGCCCCCTCCTGGGAGCGCAGCCTGGGCGGGGCCGGTGCGCGTGCGCAGCATCCCAGGCGCGGGTGCACAGAATGCCAAGAGGCCGATCCCTAGAGGAGGTAAGGACTGTTTCCTACCTCAGTGGTTCTAGGAACGCAGTCCCCAGCAGCAGCACCTGGACATGTGTTAGACATGCACGTTCGCAGGCCCCAGCCCAGAACACCAGTCAGAAATTCTAGAGCTGGGACCAGGAATCTGTGTGTTAACCAGCCCGCCGGGGGATTCTTTGACAGCCACAGCTCTACTAAATGAAGGCTATGTTAAAGGCATCAAAATTGGGGCTTCTTTCCTGTCCAGTTTCTTTATCTTTTTTAAGGTTTTATTTATTTATTTATTTATTTATTTATTTATTTATTTATTTATTTAAGAGCGTGCACGCGCAAGTTGGGGGAGGGGCAGAGGGAGAAGCAGGTTCCCTGCTGAGTGCGGAGCCTGATGCAGGGCTGGATCCCGGAACCCTGAGATCATGACCTGAGCTGAAGGCAGACGTTTAACTGACCGAGTCGCCCAGGCGCCCCTCTGTGCAGTTTCTTTAGAAAGAAGGCCAGAAATACTCAAACTTCTCTAGAGCATTCCCTGTGAAAAGTGACTGAGAAGAGCACAGATGGGGTTAAAAGGAACAGGAGGTGTGGGGAGAGGAGCACTTATTTCTCTCCCTCCTCTGCTTCCACAGAGGTAAGGGACTTTCATGCCCTCCACAGAGAAAAGGAACATTCCATTCCTCATTCCTCCCCCGTGGGATGAGGGAACACATGGCTGGTGACTTTAGGAAGAGGGTTGACCCCTTTCTGGGTACCCTGCCATTGAGATCTGCCTGCCCATTGACAGGTGCATCCCTCCAGGATCATGTGTGTCCCCCGAGGCTTAGCTGGCCGAGGCTGACCAAGCCTGTGATGCAGGAACTTTTGAGCCCAGTTCAGCTGGGTCCTCAACTACACCCTCCCTCAGGTACCAGCTGATCTCTGATCTCTGGGTCTAGCTCTTAGTCAGTCCTCAACTTAGGAGTCCAAAGAGAAAACATTTTATCGGACACATGAAACCCAACCAGGAGGGAGAAGAGGATGATGGAGAGTGGTTTCAGCAAGTCCTCTCCGGAGGATATGAAAGAAGCAGAGGGCTTTGCAAATGCAGCCTTAGGACAGGAGGGAAGGGAGCGAGGCGCCAGCAGTGGGGGGACGCTAAGGTCACCAGGCCACATGTCCAGCCATAATCTTCCATGGTCCTCTTTGCATGTGTGGTAGAATACACATAACATAAAATTTACCATTTTAATCATTTTAGAAGTGTACAATTCAGTGATATTACATTCATTCACAGTGTTGTACCAATATCACCACCTAGTTCCAGAAATTTTCCTCACCCCGAAAAGAAACTCCACACCCATTAGCAGTGACCCCTTATTCCCCCTCCACACCCCCCAGCTCCTGGAAACCACTAATCTACTTTCTGTCTCTGTGCATTGGCCTATTGTAGATATTTCATATAAATGGAATCCTACAATCTGTGGCCTTTTGCATCTGGCTCCTTTCACATAGCATAACCTTTTCAATGTCTGTCATTATTGTAGCTTATATCAGTATTTTATTCCTTTTTATGGCTGAATAATCCACTGTATGGATAAAATACATTTTTGTTTATCCATTCGTTCACCAGTTGATGGACAATTGGGTCATTTCTATCTTTTTGCTACTGGGAATAGTGCTGCCATGGACATTCATATACAAGTGTTTGTTTGACCATCTGTTTGCAATTCTTTGGGGTATATATCTAGGAGTGGAATTGCTGAGCAGTAGGGGCTGAAATGTGTCCCCCCAAAATGCATGTTGTAAAGCCCCAGTACCTCAAAATGTGACTACATTCAGAGATAGGGTTCTTAAGTAATTAAGTTAAAATGAGGTCATTGGGGTGGGCCCTAATGCAATATGACTAGTGACCTCATAAGAGGGGAAATTTGGACACAGGTGCAGAAGGAACACCATGTGAAGACACGCGCCTAGGAGAGAGGCCTCCAAAGAAACCAACTCTCCAACACCTTGATCTTGGACTTCCAGCCTCCAAACTGTAAGTAATAAATTTCTCTTGTTTAAGCCACTCAATCTGTGGCACTTTGTTACGGCAACACTAACAAACTAACCTGAATCCTGTGCTAATTCTATGCTTAACTCCCTGAGAAACTGCCAGACCATTTTCCTCCATGGCTGCATCTCTCCCATGGCTTTTTGACGGCGGTTCTATGTGAGATGCTTCTGAAATACACTGTATTGCAGGGGAGGTTGGAGAAATGTCCCTGTGTGGAATGGGGGACTCCCCTTCAGTCATAAGTAGACTCATAGAGATTACAGGCTCCCAATCAGTAGCGTCCAAGGTACTTTGTATCTTGGAGGATGCTACTCACCTGGTCGGCAGGGTTCAGACTCCACCTGGAAGAGCTCTCTCTCTCCAAATTGTTTCAAGGGCTCTTCACCTCTTCCCAGAGCTGCTTCTGGTGGACAAACCTCTGCTACTCCAGCTACCAAAGCAATGAGGAAGAGAGCACTGCAAAGCCCATACCCATCCATACCACGGAGCATCACTTGGATCCGCATCAAACTCAGCCAGGCTGCACTTCCAGAGTTTGCCATGCTGCTTTCCGTGAAGCCAAGGCACCTGCCGGTGAGCCTCATGTCCTGAATTCAGAGGATGTCCAAGTTTTGTGCTGTTTTGGAAACAGAGGGCAAAGAAGTTTCCCCCCCCCCATTTGGACAGATGTGGATGGATATCAGCCAGAGGTCACCTTAGCTTGAGCCTCTGTCCTCACTGATAAAATGTGCTGGACAGACATGAAGATCAGACATGAGGAGGGGATCTGCCTAGATTATGTTGGGAAGCCAGGCCTTGGTTCTAGTAATCACCACCTTGCCCCTGCAGAGTGAGGCTCCCAAGAGGACAGTTGCTTAGTATGGTAAGCATTTGATAAGTCAATGGATGATTCCGTGAATGTCTCCTCAAATCAGGCATCCATCTCCTATTTCCCCATAGATTATGAAATCTTTTTTTTTTTTAAAGATTTTATTTATCTATTCATGAGAGACAGAGAGAGAGAGAGGCAGAGGCAGAAGCAGGCTCCCCGCAGAGCAGGGAGCCCGATGCGGGACTCGATCCCAGGACCCTGGGATCATGACCTGAGCCGAAGGCAGACGCTTAACCAACTGAGCCACCCAGGCATCCCAGATTATGAAAATCTAACTCCCTAGTGTGTTAGGTTTTGAAACTGTCAGAAGCACTTTGTAAATATCTGCAAAAGGGAGACTGTTAATTATAGCAGTCACCTGGGAATGAAAGCGACTCTTAACCCAGAAAGGCAGGAAGAAAATTTAAATTCAAAACGTTCATTTACCATCAGTGAGTGAGGAACACTATTATCTATTACCCTAGCCAAGTATTGTGTCTTTCCACCACTATCTAAAACACTTTGAAAAAATGTTGACATTCATAGGGCTTTAAAGATTTAAAAGTCTATAAAGCTCTTTACTAAAACAATTTGATAGTAAGAGTCTTTATCTCTTTAGGTGGAAGGAAACACAACAAAGAAAACCACAGAACATAACTAAGTTTGGTCTTGCCTGGAACCCTCTCTTGAGATTGGATCATCAGCTGGCCCAAGCTCTTGGCAGAGTTCAGAACTTGTAAATTTCATTTTCTTATCAGCACAAACTGAGCCATTGTAAGACACAGCATTAACAAGCACTTGGATCAGTGATTTCATTCAGAGTTTCCTTTCATTTTGAAGATAATTCCTTTCTTGGAGGGAAACCCGTATTTCTGATCTCATATTTCCCTTTTTAAAACAGAGGGCTTCTATCATTCTGTTTCTACATGGTCATATTGTGTTACTTTTTACAAAATTTTTTAGTTACTTATTTGAGAGAGAGAGTGTGCATGGGAGCTGGGTGGGGGGAGGAGAGAGGGAGAGGGACAAGTAGACTCCACACTGAGCATGGAGCCCAACGTGGGGCTTGATCCCAGGACCCCAAGATCATGACCTGAGCTGAAGCCAAGAGTCAGATGCTCAACCAACTGAGCCACCCAGGCACCCCATACTGTGTTAGTTTTGACCAAAAATTATTACCAGGCAATCAGTAGAAGGGAAGTATCTTCAAGGTAAGTCACCATGTTAGATCAGGTTTCTGAGCAGGAGGATATGTAGCATCTCAGAAGACATTTTAGTTTTAAAAAATTAGTCCTTCTCCTTCAGGAATAGCAAGTAAATGGTGTAGGAACAAAGTCTACTGCAAAACAGAATTTCTAACGAGAATCAATTCACTTTTTTCTAAGCCCTCATTTCCTTGTCTTGTGTTTTCATTTATTGCCTCTCAAGAGTCCACTTTGTCCTCATAAAGATATTCTGATTTCCAAAGCCCAGCTGTAGAATCTGAAATGCAGAGTGTGCCGAAGCTCCCCTCCCCTCCTGCCTTCTGCGTCCTGACCTCCAGCCCCCACGCTCACTTTGCGCACTTCCAGAAGCCGTGGTGGGCGGGGCGGGCAGGGTGGCCCAGTAATTAGCCATTTCTGTTTACCTCACACCATAATACCCTGCAAGGGCTCCTGGGTGCCTTGCGTTCTTAAATGTGTTCGTAGGAAAATAGTTTCCTTTTCAAAGGACCAAAGAATATCAAATGACAAACTTCTCTCTCTTATATATCTTTATCATTTTACAAATTCATGGCGGCTGTTGCATTTTCTGATTCCAGCTCTCTACAGTAAGAATTAATAAATTTCCATTTCCAGGCACCTGGGTGGTTCAGATGGTTAAGCGCCTGCCTTCAGCTCAGGTCATGATCTCAGGGTCCTGGGATTGAGTCTCACATTGGGCTCCTTGCTAAGCAAGGAGCCTGCTTCTCCCTCTGCCCACCACTCCCCCTGCTTGTACTTTCCCTCTCTCTCTCTCTCTCTCTCTCTCTGGCAAATAAGTAAATAAAATCTTAAAAAAAAAATAAAATAAATAAATTTCCATTTCCAAGTTTTGCTGAATAATTATGAGTGTACCCAGAGCTTTTCAGAGAAACGATTCTGAGCAATTTCTTTACCAAATTTGCTCAAAAAAAATAATGAATATGGCTGAATTTTCCCTGCATGTTTGCTAATTCAGTCCTTTCTATTAGTACAGATGACCTTTCAACAGCTCAGGGGTTAGAAGTGCCGACCCCCACCCTCCCCACCGGGGGAAGCGTGTAGTTGAAAATCCCCATATAACTTTGGACTCCCCAAACACTTAACTACTAATAGCATACTGTTAACCAGAGGCCCAATAACATAGTCGATTAACACATATTTTGTGTGTTGCGTGTATCATATACCGTACTATACTGTATTTACCAGAAAAACCCACATATAAGTGGACCCACACAGTTCAACCCGAGGTGCTCAAGGGTCAACTATATAAAGCACAGGGCAATTGAGTGTCTTAGGGGATTTGTTCGTGACTTTGGCTTTTCCAGTTCAGCAGTTCTGAAGTGTAGTCCCCTGGACAGCAGCATTAGAATCTCTTGGGAACTTGTTAAAAATGCACATTCTTGGGCGCCTGCGTGGCTCAGTTGGTTAAGCGACTGCCTTTGGCTCAGGTCATGATCCTGGAGTCCCAGGATTGAGTCCCACGTCGGACTCCCTGCTCAGCAGGAAGTCTGCTTCTCCCTCTGACCCTCCCCCCTCTCATGTCCTCTCTCTCTCTCATTCTCTCTCTCAAATAAATAAATAAAATCTTTAAAAAAAAAAGAAAGAAAGAAAAAAAAATGCACATTCTTGAACTTCACTCCAGACCTAATGAATCAGAGACTTGGGCGGGGCGGGGGGGGGGGCAACAATCCGTTTCAATAAACTCTCCAAGTGATTCAGATGCACACTGGAGTTTGTAAATCAATATTTTAAGCTAAGAACAAGCATTTAGATAGCTCGGAGCTCAGAGGGGGACACAGGAATGCCAAGAAACCAAGTGTATATGAAGGAAAGACTTTTTTTTTTTTTAAGATTTCACTTTATTTATTTGATAGATAGAGAGCACAAGTAGGCAGAGCGTCAGGCAGAGGGAGAGGGAGAAGGAGAAGCAGACTCCCCGCCAAGCAGGGAGCTGGATGTGGGGCTTGATCCCAGGACCCTGGGATCATGACCCGAGCCGAAGGCAGACGCTTAACTGACTGAGCCACCCAGGTGCAGGTGCCCCAAAGGAAAGACTTTCACTCCAGCAAACTTTCTGCAACAAATTTTCTAGAGACTTGATAATCATCTGGGGAGGCTAAAGGAACTAAAAAGAAAGCATCAACCATTTGTTTTAAAGCATTATAGGAATAGAAAAAGCCCAGAGTCTGAAATAAATTCAGATAAACAGGAATTTAAATCTCACTAGTTGTGTGAACTTGATATGCAGCAGGTGCATTTTTAGTGTTTGTCAACCCCACAACTCTTCCATTGCTTGCCTAGAATCCATCGCTCAGTCTTTCTGGAGCTGGGGCACAGGGGTGCAAGTGCATCCGGTTATGGGGGTCCTAAATGGACCAGGTCTAGTCACTTGCAGAGAGACAAGTGACAGTGAAATAAGAAAGGAATTTATTTTGGTGAGGCGGATACCGGGAAGACAGTGGACTAGCATCTGAAGATTGTCTCCAAAATGCTGAAAATACCTCCAGGTTTATATAAGGAAAATGTGGGGCAAAGGTCAGTGGGTACCTGCAGGTGGGCAGTAAAGGTCAGGTCATCAGTGTCTTGGGGTCAGTCACAGGTGGGGTCTTGCTGGCTCAGGGCCGTCATTGCTTGAGCAGGTAGTTTTGGTTTCCATCAGGGGATGCTTTGCCTGCAGGCTCTTTGCCCGAGCTCAGAGATAACCTGGAAAGACCTTAATCAATTAGAAAGTTTGAAGTCAAAATGGAGGTGGTTGAAATCCTCCTTCATTTCCACACACAGAGAAACTCTTGCAACCATATGTGTGTGCCTGGGTGCAAACCCTACTAAGAAGATGCAATTGTCCGCGTAAAGGGTTTAGAATCGGGAGCAAGCAACAATCAGGTTTTTAGCAGGGGCTGGCCTTGTAATACATGATTTCAGGAGCTCTGGGGCAGCCATCATTCTCTACAAGAATGAAGAAACCAAGAGAAAGAAGCCATTCTGCAGCTGGCCAGACGAATGAATCAGGGGTGTGTTTGCCAGGCTCCCAGCTCTTTCCTGATCCAAGCTCAAGGCCTTCCTGGGTCTAGTGGCAAATCTGACTGTGGGTTCAGCAGAACATCCCTGGATCCTCCCTGCCCCTCCCTTTTTTTCCTTTGCCAAACTGAGCTCGTTTGTTTCCGTGACTCATGACCAGGAAGACTTTGCTAAGACATGTGAACAATTTATCCAGTGTCACCCAACCTCAGTGTCTGTGTTTGTGCAAGAAGGCTCACAATAACTACCTCGTTGACTGGTGATGATCTAAGTGAGATAACACGCGTAAAATACTCAGAACAATGTCTAGAACACAGTGGACTCAGTGGAGCTGCCCCTTCAAGTCATAAGAGTGAGCTCTGTACTCCCCTCTGTGGTCCAGGACAGACCCAAAGCCGGGGTATCCACAGATAACTTGTTCTGACTGGCTAGGACCTGAAGACAAGAAGGAGTCTGCCAGTGATTTCAACATCTGAAAAGGCTATGTTTTCAAAAAGCTTCTTTACTTTTCTGTGATGCCTTTGCCTGGGTCTTTCAGAACAGACCTTTAAGATGACAAAGACAGAGCTTTTTCTTCTTCAATTCAAAACAATCAATAGACAGTGCCAGGAGCTGGGGACACAGTGGCAGTCGAGACACACCCTTTGCCCTCAAGGAGCTCACAGGTAATAAGGAGAAACATCTGGGAAGGTGGAGATTTTGCCTTACTGTGCTCACGTCTGTTCTACTGACTCAAAAAACACTGAGAAATCAGATAGGCCTACTTCTTTCTCCCTGTGGGAAACATTATAGATGCTGCTCCATTCAAAAGATTTATTTGGAGAGGGCGCCTGGGTGGCTCAGTTGGTTAGGCGACTGCCTTCGGCTCAGGTCATGATCCTGGAGTCCCGGGATCGAGTCCCACATCGGGCTCCCTACTCAGCGGGGAGTCTGCTTCTCCCTCTGACCCTCTCCCCTCTCATGCTCTCTCTATCTCATTCTCTCTCTCAAATAAATAAATAAAATCTTTAAAAAAAAAAAAAGATTTATTTGGAGGGGAAAAAAAAAAACCCTGATGCTATAAATGTGAATTCCATTTGTGTCCACACCAAGTAAAAGATCTGTGTGGTTTGTATTTTCCTGTGAAATAATAAATTGTGGCAGATGTTAAAATACAGTTTCTACTGAAATGTGAAGGCAGAGAAGAAAAATACTAGGGAGATCTCTGATTTTACTTCCAGGCAAAGAACAGAGATGGATTTTCTTTACATTTTATTTATGTGTATATTTCCCCAATAAAGTACTGGAATGAGAAAGAGAGTGGGAGGTGTTCTTGGAGCAGATGCTGGGGTTTCTAGAATCATCCTGCCCAGATCTGCCCCAACCTCCCTCGGAAGCTGCGTAACCAGAACAAAACAGGGTTTGAGGCCCAGAGCCTGCCAGTTGGCGCCCCCATGCTGGGGCTGCTGGCCTGCCTAATAGGGGGGAGGGGTGCTGGGGCCTCTAGCAGGTGTGCTCAAGCCAGGGACTCTGACCAGACTGGTCCTGACGGAGTCCAAACATCCAAACTCTGAATAGCTTCATAAATTTCCCGAAGGGAACTGCTCCAAAAGTTCGACTTGAATGAAAGGTGCATTTATAAGTAACAAAAGCTTTTGGGTTTTCTTGAGAAACCCTGGCTCAGACTCTCTCCATCCCACACCGGGCCCAGCTGGGCGAGCGGTGAAAACCATCCCAATGAACAAGAACTGTCTCCACCACAGGAGAGTAGCTCCGGCCCATCAGCAGCCTCCTTGGGGTCACTGCCGCGGGAGGGAGGCGGGCGTACGGAGGGGGAGGGTCTGGGTCAGAAGTCAGGTGCCACCACTGCTTCCGCCCACCACCAGCCTTGACTTTTCATTCCCCGTGGCGGGTGCTCAGTTGCCCCCCTGCTGGATGGAGCTCAGAATCTCCAGACGACCTCACAGGGTTTTGATGGGCACAAGAAGCACGGTCTCCTGAAAGCCCTTGGACTTGGTAGAGGATATACCGGTGATGATGGATGAGCCCCGCTGGCCTCTTTGTCACTGTTCCCCCAGAGCACAAACACGATCACCACCACTCAGCACAACCCGAGAGGGAGTGACACGGCACTGAGACGGACCTTCCATCCCCAGACCGGCAGCGACTCCACTGGACTAGTAGCCACTAAGTGTCCCCTGGAAGCCCCCTGGGGTCCTCGGGCCACCTATAAATCCACGCGTAAGGGTTAACACACACTCTTTTCATGATCAGTCCTCATCCTAATCCCCAGCCTCAGAAAGTCTTGTGATGACCAGGGACAGGACACTGAATCTCACAGAGGGACACAGATATCTCAGGCGTACATGAGAGAAAAAGGAAAAGGGTTCCCAAAGAAGAAAAGGTGCAGGGGCGCCTGGGTGGCTCAGTCGGTTAAGCATCTGCTTTCAGCTCAGGTCATGATCCCAGGGTCCTGGGATCGAGCCCCGCATCGGGCTCCCTGCTCATCAGGAAGCCTGTTTCTCCCTCTCCCACTCC
Source organism: Neomonachus schauinslandi (assembly GCF_002201575.2). NCBI lineage: Eukaryota > Metazoa > Chordata > Mammalia > Carnivora > Phocidae > Neomonachus > Neomonachus schauinslandi. Next base: position 161,696,107 of record NC_058407.1, on the reverse strand, counting down.
CCCTGCTTGTGTTCCCTCTCTCGCTGTGTCTCTCTCTGTCAAATAAATAAAATCTTTAAAAAGAAAGAAAGAAAAGGTGCTGCCCTATGGGAACCATGTCTTCCCAGAAGACACTGGAAGGCAGAAAGCCCCACTTAGGCAGGCACTCGGGAAAGAAAAGGACCACGTTTTGATTTTGCAAGTAAACTGCCTCCCCCTTGACCAAAGCTCACCAAATATTCCCAGAAAACAGCTTAGACCCTTAGACCTGGAAGCTGGATGGAAATGGTACTCTCTTTCTCCCAGGAAATAATCCATAAATGCATTTTCTAAGCAGCCCCTGGAGCCCGGGTGCCCATGGAAACTTCATGGCCCCTCAACTCAGGCTTGAGACTGAATTAAGATAAAACACACTTCCGCTGAAGGGGGACTGAGAGACCCCAGACATTTCTGCGTCCTGTGCAACTTTCAGATGATTCATCTTGGCCTCATCCCTGTGGTACAAGTCCGTGATGAAACTCGCAGTGACAAAATGTCTGGGGTCCGTTCTCCATAGCTTTGTTTTAAAGCCATTGCTTTGCCCTTCATAATATTCCTGAAATGATGTGAGTTTTGATGGTGTCTGTTTGTATTTTGTATTCATTTCATTAGGTATAGTGGTTTTTGTTTTTTGGTTTTTTTTTAAGATTTTATTTATTTAGGGGCGCCTGGGTGGCTCAGTCGGTTAAGTGGCTGCCTTCGGCTCGGGTCATGATCCCGGGGTCCTGGGATCGAGCCCCGCATCGGGCTCCCTGCTCGCCGGGGAGCCTGCTTCTCCCTCTCCTCTGCCTGCCTCTCTGCGTACTTGTTCTCTATCTCTCTGTCAAATAAATAAATAAAATCTTAAAAAAAAAAGAGTTTATTTATTTATTTGACAGAGACACAGCAAGAGCAGGAACACAAGCAGGGGGAGTGGCAGAGGGAGAAGCAGGCCTCCCGAGGAGCAGGGAGCCCGATGCGGGGCTCGATCCCAGGGCCCTGGGATCATGACCCGAGCCTCAGACGCTTAACAACTGAGCCACCCAGGTGCCCCTGGAATTTTTTTTTTTTTTAAGATTTATTTTAGAGGGTGAGGAGGGGGAGAGGGAGAGAGAGAAACCGTCTTAGGCAGATTCCGTGCTGAGCATGGAGCCTCACGTGGGGCTCGATCCCAAGACCCCGGGATCATGACCTGAGCCGAAGGCAGACGCCTAATGACTGAGCCACCCAGGCGCCCCTGGTTTCCTCCTTTGTAAAATGACAATGATGGCCATAATGTGTAGCACAGCAGGGCTGGTATGAGGATCACAAAGTAAATGATGCATGTTACCACTTGGCACAGAGGAAGCAGTCCACGAGCAGTGATTATTATGATTCTTCTTCATTCATGCGATTCTCCCTCAGCCTGAGCTTGAGAAATAAGCACTCATCCTCATAATACACATAGGCGTGATCCTTCTTTATCTGGCAAGTCTGAGCCTGTATTTCGATTCAGTCCAGCTCACGTTTACTACACATCTCCTAAGTGCCTAGCACGGCAAGGAAAGTTTAAAAGGCATGTAAGCCTTTCTCGCAGATTCTGCTACCCGAGGAAAGACAAGATCTATAGCACATGTCTAACAAAGAGACAGTACCCTACAATATATTCAAAAAACACTGAACCCGGCCAAAACCCTAACCCAAAACTTAGGGCGGAAAATAATAATGAGAGAAAACAAAGGCTTTTAGGAGGAGATGGGAGTTAGGAAGCCAGGACCCAAGGACTGGTAGAACGTGGATGGAGGTGAGGAGTGAGGAGGGATGATCAGCTGTAGCGCTGGATCCCTTTCTCACCATCAGGAACCATCCACCGGGCCTCGAGCACCCACTCAACACATGGCTGTCTCGAACATGCTCCCTCTTTGAGGCAACAGCTCCACTGGGATAAGACAGCTGGTGCGGGAAGGGTGGTGTGGTAGCCGCCATACTGTAGAGGAAGCAGGGCAGCCGTGAGATGCTCTTGCCATGCAGGGCTCCTGCCGACAGGCGCGGCCCAGGGGGCATCCTTCCTCCAGGAGGTGGGCTGGCTTGGGGGCCTGGAAATCAAAGTCCCAGGTAGACCCAGACAGAGAGCCAGCGCAGGCTGGTCTCTCAGGGCTCTTCTCCGCCTCCTACAGCTGCTATTTCAAAGCCTCGTCCCCAGGCAGCTACCAGAGCAAAGCACCTTCAAACCTTTTGACCACAACCCCAGGAAGAAGTACATTTTACAGAAGGACCTCACACACACACACACACACACACGTACATGACAATAAAATACAGGTCTCATGAACTGATATTTAGCCCTCCTACAGAGATACACTCTCATCTTTTCTGTCCTATGTAATTTTTATTTTTTTAAAGATTTTATTTTTTTATTTATTTGACAGAGAGAGAGACAGCGAGAGAGGGAACACAAGCAGGGGGAGGGAGAAGCAGGCTCCCCGCAGAGCTGGGAGCCCGATGCGGGACTCGATCCCAGGACCCTGGGATCATGACCTGAGCCGAAGGCAGACGCTTAACCGACTGAGCCACCCAGGCGCCCCGTGTAATGTTTCTTATTTTAAGCACACCCCTTTAAATAGATCTTATAACCCACTCATAGCTCCCCTCCCCAGTTTGACAAGCTCTGTCTCAGAGGAGAGTTTCTCACATATTTACTGCACACAGGAACGAGCCTTCACTGAGTGTTTGCTTAACACACAGATTTCTGGGCCTTGTCCACAGACATTCAAACTCCATAGGTCTGGGGAGGGCTGAGAATTGACTTTTTAATGAACACCCCGGGTGATTGTGATGCAGGTACCCCACTTGGAGAAACGCTGTGATGGAGCACTCAAGGATGCCCTTGTCTCCGGGAAACTCGGATATTCACAACTCCTCGGTGTCTACGGTCTGGCCCACCTCCCTGGACAAGACTCACATAGTGACTTCACTTCCCTGTGACATTCACTGGTGTCTTCTCCACCAGACAGGAACTTGACTCACTTCTTTCTCCTGAACATGAAAACTCTCTCCAAACAATCGACAGTTCTATGGTCTCACCTTTGTTTGGAAGGGAGAAGAGGCCAGTAAAATCCGGGCTTCAGGAGAGGAATAGATAACTTCACTGAGGATCTGTTTCTCATCCTGAGACACAAAATTATTCTCAGTCAGATGCGTCCCAGCATTTGACAAAAGCACCAGTAACCAAATAATTTAAACCTCAGGGCCCAGTACAGAAGCACAAACGAGTCTCTTTCCCATTCCAGTTTTTAAGTAAGACTTACACCCCGCATGGGGCTTGAACTCATGACCCTGAGATCGAGGGTTGCATACTCTACCGACTGAGCCAGCCAGGTGCCCCTCTATTCCAATTTTTAAAATTCCATTTTGAAACATGTTAATTGTTTCAGTGTTATATAAAGATAGAGCCGGGAAGAGAGGTAGCAGGAAAACATAATAAATGACTCAGAAAAAGAATAGTTAGAAAAATAGCACATTAGCCAAAAGCTGACAGATGCATAGAGATGGAAACAGATGTCTAAGTATAATTTTATTTATTTATTTTTAAGATTTTTAAAAAAGATTTTTTATTTATTTTTTGACAGAGAGAGAGACAGCAAGAGAGGGAACACAGGCAGGGGGGTGGGAGAGGGAGAAGCAGGCTTCCTGCAGAGCAGAGAGCCCGACGCGGGGCTCGATCCCAGGACTCTGGGATCGTGACCTGAGCTGAAGGCAGACGCTTACCGACTCAGCCACCCAGGTGTCCTAAGTATAATTTTAAATGTGTTGACACTGCTTGCCTAAATTGCTCTTCTTTTACTAAATTAAATAGCATAACAGCCCCAAATCCCAGAAGCACGTCCCATTTTGAAACAGTTCACCTGTTTTAAGCCTTTATTTACTGCAGGCAACATCCTGATATTGTAAAAAAGGGAAAGACACCATTTTCCCAACAAACATGCCCATCAAGGTACAACATTACTGTTATGTACGTCAGGCATTAAATCCACAAAGATTTATTGAAACGTGATGCACCACCAACAGATACTGGATGTGTACATTCATTTGCTCCTCCAAGAGCCCCTTTAGGCAATCAGGCTTGGTGCTGGGCCACTGGATATAAAGAGATAATTGAGATGTGGTCCCTGTCCCAGTAGAACTTACAGTCTGTAATGGGGGATTTTAAAGTTAAGTGATCTGGGGCGCTTGGGTGGCTCAGTTGTTAAGCGTCTGGCTTCGGCTCAGGTCATGATCCCAGGGTCCTGGGATCCAGCCCCGCATAGGGCTCCCTGCTCAGTGGGAAGCCTGCTTCTCCCTCTCCCACTCCCCCTGCTTGTGTTCCCTCTCTCGCTGTCTCTCTTCCTGTCAAATAAATAAATCAAATCTTTAAAAATAAATAAATAAGTGATCTGACAGTTATAACGCTAGAAGCATGGAATGCTACAAGAACCCAGGAAGGAGAGGAAGAAGGTCAGGGAATACACACTTAAAACTAAAGGCGCCTGGGTGGCTCAGATGGTTAAGCGTCTGCCTTCGGCTCAGGTCATGATCCCAGGGTCCTGGGATCGAGCCCCACGTCGGGCTCCCGGCTACAGCGGGGAGCCTGCTTCTCCCTCTGACCCTCTCCCCTCTCATGCTGTTTCTCTCTCGCTCGCTCTCTAAAAAATAAATAAAAATCTTTAAAAAAACAAAAAAAGGGGTTAGCAAATGTGCAAGAAGAGAGGTCTGAGAGGCAAGGGGGTGGCAAGGACAGCAAATAGCTCGTGTGAGGGGCACCTGGGTGGTTCAGTCGTTAAGCGTCTGCCTTCGGCTCAGGTCATGATCCCAGGGTCCTGGGATCGAGCCCCGCATCGGGCTCCCTGCTCAGTGGGAAGCCTGCTTCTCCTTCTCCCACTCCCCCTGCTTGTATTCCCTCTCTCGCTGTCTCTCTCTCTATCAAATAAATAAATAAAATCTTTAAAAAAAAAAAAAAAGCTCGTGTGACCGGAACCCTGGTTCAGAGGAGTCGTGGGAGAGGGGTCCAGGGAAGGGGGCTGACCACACACACACAGACACTTTAGGGGCCACTCCAAGGAGTGTAGCCTTGGTCCTAGACAAGATGGGCAGTCACTGAGAATGTACAAGCAGGGAAGTGATATATTGGACATCACACTGATAGACAAATTGGGGACTGAAACTGAATTCAGAAAAGAACTTTTGCTTTGGATGCAGTCCAGTCTTGAAGAGAGGATCACACAGGATATACCTTCTTCATCAGCAAAGCTTTGATACTTTCCTGTTCAGTGGTGACACATTGATCCAGTGAATTCTTGACCCCCCCTCTCTTCCAAGAGCCCTCCACTAGGCTGGGGAAAATAGCCCCACATCAAAGCGTGTGTTTACCAGGCACTTGGGGAAGGGAATTGCCAGGATGATGAAACACAGAATTTTCTAGGATTCAGGGTCTCAGGTCTCCCCTTGAAGGAACCAGTCTGCCCAATCTTCCTGTGGTATTAGTTTTTAAAATCTAACTTTGACTATTTACATTGATCTCTACTAATTTTCACCTTGTTGGTTTCAACCTATCAACTCTCATTATTCATTCATTCTATAAATATTGGTTGAGCACCTACTATGTGCCAGTCACTGTTCTAGGTACTGAGGACACAGCAGTGAACAAAAAACAGATTTTCCTGCCCATTCCAAGGGAGGAAGATGAACGAAAAGAACAGAAAAAAGAAAAGAAAAGAAACCGGTATAAATATGGTATGTTAGCTACTAATAAGTGCTAATAGTGCTCACTCAAATTCCAGAGTTTATATTCATGCTTAACCTGGTGGTGAAAATCCAGGACATGCCTAGGACTGTGTTGCCCTTACCTACTGTTGGTCCAGCATATGTTATGAAAACAAGGCCAGGGCACCTGGGTGGCTCAGTTGGTTAAGCGACTGCCTTCGGCTCAGGTCATGATCCTGGAGTCCCGGGATCGAGTCCCGCATCGGGCTCCCTGCTCAGCAGGGAGTCTGCTTCTCCCTCTGACCCTCCTCCCTCTCATGCTCTCTCTCTATCATTCTCTCTCTCTCAACAATAAATAAATAAAAATCTTTAAAAAAAAAAAAAAGAAAACAAGGCCATTGCCTGGTTTTACATTGCTAGATGCTCCAAACTTTCTCTTGGCTTGAAAGGGATGCATTTTACAGATGAATCAGAGAAGGCAGTTGTGAGAATCCACTGCATCCCAAATAGGCCCACTCAGGCAAACATGTGCACAGGCTAAATCACATTTAGCCACAAATGCCACGGGGTTCATCTTTTTAAATAGAAATTTTAAAGTTATTTTTAAACATTAACAGAAATAATAGACTAGGAAGATCAGACAAATCTTAACAAATGAAAAGAACTAGAAAAGCTAGATGAAATAGAGTACTTCTGGGGGCACCTGGGTGGCTCAGTCAGTTAAGCCTCTGCCTTCGGCTCAGGTCATGATCTCAGGGTCCTGGGATCGAGTCCCACGTTGGCCACCCTGCTCAGCAGGGAGCCTGCTTCTCCCTCTGCTTGAGTTCTCTCTCTCTCTCTGTGTCAAATGAATAAATAAAATCTTAAAAAAAAATAGAATACTTCTGTTTGAAGGCTTTAAGGAATCACCAAGGAGTGAATAATTACAGTACCCAGATATGGAGAGAAGAGGAAATGTGGAGAGCTGAGCCCAGAATCTGTGGCTACTTTTGCCTAAGAGATGCCTGGCTTTTCCATAAAAGACACCAGAAAATCTGAGAACTTTGATAGATCTGGGGACTAGCAGGGGAAATTGTTCAGGGTCTGCCAAAGAGGAAAGCACCTGACAGATGGCTCAGATTTTTGGAAGGGATCCTCAGGCTGCAGTCTAGAAAAGAATGTGAAGTCAGAACTGGAAATTGAGTGGCCCCCACAGGGATTGCAATCAGCTCAATTCCTGATTACATTAAGATGGTCTGGAATTGCTAGTAGCCCTAGTCTAGCTGCCTCTCAGAAGCAGAAGAAAACCTCCTGCATAGTGCAATACAAACTAACATACATTATAAAAGACAGTGTATACTGGAATGGCTAACATAAAGAGGCAGATGACATCAAGCATTGGTGAAGATGTGGAGCAACTGGAACTCCCATACACTGCTGGTGGAAGCGTGAGTTGGTACGACCACCTAGGAAAAAAATCTATTTTGCCAATATCTAACTGAAATCAAGTGTACACTGTGGTACCCAGCAACTCCACTTTTAGATATGCTCTAGAATGACCACCTAGGATCACCAAAAGACATATCCAAGTAGGTTCCTAGCAACATTTAATTAGCATCCCCAATTGAAAACAAACCAAATGTCCATCAGTTGAAGAATGGAGAAATTGTGGCATGTTTACATAACAGAATGCTATACAGACCTGAGAATAAGTGAAGTATGACTACACACAACAACATGGGTGAAAGAAGCCATTTATAGTCCATTACATTCTTATTTAAATTAATTCACTCACATAGTACCAAATCAGTCAATTCTATTATATTGAAAGACAGGATATTTATTACCCTTGGAAGGATAGTGATTGTAAGGGGATATAAGAGGGTTTCTGGAGTTCTGGAAATGTTCTGGGTCCTTATCAGCTAGATATATAGGTATGTTCACTTGGTGAAAATTGATCAAGCAGTTCCCTTATGATTTGTGCACTCTGTATGTTACTCTTTTTTTTTTTTTAAGATTTTATTTATTTGTGAGAGAGAGAGAGCACAAGCAGGGGGGGCGGCAGGCAGAGGGAGAGGGTTAGGCAGGCTCCCCGCTGAGCAGGGAGACCGACGCAGGGCTCAATCCCAGGACCCTGGGATCATGACCTGAGCTGAAGACAGACACCTAACTGACTGAGCCACCCAGGCACCCTCTGTATGTTACTCTTTAATAAAAAGTTAACATTAGTGCTTGCTTTGGCACCATATATACTAAAATTGGAACGAGGGGCACCTGGGTGGCTCAGTCGGTTAAGTATCTGACTCTTGGTTTCAGCTCAGATTATGATCTCAGGGTTGTGAGATCAAGCCCTGCCTTGGGCTCTGTGCTCAGATTCTTCCCTCTTGCCCACCTCCCCCCACCCCCAGGAGATTTTTAAAAGGGAAGGCATGAAAGGCTATGTTCCCTGTCTTGTCGAAGCAGGAGATTTTTATTTTTTTTTAATTTTTTAAAAATTTTATTTATTTATTTGAGAGAGAGAATGAGATAGAGAGAGCATGAGAGGGAGGAGGGTCAGAGGGAGGAGCAGACTCCCCACTGAGCAGGGAGCCCGATGTGGGACTCGATCCCAGGACTCCAGGATCATGACCTGAGCTGAAGGCAGTCTCTTAACCAACTGAGCCACTGAAGCAGGAGATTTTTAAAGGAGAAGGTGTGGGAAATGGTGAGGAATCTACATTCAGGAGAAGCTGGTGCTCAGCACTTAATCATTTGTTTTTGCAAGGCTTCCAGCTTCTTCCGTTCTGCCAGTAATCAAAGCTCCCAGGTGTCTCTTATTGAGGATACCATGGTCGGTGGTGGCTGTTTTCGAGAGGGTCGGCCTTACCTCCCAGAAAGTCTGGTCCTTTCTTCCTCAAGGCCAGCAGTCTGTGGGATCTCAAGGAAAGTAGATCAGTTCTGCTGCAAACTACCGGGTTTAGGTCAGCACATAAGCTTGAAGCAAGTTAACCCTTAAGAACAGTTAGAGTCCTGGGGCGCCTGGGTGGCTCAGTTGGTTAAGCGACTGCCTTCGGCTCAGGTCATGATCCTGGAGTCCCTGGATCGGGTCCCGCATCGGGCTCCCTGCTCAGCGAGGAACCTGCTTCTCCCTCTGACCCTCCCCCCTCTCATGTGCTCTCTCTCTCTCTCTCTCTCTCTCTCATTCTCTCTGTCTCAAATAAATAAATAATCTTTAAAAAAAAAAAAAAAAAGAACAGAGTCCTACTGCAATGTGATCCAGCAATTCCACTTCCTGGAATATATCCAAAGTGGGGGGAAAACCCACTAGCTTGGAAATATATCTGCATCCCCATGTTTGTAGCAGCATTGTTTACAATAGCTAAGATATGGAAGCATAACTAGGTGTCCATCAATGGATGAATGGACAAAGAAGTCATTAAGATATGGAAGCATAACTAGGTGTCCATCAATGGATGAATGGACAAAGAAGTCATTAAGATATGGAAGCATAACTAGGTGTCCATCAATGGATGAATGGACAAAGAAGTCATGGTATATCTGTACAAGTGAATATTACTCAGCCATTAAAAATGAGGAAATCCTACTAAAGTGGAAGAAATCTGGAGTGAGGAATAAAAGCTAAAGACTTTAAAAAAACCACTGTTGAAACTCAAAAAAGTGGACATGGATAAAAGAAAAGATTTATGGGCACCTGGGTGGCTCAGTTGGTTGAGTGACTGCCTTCGGCTCAGGTCATGATCCTGGAGTCCCGGGATCGAGTCCCGCATCGGGCTCCCTGCTCGGCGGGGAGTCTGCTTCTCCCTCTGACCCTCCTCCCTCTCATGCTGTCTCTCATTCTCGCTCTCAAATAAATAAAATCTTTAAAAAAAAAAAAAAGAAAAGATTTATATCACGGTTTTAGATAAGAGGACTCAATCTCATAAAGATACAGGTTTCCCTAAGATAGTTTACAAATTTAACACAATTTCAGTAAAAATATAATCAGATTTTTTTCTGGGACTGGACAGCCACAAAAATCCAGAAATACCTTGAAAAGGGGCATAAAGGAGAGATAGCCCTATCAAATATCAAAACATACTATAAAGCCCCTATCATATTTAAACAATATATGATGATGTTGTATTGATGCATGAACAGGCCAATTCAGTAAAAGGCCACTTGAATGTGGAAATGTCTTACATATAAAGGTAAATCATGGGGGAAATGCAGACATTTTTATAAGCAGTGCTATGTGGATAGCCACATGGAAAAATTAAGTTGACTGCATTCCTCACATTACATACCAGGAAAAATTCCAATTAATCAGAGATATAAGTATAAAAATATAAAATCAAACAAGCACAAAAGAAAGTATGGGTAAATAAAACTTTTGGGGGAGATTTTTTTTGAGAGAGAGAGTGCGTGCGTGCACGCACACACGAGCACAGAAACGGGGCAGCGCGGAGGGAGAGAGAGAATCTTAAGCAGGCTCCATGCCCAGCCCAACACGGGGCTTGGTCTCACAACACTGAGATCATCACCTGAGCCAAAATCAAGAGTCAGACACTTAACCAGCTGAGCCACCCAGGTGCCCCATGGGGGAGACTTTCTTAATATAGAAACAATAAGTCAAAACGCGGGACACCTGGGTGGCTCAGTCGGTTGAGCGTCTGCCTTCGGCTCGGGTCATGGTCTCAGGGTCATGGTCTCAGGGTCCTGGGATCGAGTCCTACATCGGGCTCCCTGCTCAGCAGGAAGTCTGCTTCTCCCTCTCCCCTGCCCTCTGCCTGTGCTCTCTCTCTCTCTGTTTCTCTGACAAATAAATAAAACCTTTAAAAAGTAAGTGAAAAGGCTGATAAACTTAATTACATGGAAATAAAAAACTTTTTCACGACAAGAAAAAACAAACCACCGTTAAAGTCACTCTTACATGTTACTGGTAAGTGCCAAATGGTAGAAACCGCAAAGTGAAGGGAAATTGGACCATATCTAGAAAAACTACACATGATTGGCCCAGAAATCCCATTTCTAGGAATCTGTCCCAAAGATACCTCGGCAAAAATGCGAAAAGAGATAGGCACAACAATATTCATTGCAACACTATTTGTACTCGCAAAAGACTAGAAACAAACCAAATATCCAGCAGCAGAGGATTAAACTAAAATATTTATTTATTTTATTATAAAATAAAATATTTTGCAGCTGTAAAAAGGAATAAGGTACATCTCTATCCACCGCTATGGGATGATATCTGGTATAGATAGTTATACGAGAAAAGCTTCTAGGTTGGAGGGTGGCACGTGCAGAGAAGGCATGGAGGCCCTGCACCCCCTGCCCCCTCCCTTTCTCTGTGCCTTCTCTCCCATGTGGCTGTTCCTGAGTTGTATCCTTTATCATAATCTGGTAAATACAAGTAAAGTGTTTTTCTAAGTTTTGTGAGTCATCCTAGCAAATTATTGAAACCGAGGAGGGTATCATAGGAACCCTGTTTGTGGCTAGCCTCCGAAGGGGAGGCCGTCCTGTGGGGCCAAGACCTTCACCTGGGGGGTCTGCACCAACCTCAGGAGCTAATAGCAGAGCCGAATTGCATTGTTGAACACCCAGCTGGTGTCAGAGAATTAAAGAACTGGTTGCAGTTGGTGTCAGAAGACCAAACATTTGGTGTCAGAAGAAAGAGATCATAATACTACATCAAGTTAAGCAATGAAAGGATAAGGCATAAAATGTAAAAAAGAAAAAAGTTACCTATTGGGCAAGACGAGAAATAGGATGCAGGGAATAGAAATAGCTATTTAACTGTTCTGAATAAATCTTGCTTTATAAGTTCAAATTTGAAACCACTTACGTTTTACATAATTGCAGATCAAAATTAAACTTTTAAAAAGCAATGTCTAGGGGCGCCTGGGTGGCTCAGTCGGTTAAGCGGCTGCCTTCGGCTCAGGTCATGATCCTGGAGTCCCGGGATTGAGTCCCGCGTCGGGCTCCCTGCTCGGCGGGGAGCCTACTTCTCCTTCTCCCTCTGACCCTCCCCCCCCTCATGTGCTCTCTCTCATTCTCTCTCTCTCTCTCAAATAAATAAATAAAATCTTAAAAAAAAAAAGAAATTTTGGGGGGCGCCTGGGTGGCTCAGTTGGTTGGGCGACTGCCTTCGGCTCAGGTCATGATCCTGGAGTCCCGGGATCGAGTCCCGCATCGGGCTCCCTGCTCGGCGGGGAGTCTGCTTCTCCCTCTGCCCCTCCCCCCTCTCATGCTGTCTCTCATTCTCGCTCTCAAATAAATAAAATCTTTAAAAAAAAAAAAAGCAGGGCGCCTGGGTGGCTCAGTTGGTTGAGCGACTGCCTTCGGCTCGGGTCATGATCCCGGAGTCCTGGGATCGAGTCCCGCATCGGGCTCCCAGCTCGGCGGGGAGCCTGCTTCTCCCTCTGACCCTATCCCCTCTCATGCTGTTTCTCTCTCTCTCTCTCAAATAAATAAATAAATAATTTTAAAAAAAAAAAAAAAAATAAAAATAAAAATAAAAATAAAAAAAAAAAAGCAATGTCTAAAAATCAAAACCAAGATGAAATAAATGTACTAAATATCTGGATAATGATATAACCACACAAAAAAGAGCTATTCCAGGTGACTTAAAACACAATATATGGAGGTGATTGCACATTCCTGATGAGGTATGCCCTCAGGACAAAATGAACTGGAAGATAGCTTTTTTGTTTTGGGTTTTTGGGGGGTTTTTTTACGATTTTATTTATTTGTTTGAGTGAGAGAGAACAAGCAGTGGGGAGGGGCAGAGGGAGAGAGAGAGAAGCAGACTCCCCGCTGAGCACTAAGCCCAATGCTGGGCTCCATCCCAGGACCTGGAGATCATGACCTGAGCCAAAGGCAGCTGCTTAAGCAACTGAGCCACCCAGGCGCCCTGGGTTGTTTTTGGTTTTTGTTTTTTGTTTTTTTTAGTAATCATATTGTTAGTGGTAATGTGAGAGTATTATTATCCAGAGATTGTTGAGTTTGTATTGTGGGACAGAGCAAATTTGCAAATACACTAATGTCAGTGAGAACTGGGATTTTCAGATTAGGAGAAAGGAGATACAAATATAAAATCAATGAGGGTAAATGTAACCAAAGAAAAAAATTGGGAGCGCCTGGGTGGCTCAGTCAAGTGGTTAAGCGTCTGCCTTCGGCTCAGGTCATGATCCCAGGGTCCTGGGATCGAGCCCCACATCGGGCTCCCTGCTTGGCAGGGAGCCTGCTTCTCCTTCTCCCACTCCCCCTGCTTGTGTTCCCTCTCTCGCTGTGTCTCTCTCTGTCAAATAAATAAATAAATAAATAAATAAATAAAATCTTAAAAAAAAAAAAGAAAGAAACTAGAAAAAGAAGAGCAAACTAAACCCAAAGCAAATAGAAGAAAAGGGGGGCAACCTGGGTGGCTCAGTCGGTTGAGTGTCTGACTCTTGATTTCAGCTCAGGTCATGATTTCAGGGTTGTGAGATGGAGCCCCAGGTCAGGCTCGCACTAGGCGTGGAGCCTGCTTGGGATTCTCTCTCTCCCTCTGCCTCTGTCCCTACCCCCCTTGCAACCCTACTCGCACACACGCGCTCTCTATCTCAAAAAAATAATAATAAATAGTAAAAAGAAGATAATAACATGAAAGTGGACATAAGTGAAATAGAGAATAGAAAAACAATAGAGGGCGCCTGGGTGGCTCAGTTGGTTAAGCGACTGCCTTCGGCTCAGGTCATGATCCTGGAGTCCCGGGATCGAGTCCCGCATCGGGCTCCCTGCTCAGCGGGGAGTCTGCTTCTCCCTCTGACCCTCCTCCCTCTCATGCTCTCTCTCTCATTCTCTCTCTCAAATAAATAAATAAATAATCTTAAAAAAAAAAGAAAAACAATAGAGAAGAACAAGGAAATCAAGAATTCTTTGAAAAGATCTACAAAATTGATAAGCTACACTGACCATGGAAAAAATGGGCAATGACTCAAGTTCCTAAAATCAGGATTGAAACTGGGGACATTACTACTGACCTTATATTAATAAAAAAAAAAATACTGTAAGAGAATACTATGAAGAACTGCAAGTTAGATAACCTGGATGAAATGGACAAATTCCAGAAACGCACCAACTACCAAAACTGACCCAAGAATAAAGTCCAAATAGACATATAACAAGTAAAGAAATATAATTAGTAGCCCAAAAAGTTCCAACAAAGAAACACTCAGGAGAGGAAGATGGTTTCACTGATGAATGCTGCCAATCATTAATTAATACCAATCCTTCTCAAACACTGTCTTTTATTTTTGTAAAGATTTTATTTATTTATTTGACACAGAGAGAGAGCATAAGCAGGGGGAGTAGCAAGCAGAGGGAGAGGCAGGCTCCCCGCTGAGCAGAGAGCCCAATGCAGGGCTCAATCCCAGGACCCTGGGATCATGACCTGAGCCGAAGGCAGGCGCTTAACCAACTGAGCCACCCAGGCACCCCCTCAAACACTTTAAAAAACTAGAAGAGTAAGGAATACTACCTAACTCATTCTGTGAGGCTATTATTGCCCTCATACCAAAGCCAAACAAAGATAATCAGAAGGAAAGAAAACTATAGACTCTCAGGAGTATAGATGCAAAAATTCTCAACAAAATACTGGCTAGCTGAATCTAGCAGTATATAAAAATGGTTATAAAACATGACCAAATGGGATTTATCCCAAGAATGCAAGATTAGGGGGACGGCTGGGTGGCTCAGTCGGTTAAGCATCTGCCTTCTGCTCAGGTCATGGTCTCAGGGTCCTGGGATTGAGCCCCGCATCAGCCTCCCTACTCAGTGGGGAGCCTGCTTCTCCTTCTCCCTCTGCTTCTCCCCACCTCTCGTGTGCTGTCTCTCTCAAATAAATAAAAGAATGCAAGATTAGTTTGACATACAAAAATCAATCTATGTAATACACCATATTAATTTTTTTAACGGGGATGGAGCATGTGGAGGAAAGGACACAAGATCATCTCAGTAGACACAGAAAAGGCATGTGACAAAATCCAACACCCTTTCATGATAAAAACATTCTACAAACTAATGGAAAAGAACTTTCCCAGTCTGATAAAAGGCATCTATAAAAGCCCATGGCTAACATCATACGTAATAGTGAAAGACTGAAAGCTTTCTCCTTAAGGTCAGGAATAAAATAAGGATGCCTGCTTTCACCTTCTATTCAACTATATTATTCACTTCTCTTCTACTGTACTGGAGGTTCCAGCGAGGGCAATTAGATAAGAAGAAATAAATTAAATAAACCAGTAAAGTCATCCAGATTAGAAAGGAAGTGAAACCATTTGCATGACATGATCTTATATAACAGAAAACCCTAACGAATCTACAAAAACCTATCAGAGCTAATAAATGAGTTCAGCAAAATTGTAGGCTATAAATATAAAAAATTCAGTTGCATTTCTATACATTAGCAATGAACAATCTTAAAACAAAATTAAGAAAGCAATCCCATTTACAATAGCGTCAAAAATAATAAAATTCTTTGGTTAAATTTGTATCTAAGTATTTTAAGACTTCTAAACTGAAAACTATAAAACGTTGTTGAAAGTAATTAAAGATCTAAAGAAATGTTTATGGATTGCAGGACTTAATATTGTTAAGGTGGCAATCAATACTCCATAAGAAGACCTAAAGATTCAATAAAATCCTAATCAAAATTCTAAATGCCTTTTTTTCCTGCAGAAAAGGACGAGCTGATCTAAAATTCATACAGAACTTCAAGTGACATAGAAAAATCAACACAGGGACGCCTGGGTGGCTCAGTCGTTAAGCGACTGCTTTCGACTCAGGTCATGATCCTGGAGTCCCTGGATCGAGTCCCGCATCAGGCTCCCTGCTCGGCGGGGAGTCTGCTTCTCCCTCTGACCCTCCCCCCCTCTCATGTGCTCTCTCTCTCTCTCTCTCAAATAAATAAATAAAATCTTAAAAAAAAAAAAAAGAATGAATCTGGACCTCTTCCTCCCACACAAAACTCAAAATGTGTCATGGACACGTGAAAAGCTAAAAATATACAAGTAAGTAACTCAAGTGTCCATTGTCAGTTTAATGGATAAAGAAACTGTGGCATATACATAAAATGGGATATTTTTCTCCTTTAAAAAGAAGGAAATCCCGTCACAGGCTACAACATAGATGAGCCTCGAGGACATTATGCTCAGTGAATTAAGCCAATCACAAAAAGACCAACACTGTATGATTGCACTTATATGAGGTGTATAAAGACATCAAACTCATAGGAACAGAAACTAGGATGGCAGTTGCCAAGGGCTGGGAGGGACAGAAGCAGGGAGTTAGTTGTTCAACGGGTACAGAATGTCAGTTATGCAAGATACAAAAAATTCTAGATATCTGTTGCACAACAATATCCATACTTTACTACACACTTAAAAATTGTTAAGAGGGTAAACTTATGTGCTTTTGTTGTTATTGTTGTTGTTATGTGCTTTATCCCACATATAAATACAAAGAAGAGGGCAGGGCAGGGTCTTGAGCAGATACGTTTAAAACATTAGAAGGAGGAAGAAGACAAAAAGAAGGAAGAAGGGAAGGAGGAGCAGTTCTTGTCCCTGCCTATACACAGACCTGTGTTTAAAATCTAAAAACACGGTTTCTTAACTCCTAGACATCTCTGAACACTTAAATGCTCCTATGCATTGAGACTCTGGGACAGGGAAATTTGTGGAAGCAACCCAAAGTGTCCAAGTGAATGAATAAACAAAATGTGGCAAACACATACAATGGAATGTTAATCATCTGAAAAGGAAGGAAATTCTGACATAGACTACAAACATTATGCTAAGTGAAATAAGCCAGTCACAAGAACACTAATACTGTATGGGTCTACTTATAGGAGATATTTATAATAACTGAAACCATAGAGACAAAGTAGAATGATGGCTGGCAAGGGCTGGGGGTGTGGAGAACGGGGAGTTACTGGTTCACAGGTACAGAGTTTCAGTTTGAGAGGAGGAAAGAGTTCTGGAAAAGATGGGTGGTGGTGATGGTTGCCCAACAATATGAAGGTACTTAATACCGCCGAACTGTACCCTCAGAAACGGTTAAGATGAGGGCACCTGGGTGGTGCAGTCCAGTGAGGGTGAGACTCTTGGTTTCGGCTCAGGGTCTTGGGACTGAGCCCCATCTCCAGCTAAGCGCTCAGCACCGAGTCTGCTTGAGATTCTCTCCCTCTCCCTCTGCCCCTCCAACTTGTGCTCTCTCTCTCTAAAATAAATAAATAAATCTTCTAAAAAAATGGTTAAGATGGTAAGTTTTATGTTATGTGTATTTTACCACAATAAAAAAAAATTGGGGGTAAAATTCGTGTGATATGAACACAAGGATAGAGATCAGTGGAACAGAATGGAATTTATGACACATTTCAGTGAGGAAGGTTGGTCTAGTTACAAATGGTTTTGCATCAATATTTGATTCCTATCTCATACGTAAAATCAATTCCAGATAGATTGCATGTCTGAATGTGAAAAGGTAAAACAAAGTTTCTAGAAGGAAACCTAAAAGGATATCTTCTTGATATGGGTTTTGGAAGAGATTTCTTAAACAGCACACAAAAACTGCAATCATAAAAGAAACAATTGAATCTATTAAACTGCATGAATATTAAAAATTTCTGCTTATCAAACCACACCACTAAGAGACTGAAAAGACAAGTCACAAAGTGGGAGGAGATATTTGCCATATATTACCTGGCAAATGACTTGTATCTTAAATATATAAAGGAATCAATGAGATAAATATTGGCAACACAATTTTAAAATAGGCAAAATATTAAAATAAGCTCTTCAAAACAAAGAATATTCAAATGGTGAATAAACACAATCACCAGAGTGGCTAAAATATAAAAAGACAAAATTTTAACCTTTTTTTTTTTTTTAAAGATTTTATTTATTTGACAGAGAGAGACACAGCGAGAGAGGGAACACAAGCAGGGGGAGTGGGAGAGGGAGAACCAGGCTTCCCGCAGAGCAGGGAGCCCGATGCAGGGCTCGATCCCAGGACCCAGGGATCATGACCTGAGCCGAAGGCAGACGCTTAACGACTGAGCCACCCAGGCGCCCCATTTTTTTTTTTTTAAAGTAAACTCTGTGCCCAATGTGGGGCTCAACCTCAGTCAGTAGAACATGCAACTCTTGATCTTGGGTTCGTGACAGACATGTTTACATATGTTCAACAAAATAGGTGTACTGTAATATTTTTTAAGGAGACATTTTAATGTCTTAAAGATTTTTATTTATTTATTTATATGAAAGAGAGAGAGAGCATGAGTGGGGGGAGGGGCAGAGGGGAAGGGAGAGGGAGAGGGAGAGAGAGAATCTCTCAAGGAGACTCTGTGCTGAGCAGGGAGCCAGACGTGGGGCTCGATCTCACAACCCTGAGATCATGACCTGAGCTGAAACTAAGAGTCGGATGTTCAACGAACTGAGCCACGAAGGTACCCTGCGTGTACTGTAATAGTCGTAGCATCATTATTTCTAACAGGCCCCCAATAGAAAACTCCTGAATGCCCCACAACAGTAGAACAAGTAAGTGTGGCCAATTCACCCAAAGGAATACTATGCAGCAATGAAAAAGATGCTTTCTGGTATTGACGCAGAAGGCCACAGCCACATTCCTGGTTCATAACCCCCTTAGTAAGCCAGAGGCTGGGACCAGCCCTAGGGCGATAGCGAAGCTACAGCCCGGTCCCTGATGATTCTGGCCATAGCACCTCAGTCAGCTTTCTTGGGTGAGAACAACCAGATTGAGCCCAGTCCAAGCAACAGGAATGTTGTGAGAGGGGGTGGGGGAAGCCACAGGCTTACAGAGAGGAGGAAGAGACAGGGCCTCGATACTAGGAGCTATTCACCAAGTCCTGTGTGGGAGTTACTTCCAGAAAGGCTTTAGACACTTTTCCACCCTATGTCACTGCCCTTGAGATGTATGGTCCCACCACAGACATACTGAGCAGCTCCACAAGTCACAAGTCTGGCCCCTGGAAGCTGGGGGAGGCGAGAGAAAGTGGCCAGTGGAGGGACCATCATGGGTGGCCCTAGTCACTGTAGCAGGAGGGCAAGCGACTTGGCTTTGCCACCCCAAGAAGACAGCGCACAATGGCGGAGAGGCATTGCCAGAGTGGAGTGATGTGTGATCATCCGGGAAGGCCTGCGTGTCCTCAACGTGACAAATTCTCGTTCTGCTTCGGGAAGCACCAGGATGTGTGGAGAAGCTCAGGGTCTTGGCCAAAAGGACCGGGATTCAGTGAGGGTCGAGGTGAGTCCTCCTATGAGGGGACATGCTCAGCTCCGAAGGTCTCTGAGCTCCTTCAACTTGTGGGGTCCCAGGAACTCGTGCTCCTGGGTTGGGCATGGACGGCCGGCGGGGTCGGGAAGAGCCAGGGGCACTGCAAACCCAGGGGGGCCCTCATTTGCTGGACACTGCAATGTGAGGGGACCTCAAACAGCTTGTAGGTGCCAGCAGGACACGGTGCTGGGAAGCTCCAGGGGCTGTGAATTCAGACGAGGTGAGGAGGGTGGGCCCTCTGGTTGTCTCCAGACATTTGAGAAGATGCTCTTGCCGTTTGAGAAGTTTTCTGAATAGAAACTTTTACAACTGAGGGGCGCCTGGGTGGCTCAGTTGTTAAGCGTCTGCCTTCGGCTCAGGTCATGATCTCAGGGTCCTGGGATCGAGTCCCGCGTCGGGCTCCCTGCTCAGCAGGAGGCCTGCTTCTCCCTCTCCCACTCCCCCTACTTGTGTTCCCTCTCTCACTGTGTCTCTCTCTCTGTCAAATAAATAAATAAAAATCTTTAAAATAAAAAGAAAAAAGAAACAACTGGGAATAAAGGGACATTTTCTTAACATGATCACCATACAGCATCCAGCCAACGTCTCTTGGTGTGACTTTGAGGGCTGCAGCCAAAAACAGAACTGAGGAAGTCCCCGTCCTCACAGAAAGGAAGCAGAAAATAAGCAAGTGTGGTGGTTTTAAAACCGGGCGACATTCCTTGGTGCTCCTCCCAAGGGAGAGGCCGACACCCCTTCCCCTTGAACCTCAGCCAGTAGAGAGTGGGGGTTCACGCCTCTCTAGGACACACGTGTAAATGCTCTAAGAGGCTCAAACCAGCTGGAAAGGCTCTATGGGGGCATTCCACTCACAGTCCCCAGTGGCATCTTCTTCCAACCATCCCGATGCTGGAGGCAGACACGTGATTCTAGCCCCCGGTCATTGGCATCGCCCCTGACGGAGACCCCAGGCCTCATGGAGCAGAGACAATTCATCCTCGCTGTGCCTTGTCCAAATTCCCGACCCGTAGGATCCACGAGCCTCATGAAATGGTTGTTACCTCGTGAGTTTGGGATGGTTTGTTATGCAGCAGAATCTACCCAGAGCAAGTCATTATATAAGGCAGTATGTGCCTTAGGGAATGTATGTTACGTAGAAAAGCAAAGCAGGGTAGGGGCAGTAAGGGAATGCAGGCAAACCTGATAAGGAGGAAAACAGCCAGCAAGAATGAGGGGCAGAGAAACGGAAGAGAGGATTGTGGTGTCTATCCCTGAGGCATAAACCTGCTCCCTACCAGCCTCAGGCCCACAGCTTCTCAGGGTGGCCCTGCTCACAAGCTTTAGCACGGAGAGCAATTTATCCTGGCTCCTACAGTCAAGTCAGCTGCTCCTTCTGGGAGCTCAAATTTTTTTCAATGGTTTTTTTTTTTTTTTCCTAATCCTGGATAATTTAAGGAATTCATATATGTACCTTTGACCAAAGGCAATTTTATGTACATTTTTTAATTTACTTTTTTTGCAGATGGTCCAAAATCGGGAAAGTAGGAAAGTTCCAGAGCAAAAAGTCTCCCTCCCACTCCTGGCCCCAACCCACTCAATTACCCTCCCTTGATGCAACTCTCTTACCAGTGTTGGGGAATTTTCCAGAAACGGGTCTCAGCATTTACAACCAAACGAGAGCAAACTACACCTAAAATTCTGCACTTTGATATGTTCACTTTACGTCTTGGAGCTTTCTCCATATCATTACATAGACATGTTTCTCATTCTTCAAACAAACAAAAAAAAAGGTTTTTTTTTTGCTTTGCAGTAATTTTAGTTTTACAGAAAAATTGCAAAGACAGTGGAGTTCCCACAGATCCTGCACTCAGCTTTTTCTAATATTAACATCTAACATAGCTATGTTGTCAAAACTAAGAAGTCGTATGCTCTTAACTAGACTACAGAGTTTCTTCCAGTTTCACCAGTTTGTCCATTAATATCCTTTTCCTGTTTCAGGACACAACCCAGGGCACCCATAACATTTAATCTTCATGTCCCCTTAGTCTCTACCGATCTGTGACAGTTTCTCAATCTTTCCATAATTCTTATGACCTGGACACATTTGAAGAATACTGGCCAAGTATTCTGTAGCATGTCTGTCAATTTGGGTTTTTCTAATGTTTTCTCATGATTATTATTTTTTTTTTAAAGATTTTATTTATTTGACAGAGACACAGTGAGAGAGGAAACACAAGCAGGGGGAGTGGGAGAGGGAGAAGCAGGCTTCCCGCGGAGCAGGGAGCCCGATGCAGGGCTCGATCCCAGGACCCCGAGATCATGACCTGAGGTGAAGGCAGACACTTAATGACTGAGCCACCCAGGCGCCCCAATGTTTTCTCATGATTAGAATAGGTTATAGGTTTGGGGGAAGAATACCACAGGGTGAAGTATCCTTCTCAATGCATGTTTTAGGGGCGCACAATGTCAGCAGGACATTGATGGTGATAGTAACCTTCATCACTTGGTTAAGATTGCATCTGCCAGATTTCTCCAGTGTATGTACCGTTATTATTTTCCCTTTTCTCTATTCTTTGGAAGTGGATCACTCAGCCCAGACCATATTCAAGCTCCACCTCCCAGAAGGGGGCAGGGGGCATCTACACATATTGTTTGGAATTCTTCTGCATGAAGATTTGCCCCTTCTTCTCCCTTTCTTCATTTCAATGATTTATTTTTTTAATTTAACTTTTTTTCATTTCAACCATTTCTTTACATCAGTATGGACTCATGGGTCACAACTCAACATGGTCATTATTTCTGTTGCTCTGCTTTGGCTCCCCCTTCCCCCCTCCTCCCCCTCCTCCCCTCCCCCTCCTCCTTCTCTTACTTTTCCTCCTCCTCCCCCCTTCCCCCTCTCCCCCCTCCTTCATTTTAAACACTTTCTTACTTTCTGACACAAGATGCTGCAAACTTATCTTATATTCCCTGCCCCAGTCCTAGAATCAGCCACTTTCCCAAGGAGCCTTGGTTTCTTTTATTGGAGAATGGTATTTAGAACCTGAGATCTGGGTAGTAGGCGTGCTTCTTGCTACCGGAGTGTTTCTGCTTCAGGGCCCTCTCGGCGGACAGCGTCTGGAAATGTATGTATGTATTCTAACCCATATGTATACGCACATCTGTAATTCTTTCTGCACCCATCTGCATATGTCAAAGGAAACATGAGTTCATACTAACAGCTCTGACTCCAACCCTTGCTTATTTGTAACCTGGTCCCCATCATCTACCATCTATTATGCATTTGCTCATTCCTAGTGCACATACAAAGTAGTTTCAGAATTGCCCACCTACACTCCATGAGGAACAATTTACCAACTAGAGGATAGTATTTACATACAGTCCTTCTTTGTCTTTAGAGTATCTCGTCAAAACATGGTTTTCCAAAGTTACTTAGATCAGTTCCTTTTCTCTCCACCGCCTTCATGGAGGTTATGTCATATGTAAGACAGATTAATTTGTCATAGTCCCAGCATTCCATTCTGGGTCTCATGACATCTTGGTCGATTTTTTAAAAATTTGCACGCAGCAAAGCTGTGTATGGGTTTTGACAAATGCGGGGACTCATGCATGAACTACCTCAGTGCCCACACTAGAAATTTCCCTGTGCCTATGGTAACCACCTTTCTGGTTCCCCTGAGACTGCAGAGGGGTCTCAGGATGCAGGACTTTTCAGGTTTGAAACCAGAAAAGTCCCTAGGAAACCAGGACAAGCTGGTCATCCTACCTGAGTGGCTTTTTGCAATCAACCACTCTCCCCTCCTCCAGTACTCAATAAACAGCTTTATCTGGGTATCGTTTACACACATAAAATTCATGCACTGCAAGTGTGCAATTCAATGATATTTTTAGCAAATTTATAAGGATGTGCAACCATCACTACAATCCAGTTTTAGAACTTTTTTTTTTTTTAAGTAGGCTCCACACTCAGCGTTGAGCCCAGCACGGGGCTTAAAATCACGACCCTGAAATCAACACCTGAGCTAAGAGTCAGACACTTAACTGAATGAGCCAACCAGGCGCCCCTAGAACATTCTATCAGCTGTTCTAAAGCTGTTCCTTTACTTGGGGATTTGCTGAATTTATTTCCATATTTAATTCCATTCCGTCATCAAACACACCTTGAATGATTTCGGTCTTCTCGCCTAACATCTTGACAACGTTCCAAGTGCACTTGAAAAGGATGTGTAATCTGCTGGGATTGGTTGGCGTTAACTTGGTTGATAGTGTTATTCAGTTATTCTACGTTCTGTTGATTTCGTGTCTAATTATTCTATCAATTTTTGAGAGTGTGGTATGGAAATCTCCAGTTATAATTGTTGAATTGTTTCTCCTTACAATTCTGTCAGGTTTTGTTTCATGTATTTTAGTGCTCTGTTGTTACTTGTGTATACATTTAAATATATATGTTACATTCCTAATGTACTCATCTTCTAATTATTTTGAAATGTCCTTCTTTGTCTCTAGGAATATTTTTTGTTTTAAGGTCTATTCTGTGGGCGCCTGGGTGGCTCAGTCGTTAAGCGTCTGCCTTCGGCTCAGGTCATGATCCCAGGGTCCTGGGATCAAGCCCCGCATCGGGTTCCCTGGTCCGCGGGAAGCCTGCTTCTCCCTCTCCCACTCCCCCTGCTTGTGTTCCCTCTCTCGCTCTCTCTCTCTGTCAAATAAATAACTAAAATCTTTTAAAAAATTTAAAGGTCTATTCTGTCTGATACTAAGCTAACCATTCCAGCTCTCTTTTGGTTGCTGTTTGATATATCTTTTTCCCTTTTTTTTTAAATAATTTATTTTTATTTAAATTCAATTAACATATAACGTAGTATTGGTTTCAGAGGTAGAGGTCAGTGATCCATCAGTTGCATATAATACCCAGTGCTCATTACATCACGTGCCCTCCTTAATGCCCATCTCCCAGTTATCCCATCCCCCACTAACCTCCCCTCCAGCAACCCCCCATTTGTTTCCTACAGTTAACAGTCTCTTATGGTTTGTCTCCCTCTTTGATTTTGTCTTGTTTTATTTTTTCCTCTTTCCCTATGATCCTCTGATTTGTTTCTTAAATTCCACACATCAGCAAGATCGTATGATAATTGTCTTTCTCTGATTGACTTATTTCGCTTAGCATAATACCCTCTAGTTCCATCCATGTCATTGCAAATGGCAAGATTTCAATTTTTTTTAAAGATTTTATTTATTTATTTATTAGAGAGCGAGCCAGAGAGAAACAGCATGAGAGAGGAGAGGGTCAGAGGGAGAAGCAGGCTCCCCGCTGAGCCGGGAGCCCAATGTGGGACTCGATCCCAGGACCCTGGGATCATGACCTGAGCCGAAGGCAGTCGCTTAACCAACTGAGCCACCAGGTGCCCAAGATTTCAATTTTTTTGATAGCTGAGTAGTCCATCTTTTTCTCACTCTTTTATTTTGTGGCTTTGAATCTGAAACGTGTCTCTTCTTGACAGGCTATGGTTGGATCTTGCTTTTTGTATGCAGTCTGACAATCTTTGCCTTCCAGTTACAGTGTCTGATTCATTCACATCTAGTGGGTTTACACATGTCATTCTGCTGTGCGTGTGACCCTCTGTTCCTTCTTTACTACCTCCTTTTATGTTAAAAAATATTTTTGATGTACCATTTTAACTCCTCTCTTGAAGTTTCAATGATGTTTTTGGAGTTATTTTCTTAATGGTTGTTCTAGGGATTGCCATATATATCTTAACTCATCACACTCTACTTTGGGTTAAAGCTGACTTCATTCTGGGGGCGCCTGGGTGGCTCGGTCATTGGGCGTCTGCCTTCAGCTCAGGTCATGATCCCAGGGTCCTGGAATTGAGCCCCGCGTCGGGCTCCCTGCTCGGCGGGGAGCCTGCTTCTCCCTCTCCCACTCCCCCTGCTTGTGTTCCTGCTCTCACTCTCTCTCTCTGTCAAATAAATAAATAAAATCTTAAAAAAAAAAAAAAGCTGACTTCATTCTGGTAAAACATGGCAGCTTTTTAAGGATAGTTCCATTCTCCCCTCCTTTGATCTATTATTGTCCTATGTATCACATCCATATATGTTATAAACCTTGGGACGGCTCTGGCTCAGTCAGTAGTGCATGTGACTCATTTTTTCTTTTTTTAAAGATTTTATTTATTTATTTGAGAGCGAGTGAGCATAAGCAGGGGGTAGTGGCAGGCTAGAGGGAGAGGCAGGCTCCCCGCCAAGCAGGGAGCCCGATGTGGGGCTCAAGCCCAGAACCCTGGGATCATGACCCGAGTAGAAGGCAGATGCTTAACCAACTGAGCCACTCAGGGGTCTTGGGCATGCGACTCTTGATGTTGGGATTGTAAGTTCAAGCCCCACATTTTTATTTTTTTAATGTTTCTTTTTATTATTATTATTTTTAAAGATTTTATTTATTTATTTGAGAGAGAGAGAGGGAGAGCACGAGTGGGGGGGGACAGCGGGAGAGAAAGAGGGAGAAGCAGGCTTCCCGCTGAGCAGGGAGCCCGATGCGGGGCTCGATCCCAGGACTCTGGGATCATGACCTGAGCCCAAGGCAGATGCTTAACAGACTGAGCCACCCAGGCGCCCCTTGAGCCCCACGTTTTTAAACCTCAAAATACAGTGTTATAATTAGTGTTTTAAATAATCATATGTCATTCAAAGGAATTAAGAAAAATATATACTTTTTTACAAACTTATCTTTACCCACTTATTTGCCATTTCTGTTGCTCTTCGTTTCTTCCATGTTGATTTAAGTTATTGTGTGTTGTCATTTTCCTTCAGCCTGAAGAACTTCCTTTTGTATTTCTTATAAAGCAAATCTGCTAGCAATGAATTCTCTCAGGCTTTGTTTACCTGGGAATGCCTTTCAGCTTCATATCTGAGGGGTAATCTTTCTGCTTATAGAAATCTTGGCTGGGGGCACCTGGGTGGCTCAGTTGGTTAAGCGACTGCCTTCGGCTCAGGTCATGATCCTGGAGTCCCTGGATCGAGTCCCACATCGGGCTCCCTGCTCGGCAGGGAACCTGCTTCTGCCTCTGACCCTCCCCCCTCTCATGTGCTCTCTCTCTCTCTCATTCTCTCTGTCTCAAATAAATAAATAAAATCTTTAAAAAAAAAAAATCTTGGCTGGCAGTTTTTCTTCTAGCACTTTGAATATGCCACACCCACTGTCTTCCTCCACAGCGTTGAGAGATGGGTTGTTAATTGCATTATTTCTTCAAATATTTTTCCTGTCCTTTTCCTTCTCTTTTCTTCTTCTGTGACTATCATTTCTCTATGTTGGTATGGTTATTATGCTGTCCCCAGGTCTTGAGTCTCTGTTCAATTTTCTTCAATCCAATCGTTTTTGCTTTTTTTTCCCTCCCTCTCTAGTGCTCAGGATTGGGTAGTTTTTATGATCTATGTTCAAGTTCACTGAATCTTCTACCATCTCAAATCTACTATTAAGACCATGTATAGTAAATATTTCATCGAAGTTATGGCAGTTTTCAACTCTAGAATTTTCACTTGGTTCTTTGTTATATTTTTCATTGCTTTTGTTGAGACTCCCTGTTTTTTAGTTGTAATTATATTTTGCTTCAATTCTTCAATTATATTTTCCTTTAATTCTCTGAGTGTGTTTAGAATAGCTGCTTTGAAGCCTTTGTCTGTTAAATCCAACATCTGGGTCTACTTAGAGACAGCTTCTGCTGACTGGTTTTCCACCAAATATGGATTTTATTGTGTTTGCATACACACCTTATACTTTTTTGTTGAGAATGGGACATTTTGGATAATATACTGTAGCAACTTGGGATTCTGAATTTCCCCCGAGAGTTGCTATTGTTTTGTTTTTAGTAACTTGCTGAAGTTCATCTGTGAAATGTATCTCCCTCCATAGTGTGAAGGAGACTGAGGTCTTTGCTCAGATTTTTTTTAATCAGTATTTTTACTTTCAGATAATTGTAGATTCACATGCAGTTTTAAGAAATGATACAGAGAGGGCGCCTGGGTGGCTCAGTTGGTTAAGCGACTGCCTTCGGCTCAGGTCATGATCCTGGAGTCCCGGGATCGAGTCCCACATCGGGCTTCCTGCTCGGCAGGAAGAACATCTGAGGTCATTTCTAGTTTGGGGTTATTATGAAAAAAGCTGCCGTGAACATTCATGTACAGGTTTTTGTGTAAACATTTATTTTTCATTTCTCTGGGATAAATGCCCAAAAGTACAATTTCTGGGTTGTATGGTAGTCACATGCTTAGCTTCATAAAAATTTCTGGTTTTCCAGAATGGGTGTAAAATTGTACATTCCCACCTGCAATATATGAGTAATTCAGTTTCTCTTTGCTCTTTATTCATTCATTCACAATTCAGATAGGTGTGTAATGATATCTTGTTGTGGTTTTAATTTGCATTTCCCTAATGGCTAAAGATGTTAACCATCTTTCTATTTGCTTATTTGAAATCTCTTCAGTGAAATGTCTGTTCATATCTTCTGCTCATTTTCTAACTGAATTGCTGTTCAGTTTTTTTACTGTTGAGTTTTGAGAGTTCTTACATATTCTCAGTCATAGTTCTTTGTTGGGTATGTGGTTTGCAAATATTTTCTCCAAGTCTGTAGCTTGTCTTTTCATCCTTTTAACAGTGTCTTTCATGCATTGAGAGTTTTATTATGATGAGGTTCAATTTGTCAATTTTCCCTTTTATGGATTACGTTTGCGGGGTCATGTCTAAGGATTTTGAGTTAATTTTTGCATGACATGTGGGACTTAGGCCAAGGTTCATTTTTTTTTCTATGAACGTCCAGTTGTTCCAGCACCGTTTGTTGAAAGGACTATCCTTCCTTCACTGAATTGTTTCTTGCATCTTTGTAAAAAAAAAAAAAAAAAAAAAAATCCAATGGGCAGACTTGTGTGGGTCTATTTCTGGGCTCTCTCTTCTGCTTCTGATCCCTGCTTCTGTCCTCTCACCAGGACTTATGCTGTTTCCGTAGCTATCTAGTAAGCCTTAATGTTGGGCACAGTGATTCTACGCCTTTTATTCTACCTTTTTTCACGGGTGCCTCCGTGGCACCTGGTTGAGCATCTGACTCTTGGTTTCAGCTCCGGTCAAGATCTCAGGGTCTTGATCAAGTCCCACCTCTGGCTCCACACTCAGGGGGGAGTCTGCTTGAGATTCTCCCTCTCCCCTTGCCTCCGCCCCTCCCCTCACTCACACATGCACACCCGCTCTCTCTCTAAAATAAATAAATAAATCGTTTTTAAAAAGAATATTTTAGATATTCTAGAGCCTATGCCTTTTCTAACAAATGTTATAATAAGCCTATCTATGTCTACCAAACAAGTCCTTGTTGGCATTTTGATAGGGATTGCATTAGATCTTTAAATCAATTTGGCAACCATTGACATCTTTACTATGAGTCTTTCGGTCACGAGCACGGTATGCCTCTCCATCTATTTGGCTTTGATTTCTTTCATCAGCTCTATATACGCTTTTTTAGATTCATACCTAAGTATATTTAAGTGGTTGTAAATGCTACTGTATTTTTCATTTTGGTTTCCATTTTTTGTTGAACACCATTTTTTTAAAGCTTTTACTTATTTATTTGAGAAAGAGAACGAGCAGGGGAAGGGGCAGAGGGAGAAGCAGGCTCCCCGCTGACCAGGACCTTCGGATCATGACCTGAGCCAAAGGCAGATGCTTAACCGACTGAGCCACCCAGGCGCCCTGAACACCAGACATTTTACATAACATATTATAGCAACTGTGGATTCTGATTTTTTCCTTTAAAGTTTGTTGTTACTGTTTTATTTTTAGTAAGTTGCCTAGACTCAATCTTTGGAATCCGCCTCTCCAGTGGTACACACTCATAATTATCTCTACTCAGCTTTGTAATTTATATTTTCATTTTTTGTAAAATAAAATCTGCCTAGAAATTGTCCCGGAGTCTGCCTAGTAGAGTGGTCAGGTAATGACTGGTTAGAGATTCTGCTCAAACACCTGAGCCAGTGAGGCTCTCACCCTTTGCCAAGTGGGGGAGCCTATTCAAAATGTGGTCTATTTTCAGGGCACCTGGGTGGCTCAGTCGGTTGAGCGTCTGCCTTCGACTCAGGTCATGATCCCAGGGTCCTGGGATCAAGTCCCGCATCGGGCTCCCTGCTCAGGGGGGGAGCCTGCCTCTCTGCCTACTTGTGCTCTCTATCCTTCTGTCAAATAAATAAATAAAATCTTTAAAAAAAAATGTGGTCTGGGGCGCCTGGGTGGCTCAGTTGGTTAAGCGACTGCCTTCAGCTCAGGTCATGATCTCAGGGTCCTGGGATCGAGCCCCACATCGGGCTCCCTGCTCAGCGGGAAGCCTGCTTCTCCCTCTCCCGCTCCCCCTGCTTGTGCTCTCTCTCTGTGTCAAATAAATAAGTAAAATCTTTAAAAAAAAAAAAAAAAAGTGGTCTATTTTCAAGTCTCTCCCAGCTTTTACTTTCCACCACAGAGCTTGAAACTTCTTGG
This sequence comes from Neomonachus schauinslandi, assembly GCF_002201575.2. NCBI lineage: Eukaryota > Metazoa > Chordata > Mammalia > Carnivora > Phocidae > Neomonachus > Neomonachus schauinslandi. Next base: position 161,666,619 of record NC_058407.1, on the reverse strand, counting down.
GTCTCCCCTGTGCATGCACACAACCTCCCATTCAACCTGGGATGTGTGGAAAGCTTGATCAGCTCTCTCTGGTTCTCTGTTTTCTGGGATTTCCCTGGTAAATTTCTGTATAGCCCACTGGTCTGCCACCTGCCCCAAGTGCATCTGCAACCTCAGGCTACCAAAGCTGTGGGCTTTCAACTATCGTTTCCTACTGAGTTTGCTACTTTTACCGACAATGCCATTGAGCATGGAGTTTTCTCCCTCCCCTCCAAAGCAAGTCCAACAATGAAACTGCTAGTTTTCAAAGACACCTTCAGCCTGTTAGCATTAGAAGTTGGGGATGGAGGAGGAAATGGAAACAGCTCCAGGCAAGACTCCCACTGCTCTTTCCAAAAGTTCAGTTTTTCCATAAATAGATGCTCCTCAACTTTTCGTCTACTTGCTATTTTGGTCAACTTCCAGAGCCCTGAAATGGTTGGTTTTGCCAATTTTGTCCTGTTTTGTAGTTGCCTAATACTTTGCCAGAGATATCCATCCCGGAACCTTCCAGCCCTGGACAGACCTTGGGATCCAACTGGGGTCCAGACTCCACCCTCCCAGCTCCGGCGGGTGAATCAGCCTTCTTTAAGGGGAGCGCTCCATTCAAATGCACATCTCCCTCTGCTGGTGAGGTAAGGCTCAGGATTTTTCAGGTTTGCTACTGAGAGGTCCCAACACAGTCTAGGGAAAGTAAAAGCTGGGAGAGACTTGAAAATAGACCACCTTTTTTTTTTTTTTAAGATTTTACTTATTTATTTGACACAGAGAGAGAGCACAAGCAGGGGGAGCGGGAGAGGGAGAAGCAGGCTTCCCGCTGAGCAGGGAGCCCGATGTGGGGCTCGATCCCAGGACCCTGAGATCATGACCTGAGCTGAAGGCAGTCGCTTAACCAACTGAGCCACCCAGGCGCCCCAGACCACATTTTTTTTTAAAGATTTTATTTATTTATTTGACAGAAGGATAGAGAGCACAAGTAGGCAGAGAGGCAGGCAGAGAGAGAGAGGGAGAAGCAACTCCAGAGTGGGGTACACACAACTCAGACGAAGGGATGGTACCAGTCGATTCATAAGGGTGTAAAAACTTCAGTATAAAAATTAGACTGAAATGAGGCTCCACCCAGATTAAGTATACAAGTTGACAGCATCACCCTCCCTGGGGCTGTCCATTGGATGTGTCACGTGTGGGGCGCCCAGTCCTGCAGGCTGCCTTGAGGGAAGGGCCCTCACGTGACCCACTTTCAGCTGATCCAGAAGTACTGCAAGGTATATGGACACCATTAAGGGGAGTCATGACTTTCGTTAACTGGTTTAAAAGTAACACCCACAACATGGACAAATGGGTTCAAAAACCCTCCTTCAAATAAATCACTGATTGAAAATAATACTTAAGTACAAGCAAATGACAGATGATGGCAGAGTCAACTCCTTCTCCTACTCCTGGGAGGGCTTCTGAGGTTCCTTTAGGAGCTCAAATGATGCCTTCATTAGATCTGACAAGAAGTCATCCAGAAAATAATGCCCAATTAATAAGCACAATTTGAAAGAGAGATTCACAAATTCTGAGCGATGAATCTCACCCTAAACCACTTATAGGTTTGAGATATGGCTTGAGATACTAGCTAATGGGCACCATGATGTCATCACACTGTCAAAGCATTTTAAACTGCTGGAGTCCGTGTTTCTATTTTTATGTGTATTAGGTACATGAGTCGTGCATGTACATAATATTCTAAGCAAATTCATATCCAGTGTGTGCAGTAAAATTCACTACCACTAGAGGTGAGAGATAAAGTCCCACCGGTCTCTGGGACACTCTTGCACTGGGATCCCACGTTAGTACGCATGCTACTGTACCAGCTGGGGACTCTGCCACGGGCGGGGGGCAAGTCCCAAATGCTCTCGGCTCCTGTCAGGTGTCATGTGCTTTGGGGCAGAACTTGCAGGACGAGAACTCAATACATAACCAGCAGACGGCGCCCTGCAGCCCGCTGTCACTCCTCTACCCCAATCCAGAGAACCTGCTTTATCAGTAGGGACTCAGGACTCCAGGTGGTCGACCTCCTAGTCCTTCACATCTCCATCCAATCAGAGAAGTCACGAGAAATGTCATCTGTCACAGAGTGTCATCTGGACAAGGAGCAGATCTCTGTGGAACTGGACTGGTAACCTTAAACATTTCCAGGGATCAAAGTAGTAAGGGTGTGACAAGGACAACAGGCAGGGCTTATGGGCTCAGCTCTGGTCCTGTCTCCACCAACGGACTACCCCGCCCCCGCACCCCCCAAGAGCTGTCCGGCACAACCGCCATATTCCCTGCAGGGACAAGGTATAAGGTAAGCAGGCTGACTCCAGGTCTCCACAATTACAGCTAACATTTATCATCTTCAGGCTCCACATATTTCAATTTACTGCATCCTCTCTGGAACCCTAGAAAATAAATACTATTGTTAATCATTATTTTTACAGATGAGGAAATGGAGGCAGAGTACAAATGAGATTTGCCCGAGGCTACCCAAGAGTGAGGTGGCAGTGCCAGAATTGGAAGCCAGACAATCCTAATTAGGCAACAAATCCTAAACCCAACCTCCCACCTGTTATGTTCTCCTGCCTCCTTAGGGGCTACTATCTGTCCATGAGCTGGTCGCTAGAACAGCTACCAGAGGGATATGCACAATCATTTGCTCTAAATAAAGTATGCGTGTTGCAGGCTTAGCGTTGGGGCTTAAGATACACAAAGATGTACTCTGGAGGGTCCCCGTCTAAAAACCACACACACCCCCACACACGCATCTTGGTTCATCCATTGGTTGCCAATATGTTCAAATTCTGGGCAGACCACCTCAAAGATTTTCTTTGCTTTGCCTGCCCTGCTTAGATTTTTGACATCTCATTTTTTCAGAGTCCAACCCAGGCCAAAATTTCTAACATCATTACCACTAAGAGTTGCATATCCCACATTCTCCAGGTATTGTGCAGTTCTAGCCAAATTCTTGGTTTTTCACTGTGTATTTCTGACATGTTTCCTGTTCATACTACTTCTACCCGACGAATCATCCAACCCCCTCCCCCACAGTCCAATATACAGCATGTTTCTGTTGCACCAGCAACTTCATGGGCTAATTTCTTTTTGTTGTTGTTTTTAAAGATTTTATTTGTGAGAGAGAGAGAGAGCACAAGCAGGGGTGGTGAGGAGGGGCAGAGGGAGAGGGAGACAAGCAGACTCCTTGCTGAGCAGGGAGCCCAACTCGGGACTCAATCCCAGGACCCCGAGATCATGACCTTGAGCCCAAGGCAACTGCTTAACCAACTGAGCCACCCAAATGCCCCTATGGGCACATTTCTTACATCTTAGAGCTACAGGCTCGTTTTTCTATCTGGGTATAGCAAAAATGTACATACATCAATGTGGGTTAAGATCAGCTACTCCCGGGGCGCCTGGGTGGCTCAGTTGTTAAGCATCTGCCTTCGGCTCAGGTCATGATCCCGGGGTCCTGGGATCGAGCCCCGCATCAGGCTCCCTGCTCAGCGGGGAGCCTGCTTCTCCCTCTGCCTGACACTCCCCCTGCTTGTGTTCCCTCTCGCTGTCTCTGTCAAATAAATTTTAAAAAATCTTTAAAGATCAGTTTCTCCCTTTTCTTGCTCTCCTGGTATTCTGTGCCCTGGGGGGGGGGGCATACGTGGGGGTGGGGCGCACACAGGAGGAGGGATGGGGACAGGAAGTACACCTCTTGGTCCCCCCTCCCAATTCCCTGCCTGAGTGGCATCTTGGCTTTCATGAGTGGCCAGATGGACATCTTCGAGGCAGGAGGCAAATCATAGGACCGCCCTCCTGGACCAACCTCTTCCTCTCGGAGGACCAGGAACAAGGCAGTACCTCTCCAGTCCTGGCATCACCTTGAAGTGTGGGCCACAGTCAGGCAAACCAGGAAGAAGCACAGATCATAGTCTGGTGGACCTGGACTGTCGGGGCCAGGGAATGACAGCAGTTCCAAGGGCCCAGGGTTGGTTGGAAGCCAAAAGCTGAGGCATCGGGGAGATTTCAGTCTGGGGCAGAATGCACAGGGTCAATATGCCTGGGCCCTGGTTGTCAACAGGGTGACACCACCCCTAGGGGACACTTTGTTTAGGGGATGTTTCTGGTTACCGCAGTAACGGGGCCTCGCCTCGGATGCGGAGGCCAGCCACAGGCCAGGGCAAAGACCTGTCCCATTTCACAAGCCTTCTGCTGTCTGCTCCATCCTTCATGTGGGGATGAGACGTGCTTAGAATCCTTTGAGCCTGGGACCTAACTCTGTTTTGCGCAAATATTTTTTAGACACACACTGTTCTAGGAATGCAACTAAACTGAGGGAAGAGAGTACTTTGTTTTGTTGGGAAATTGAGCAAAAATCCCACCTCCGGCAGCCCTGCTGCGGGAGTCGGGGCGTCCCATCTGAAGCTCGCCTGTCACTCTCCGAGCACAGACATCCACTCGCAGGCACAAGACCTAATCCCACTGTCGTCATTTCCAGGGTAGTTGTGCCCAGACCTTTACTTAATATGCACCCGAGTTCATGACATGTTGCTTTCCTTTTATTTATATTCAGTTAGTCCTCTATTTTTAAGTTACATGTTGATAAATGGTATGACCTCTCTTTTCAGGATAGTAAAATTTGTAAAAAGAAAACATTCGGACTGATCAGGTTGAGCTCAAGGTGCTAGAGAAAGCCATGGGGTCCCTGCTGCCCTAGCGTGACCTTGATTCCACTCGTCAGTTGCCCCAGCACGGGGGGCCCCTGGGCAGAGCTACAGGGCAGGAAGGCGGCCAGGCCGAGCCTGGAACGGGTGCCTGGGCGGGAGGGAAAGGAAGGGGTCCCATGCCAGGTGGCAGGCCGCTGCAGTGTTCACGTGTCGGCGCGGGGACCCCCATGCCGAGGAGGTGGATTACCGTGCCTGTACACGGATGAGGCACGTGGACCAGTCACACGGTCATGGACGTGGTGCAGGGCAGACAGCCGGATTCGGATGAAGGACAGGGACAGAGGATGGGGAGAGTCAGGTGTCTTTGGGAAGGAAGTCGTCCAGATTCAGGAGGTGCTAGAAGAGCTGGGCTGGAGATGAAGGAGCAGGAGAATGACGCCTGACAGAGAACCTCAGGGCACAAAGGTTTTCACTGGACGTATCCTCCCTAGCCCCTTCTGCGCACCTCTGTATTTTTTTTTTTAAGATTTTATTAATTTATTAGAGAGAGAGAGCACGAGCAAGGGAGAGGCAGAGGGAGAGAGAGAGGCAGGCTCCCCGCTGAGTCAGGAGTCCGATGTAGGGCTCGATCCCAGGACCCCGAGATCATGACCTGAGCCGAAGGCAGATGCTTAACGACCGAGCCACCCAGGCGCTCCTGCCTTTGCATTCTTTTAAATTATTTTTTTCAGATTAATAGCTACTTCATCTTTAAAATGAAGGTGTGGTCAATGTGATTTCAAGATGTCAGGCTCCCAAGTTTGGGGACCCAGAGAGATTGGAGCTTTCTCAAAACGGCAAAACGGATTCTTGCTCGCTAGAATCGTGCAGTTCAGACTCTGGAATCTCTCTGCCGTAAGGGCTCTCATAAATTATCCAGGTCGGTGGTTTTGAAACTGCAGGCTGCCTTCCATTAGTTGGCTGTGTAATCAATTTAGTGGTCAAGCTCAGTTTTTAAATTAAATAGAAGGAACTAAAATTTAAAAATATCGCCGTGGGTCATGATGCTCGTTTCCATTATGTAACTTGCTTTCGGGCATCCAGTGAGCAGCAGCCCCAGCGCCGGCAGCCCTGCGGCCCCGGAGCTGACCCGCCAGCCTCACTCTTGCACACCTCCCCCCTCAGCACTTGGTGATAATCAGCATTTACAGAGCGCCAGGCACTGGTCGAAGCCCTTGGTATTAACTTGCTGTATCCCCACTGCACCTGTTAGTGCCGTTATCCTTATTCACAGATGAGAAAGCTGGCCACAGAGCCAGAGCTGCCCGGCATGTGGGGGTTGGAGCCGGGCCTCATCCCTGCCACGCTGGACTTCCGGTCTGAGAACCCTCTTCCCGGACTGGACGGGGGTGCAGCACTCCCCGCGTGGCCTCTGGCAGGCCAGCCCTGCGGGGCCTCTCTAGCAAGAGCCCAGAGGAATCCTGTCCTTGGGAGGGGACAGAAGTCCCCGCAGGCCACCCCTCTCCACCCAGCAAGGAGCACCAGGGCCTCTTCCAAGGTGCCATCCACGTGCGACCCCCCCGAAGTCTCACGGTCATCAGCCTCTGTATCTCATCACTATCTGCCATTAGATTATAAATACTTGTTTAAGAACGGTCTCGCCAACTAGAAGGAAGCGCCAAAAGGACAAGTATTGGGGCGCCTGGGTGGCTCAGTGGTTAAGCGTCTGCCTTCGGCTCAGGTCATGATCCCAGGGTCCTGGGATCGAGCCCCGCATCGGGCTCCCTCCTCGGCGGGAAGCCTGCTTCTCCCTCTCCCTCTCCCGCTGCTTGTGCTCCCTCTCTCGCTGTGTCTCTATCAAATAAATAAATAAAATCTTTAAAAAAAAAAAAAGGACAAGGATTTTATCCGGGCGCTGCTGTACCTCCAGCTCCTGGAACAGGGAGGTATTTGTAATCTGAAATATCGGTTACTGAGTGAGCAAGAGTTTGGAGGGAAGAGCCTGCATAAAACCAAAAGCACAACTCGCCCCTCTTTGCCCCCTGCACATAGCACTGCACTTGCCAGCAGTTCTTACAATGGTTCAACCACTCTGGTTCACCCATAATCAACAACCAGCGCGGGAGGAGGAGTTTGGGGTTTTCAGAGGTGAGCAGGAAGGAAAAAAGGCGCTCTCGAGGGACAGAAAGTTTCTTTGAGCAAGTTCGCAAAGACCCTGACCAGACTCCACCCTGTTCCCCAGGTCTGTGGGTTCATTCTGCTTTTTCTGTGCTCTGTGCTTGTCTGGGCTTCTGAGCAACTTCAGGCTCCGTGTGCCCCCCGGGACATGAAATGGTTTCAAAGCACTATCTCTAACCTGACTTGAGGACTTGGCACATGTCAAATTTCACAGAGAGTGGACAGAAGGAGGATGTGAGCTTTCCTCGTCCAAGGACTCTGGTTCATCTGTGCTGTGCCAAAGAAGCAGAACACATGAATCTCCGAGAACAGGGAGGGAGCGGGGAGTGGTACAGTGTTGTGAGTAGAGTGTTTGGCCCCGGAGAGAGAGAGGAGGCCAGAAAGGTGAAGGAGGTAGAAACTAATGGGCCTGTGGCGGTGTCCTGTCCCACAGAGTGACTAGAAGCTGACCTCTACCACCCTGGCACCTGTGGGGAGGGACGAGAGACCCACAGAGCCCCCGCCCATTGCAAGAGGGAAGAATTCACACCAGTGAACACGATCCGCCTTTACGAAGAACTGCAGAGGACAAGGACACAGCGTCCTGGCAAAGGAAGCCCAGCACATGTGGGAGCTCTGTAGCAGGAGAAGGCCGAGCGGGCTGAAGTCTGCTTCTCGTAACTCGGGCCAACTGCATGCGAAGGGCTTATGTAACTGAGAAGGGGGTCTTCAAAAGCCCATAGCTACTCAAATGCTCCCTAGTGGCCTGTATTCCTTACTTTATCTACTTCTGGGCAGGATTAGGGCCACGCCGGTGAGGACCTTGTTGATCCAGTGCACTAAAATAGGTTTTGTACTCTCGGGGAGACGACCCGGGTGCTTGCTGAAGCCAGCTGAGTAGGAAACGCGGCCCACCGCACATCCTGAGGACTGGGGACACTTGGAGAGAACAGCTTGCAAAACACCCTCAATTACTTATCGCAGATGTTCTTCCCTTAGAAAACACCCCTCAGATGGCAGGAAACGGGAGACACGGCAAATAAATTCAGAGGTTTTATTCTGTAAAGCACATATGCACATATTTCAAACACAGAAAATTAATCTGGGAGTGAATGCCATAACAGATCAGCTACTGACCATCATGCAAGGTAAGTGAGATGGGTCCTCTGGCCCTCGTAACCCCACAGTGCCTGCAGGAGGGTTGAAAACCAGGATGCTGAATCCCTACAGACTGCCAAAGAAATTGCAACCGAAACGCAGGCTCCTAGTGACGAGAAAAACTTACAAATAGAATCAAAACTGATTCAAGTCATACAGTGAAAGGACAAAAGGAAAAAGGAAAGAGATCAATATGATCTGAAACAACCATTTAATAGTAAGTTGCTAACCTTTGATTGGACCTCCAGTCCAAGATGCCTGAGAACGCGCCAGGGCTCCCGTGCGGGGTCACTTGGAATGGCACCTGGGCCCTGTGTGGGACGCTCTCCTAATCCTGAGGTCCCTCAGCAAGATGTGGCGGAGGACTGGGCCTTGTCTGCAAGTGCCTGGGTATGAACAGGACTCTGCGCTTCCTGAGATTCCACGGGAGTCTCTTCGGTTCCTAGACCTCTTCACCCAGGTCCACGGCCTCTCCTCTTCCCCGCCTTCCTTTAGACACCTGACTCTGGGTTTCCGTAAGATCTTTGAGAAATTACCTGCTAGAGTGAATGCTGGATTTTAAAGTGTGTGTCCCGGCCTCAGGACAAGTCATACTGTCCAGGCATTTTTGGCACTTCCTTCCCTCATGTCTAATAGAGTCCTTCCTCCCCTGGCTACAGAGTCCAGCCATTCCCTGTAATTAAAACAAGGGTAACTGATATTAGCAACAAGCTGGATTGAACAAACCAGTGAAATTGACTTTCTTCACGGGTCTCCTTTTAGGGTACTCTGCCAGTTCTAAATCTCTCCAACTCCACTTCACTGGGATATTATTAATTCAGTAGCAGCTTAACCTAAAATCTGGTGGTCTTATGATATTGGTGTTTCTAAAGGCCAAGCCAAATGGCTCTTTCTCCATCTTGTCTCGTAAAAGTCTCAAAGTCTCTAAAGAGAAAACTAAATGAACAGGTTAGCCATGCATCATGTAAGCAACTCATAAAACTGGATAGACAAGTATGATTACTGTGCTTGAAATGTACCAAAAGGGAAAAAAAAAAGGGATGTTAACGTATTAAATTACTACAGTGATTACTTTAACAATCTTCAGTAAGAGCCCACAATTGTTTTCCGTTCAAGAATGCCTGGGATCACATGTTCTAGGCCAATTATTTCAGACTCCAGGACCGATTCTAATTTGGAACAGACTACAGACCTGGAGTTGAGGGAAAGAAGTGCTGACGTCCAAGGTCTTAACTGCCCTTCTGCTCTACAACATTGCTTGGGAAAACACAGAAGTCAGTAATGACAATGAGTTATTAAGGCAAAGAGCTATTATGAAAAACAGTAAGAATATAAGTAACAAGAAAGGACTAGAAAAGAAAACGCAATTTTTTTTTTTTTTTTACAAGAAGATGGAGAAGAAGGAAAAAGGGATAAAGGGCCTAGATCATCAAAATGCCACAGGAAAGAAAAATGCTTTTGGTTTTCCTCATACATGGCAGATCAGAGCTGCTTTCCTTCCAATTCCACAGGCATCATTTCATGTCACTGATCTACCAGTTGCCATTTTCCTTTTGAAGATATGTTCACTGCACACAAATATATGCAAAAAGTAAAAGGAAGAAAGAAAATCCACTCCCTCTTCAAAGAAGACAAGAAACTCTTGCACAACTATTAGACTGAATCATCTTTCTTTTTCCATACTGCCATCTGCATTCCAGAAAACAGAACAGCTAATTTCTACTCTACTCTAGAGCCATTTACTTAATTTTTAAGCTCTTTTGAGTGAGGACGCTGCTTCAACTTTTATAATGGAGGGAAGGGACAAGAGAGGAGGAGACGACAGTGGAACATTCTGTGCCCACTCAACTCACACAAGACCAGGTTCCTCACCATCCATATGGAAAATGAAACTTAGATCTTTACCATGTAGGTGATTTTTCAATAGTTAACTTTTTACTCAAGATAAAAGCACAAGTCTGTCCTAACTAGAGTAGTATTAAAATGTGACTATTTTACTTTTCTTTTCAAAGAAAAAAACAAACAAAACAAGAAACTAAGAAAGATAGGCATGTTTCCTTGCAAGCAAAACGGAGAAAAAGGGATTATTGTTGTTACCATGATTATTAAGCCACAGACACATAAAATCCACAAAATGGACTGGTGGCTTTGGAAATGCAATATCACATCAAAGGTGCAGACTGTTTCGAACATTCTGTACATATCGGGCTGAAACAAGAACCAAAGCAAACCTCAACCCCGCCAGCAATGAAATGCCCCCGTGACCTTGGTGAAGACAGCATGGTCTGCCCTGCGGCACTGAGATCACGATCCTCTCCAGCGCTGCACAGGGTCGTCCCACCAAGTCCACAGGGGAGGCTGAGGGTTCTGGCTGCACCCAGTGCGAAGCACGTGCATCATTGGACCAATTTCTGAATAGATCTTTATAAATATATACAAATCAGTTACAGGCACTTGAAATGTCTTTGGCTGGAATAACCCAACATTGCAAGATAATATATTCACAGAGCGTCCAGGCCCAGGCTGGGTTCAGCAGGCAATGATTATGGTTCTCTCAGTCTCTCTTAGAAAACGGGCAGTTGTGGGATTAGGCATCAGCCAAAGCCACCTAGAAGAGAACAAGATGAGCAAACCCATCATACAGCAAAGCCCAGGTAACTCAGCCCCACCAGCACCCTTACTGGGTTCCGGTCTCCAACCAAACACCAGGGAGCTACAGGGCATGCATCTATCGAGCAGAGGAATTACTAAATCCCTAAGAAAAAAAATCTCACTTAGCAGGGAATGAAGAGAAATCTAAAAGTCTCCTGCAGGAAGCGGCCGATCCAGCGGAACCCCCATGCTGAGACAGAGTTAACGGATTTGAAACCATGATCAGGATTCTGAGATGATTTCTCAAGCTGATAGAAACCGAAGGAAGCAGCCCTTCAGGATCCACTGCTCTCCCATGGGACTTTGAGAACAATTCCCACTCAGTACCTTTCACCAGCTAAGAAGTGGGTGTATGGCTGAAAATCCAACACCATGATTTAGGCTGAGGGCAGACTACTTCTGATAAAAAGACAAGACCTAATTTCTCTGGAGGAAAGGAGCCACCAGCAATAAAGGGAATAAGGACTAAGCTGGACTTTCTGTCTACAGAGATCTCCAGCAAAATACTGGGCCACACCCATCCACTGCTCACCTTCTCAGGACAAAAGTCAGGATTGCTCTGACGCAATTTGCTGGGTCTGCCTTTGATAACCGCATAGCAAAACATTGTTATCACCATCACGAAGAGGAAGTAACTGGTGTGCATGAGATGCAAATTTATTAATGAACGGTCATCCTGAATAAAGAGAATAAACCAGAAACATCTGCACTGAGTTACTGGAAGATTTTAATGCTAGGTTTCTGGAAACAGGGTTCATAACCTCCAGACTCGCCTCAACTTTAATTCTTAAACTGGAAGGAGAGTGGTTTCTCTTTTTCTCTTCTAAACTTTTAAAACTAGATCTAAGTAAAGACGGTGTTCCTGGGGCCACCCACTCCTTCCTAAGGGAGCCCCCTGCCCTGGCTTCTTCACTCCCACACTGCCCAAGAGCACCCTGCCCCCAGGTCCCCCCTTCCCCAGAAAGCCCCAGAGACCCAGAGGCTTCAACCCCTACCCTTCTCTTCCGTCCTCTTCCTCTGACAGCCCAAGCCTCTGTTCCCAATTCCTCGTTACTCCGCCACCAAGAAGGCCTCTCCCCATGGGCAGCTAATCCTTCTTTGTCTTTCCCTCACTTTCCAAGCCCTTGATTCACTCCTCTCTGACCTCCCACATGCGGTCAGTCACCAGGCCTGCCAGGTGCTGCATCCCAGCCACGCTTCCATTCCTTTTCCTACACACACACACACACACGCAGGCCTCGAAACATCAGCCTTGGGCTCCATCCCATAAATGCATCATCAGGTGGGCAGACCAGTCTTCCGCACACCCTGCTTTACAAAAACCCTTCCTGCCCAAACGCAGGAAGTCTAAGTGCCTCACACACGGCCTTCTGGACCCTGGCCTCTGCCCAGCATCCAGCCTGATCTCTGTTGCTCACTCCCACAGGCCCCCAGCCCACCAACTGCTACAACTTGATACTAGAAAGAGAAAACAATCAGGCAAGAAGAAATCTACCTACCATATACTGACAGGAAGAAAAGTACGGACATTTACAAAAATCAGTGCAGTCTGTTAAAAATGGGTTCAAGTCTAAGCAGGAAGCCAAATGAGCCAATCCTCCACTGGTCCAGATTATGGGGTCTTCCTCCTTATTAAGTAAAACCTATCCAGCCCTCAATATCTAGCCAAAGACTGATCTCCTCCGACCTACTTCTACCTTTCTGGAATTCCAAACTATTTACTGCTCATACTGACAATGACCAGCTATTTCCTGAGTGCCCGTGTGAATGAGCAGACGGTAAGAGCATCCCTTGTGACCCGTACGAGTCAGGCACAGGGCGGCTGCTCGACAAATGTAACCACTGGTGACCAAAGCAGAAAAGGAAGAACGGATGCAGAGTTTCCTTAACTAACAGGGTGGCACATTTTTCCGAGCCTCCACTACACCCAGTCTCCCGGCCCAGCTTCCCAGCTTAGCCCATGCCATCTACAACGGCATGGGCTAAGCTAATGCGAGGAGGTAAAGAGGGCCTACATAACAGTGCCCAGATACCGGGAGACAGACAGACACACACACACACACACACACACACACCATTTTTCTCACTTACGTCCGGAACAATAACTGTAAGCTTAGGATTTAAAGCGTGGTAGACTTTTCCAATGGCCCCCTTATAACACCAGAAAGGATTGTAATCTTGAGCATATTTTGTGTTGGCGTCTCTGGCCGTTGTGAAGATCTTGTACCAGAGCGTGGCGTTGCTATACGTGTCGGGAACACAGTGTGGCGGCTGTCTGCAGGGGAACAGAGGAAAAGACACGGGCTCAGTGGCCTGAGACTTTTACCCGGGTCTCACCCACAGCCTGGGCACAACACTGAGCATAGCCATCTGTGTGGAAGAGAGAAATAAGAGACATACATTTCTTTGAGATGAAGACCATCGTGTTTTTAGTTCACAGATTTATTTATTTTATTTATTTATTTGACAGAGAGAGACACGGCGAGAGCAGGAACACAAGCAGGGGGAGTGGGAGAGGGAGAAGCAGGCTCCCCGCCGAGCAGGGAGCCCGATGCGGGGCTCGATCCCAGGACCCTGGGACCATGACCTGAGCCAAAGGCAGACGCTTAACGACCGAGCCACCCAGACGCCCCAGATCCACCAATTCTTTTTTTTTTTTTTAAAGATTTATTTCTTTGACAGAGAGAGACACAGAGAGAGAGGGAACACAAGCAGGGGGAGTGGGAGAGGGAGAAGCAGGCTCCCTGCTGAGTAGGGAGCCCGATGTGGGGCTCGATCCCAGGACCCTGGGACCATGACCTGAGCCGAAGGCAGACGCTTAATGACTGAGCCACCCAGGCACCCCGTTCACAGATTCTTTTTAATTTCACAAACACATAACAGAATAAGAAATAGGCATCCAACATTTGGAAGTCTGGTTGTTAAGATCTTTGCCTTCCCACGTCAACTAACCCATGGTTCTCTTGCCTATGATGTACCCAGAGAGGCCTGCTCCTTTTAAGCCCATTTTTGCAAATTATCTAAATTCTTAGTCACAACTGAAAGTTTTATACACAAACTTCTTCTTCAGATATTATAACCAACAGCAAATAATACTTATCTGCTCTTGTCCTACAAACCTCCAAATATCTAAAACAGAAATCCCAGAGTATCCTTTTTTTTTTTTAAAAAAAAAAGAGAAAGAGTGCGTGCACGCGCGCACAGGGTGGGGCAGAGGGAGAATCTCAAGGAGACTCGATGCCCAGCACAGAGCCCGACGTGGGGCTTGATCTCACGACCCTGAGATCATGACCTGAGCTGAAATCAAGAGTAGGACACTCAACCGAGTCCCCCATGTGCCCCCCCAGGGTAATTATTCTTATTTAAGAAGAATTCATCATAGAATTCTTTTAAATAGGCTACATCTTGTGTATTTCATATATTTATAGATCATTATCTCCATTACAGAGAAAAGAGGCAAAAAAAAACCCAACCAAACAAACAAAAACAACCCTTAGAAAGCCAAGTGGTAACATGGATAGCTGCTCAAAAAATATGAGACGTAAGTTTCAGCAACAGAAACTGTTTTGTGGAGGGCGCCTGAGCGGCTCAGTTGTTAAGCGTCTGCCTTCGGCTCAGGTCACGCTCCCAGGGTCCTGGGATCGAGCCCCGCATCGGGTTCCCTGCTCAGCGGGAAGCCTGCTTCTCCCTCTTTCTCTCCCTCTGCTTGTGTTCCCTCTCTCGCTGTCTGTCAAATAAATAAATAAAATCTTAAAAATAAATAAATAATAAATAAATAAATACAAATGGGAACAATGAGATGGCATTTAAAAAAAAAACTTTCGTGGAAAGATTCATTTATGCTCTCGATTTACAAAATAACTGTCTGAATAATGGAGATGAATAAAACTTCATCTTTCAGGAGGCTTCATTTATAAATCATTCTGGTCATAGGATCAGCTCTTATTTATCTTCTCTGTGGCAGGCTTCTACCAACAGGACAGGCGGCCTAAGAACGTACAACGAAACCAGATGCTTTTACTACCTGCTGAAGCACTCACTCACTCTCTGATACTTATATGCAAAGGTTCTACCTTTACGATTCCGAATTCAACTTAAATAATCCTTTAGACAGGTCCAGTTGTGACAATTCTACACAGTAATTTACTGCAAGCATCCTGAGAATCTGCTGAAGCACCCCACTCACACTCATGGTAAATGGAGCTTCTGACGCGCATCCACCAGGGTCAGGAAAACACTTACACGGTGACGGGGAACACACCAGGGTTGGCTGTGAGGGTCATGCAGGTGGTGAACACCACCTGCTCACAGTGACCGTGAAGGGCACAGTCGTCTGAACTCCAAGCTGTAGGCAGGGTAAAGGTAATATTGATCTCCTCGTGGGCTTCCCTGCCTATGAAAGAGAAATGGGGGGGGGCAGGGGGAGGGAGAGGCGTTGGTAAATAAAGGTTAAGAACTCATATATTTATTATGCTCTGGGATATCAATGAATCCTGGACTCAAACCCACCCAGGAATCCCCTATCAGCCCACAGAAGCAAGACATCTGCCTCTGTGGGATTTGAGGAACAAGAGTTCTGAGCCAGACGCTGAGGCCTGCTCACCTGGGAGAGCCACAGTGTGGCAAATGGCAAGGGGCCACTGTTAGCCAGGGCCTGGAGATGGCAGGCATCGAGGGCCCCCAGTGCCCAGGCAGAAAGCGGGGGGCTGGGTGAGTCATTATCACCACTGTTTTAGCATCTGTGTGACACTTGTGCCATTTCCAAATTGCTTTTATATGTATCCTTTCACATAAAACATACCGCTATCCCACAAACACGACCAAAGAAGCGATACTGTTCCCCTTTCACATATGAGCAGACTGAAGATCAAGGGGTCTAACAGACTTCAGGAAGGTCAGGGAACTGGTAAGGGATAAAAAAGCTTAAATGAAAACCAAGGTGTTCTAGTAACAGCAGGAGAAGGTCCACCTGCTGCCCAGAAGTCACACTTGCCTCATTCCCGTGGGAACAGCTCTCACCCATAAAAGCCAGCAGGAGGCTGCCAGGCACTCCCAAGTTCCTCTAAGGACTGAGAGGCTCTTGGTAACAAAGAACCAAAGACTATTCTTCTAAGGTCTAGGCCTCCGTAGGAAGCCTTTCCTAATTATTCCAGCTTCTGCTACTTTCTCAGCATTCTCCTGAATCACTTACAGTCTGTCCTGGTCAGAGGGTACTACAGGTCAAAAGGCAGTGCTCAATGTTCTATAGATGTTATTTCTTTTTTTAAAGACTTATTTATTTGAGGGAGGGGGAGAGAGCACAAGCGGGGGGGGGGGTGGCAGAGGGAGAGGGAGAAGCAGGCTCCCCGCTGAGAGGGGGGCTGGCACTTAATATAGCATTCCCTTTGTGCCGGGAACTATTGTTAAGTGTTTGATAAATATTAATTCATGTTATCCTTCTCTCTGCCATAATCCTAAAATTCCAATTGACAAGACCAGATCTTAGGCTTTTTCTAGTTCTTCCCAGCAGCTAGCACAGCGCTGAGCTAACATGGGCATTCGAAAATCTGTAGACTAGTAACAATATCTGTAGTATGTACTGAAAACTCTAAGATGAAAAACCTGAATAAAAATTTTGCGCTTGTAAATATTAAAACCAGAGTACGCCTCAAAGTTTCTTCTCAGTCACTTTTATTGAGAGCCTACTATTTACCCAGCACTTTAAGCGAAGATGTAGCAGAAACAGTTCCTTCTTGGCTTCACTTAGTTCAAACTCAAGAGAAGGGGAGACACGTAAATATAAAAATAATCTGATGAGTAAAAACCACATAGTACTAATACTCTGTCTTGGAAGAGTTGCTGCCTAAGAAAATCTGAACGGAAAAGGGCTACACTCACATACCTGAAAGTCCAATCTGATGCCCCAAAATGGTGGAGTACAGATGGGTGACATTGCGAGAGTACCCTCCAAAGGGTTTCAGCGGGTCCAAGGTTAGGGTGATCGCGACGGAGATGTTCACTGGGCCCGCGTCCTCCAGGGCCTGCGGGGACTGGGTGGACACTCTAGCCTGCCCGCTGGTCACCGTGCTCTCCGGAGTTGTGGTGTCATTTGTGAGATGCTTCAGTGTTTCGTTCTCTGACACACACAAGTCCAAATCGTTAAACCGCAGCAGAAACGTATTCCAATCCTGCGGTGACAGGAACAGAGGGAAGGAAGTATGAGCGGTCTGGAAGTGCGGTCTGTCACTGCACTCCATGGCCATGACCGCCGGGTGGGGTCGCGGGGCCACAGAGCTCAGCACTGAAAGTAACAGTGATGATCCAGCCAGCGGCCTCTTGCATTGGCATCCTAGTGCTGGTTTTCCAAACCATCTAAAAT
This sequence comes from Neomonachus schauinslandi, assembly GCF_002201575.2. Lineage (NCBI taxonomy): Eukaryota > Metazoa > Chordata > Mammalia > Carnivora > Phocidae > Neomonachus > Neomonachus schauinslandi. The sequence continues at coordinate 161,649,615 of NC_058407.1, read as the reverse complement.
GTGAACTCTTCATTGGCATGAGATATTAAACTAGGTGATTAAACCAACTTATTCAAGAAAATGTGTAAAACAAAAAATAGCATATTATACTTGCAGAAAATGATCTAGCTTCAGAACCAAACTTGAAAAGAAAGCTTGAATGAAAGTAATAAAACATTAAAAGCATTAATCCAAACTCACTTAGCAGTTATGATTAGTTATTATTTTTTAAGACTTTATTTTTAGTAATCTCTACACCCAACGTAGGGTTCAAACTCACGATCCCGAGATCGAGTCACCCGCTCCACCGACTGAACCAGCCAGGTGCCCCATGATTAGTTTTTTATTTGTTTGTTTTCTTAATTGAGTTTTTATTGGTTGTTTTGAGGATCAGTACAGACATTTCAATTTGTACACAATTCTTAACGTACATACCGAAAATCTAAAAAAACCATGTAGTTGTGATTCTTTTCTAAAAGTTATTCCAGTGACCTTCCAGCTTAAAATTTGGAGGCAAATTTTCCTTAACAGTGTATCAAGTACCAAGATGTTCAAATGCTGATACACTGTTACATTGTTAAGTCCCATTAATTCACAACTTAATATCATATACACTACATACTCAAATTCTCAATCTTGCACAGTACATTAACAGGGTTACTAGGAAAACTGGACTACCACAACCAAGATGTTACAGAGTGCACAAGAATTCTGACCAGGAGAGCCAAGATCTAGGAGTGGTTTCCTTTAGGAAACAATTCTACCAAAAACAACGTGGGAATAGAAGTAATTTAAAATATTCAAGACATAGTAAATGCACAACTGACTCCAAACTGCCATTTAGTATGCTTGGTATTATAGGATATAAAATTACCCCATCTATGGAATGTTGAGCTGACACCCAAGACAATCAAAGCCTCCCACATTCAATATCCCACTATTTCCTGTTGTACCAAAAAATAAACCAACCAGCAAATGATTTCACCTCTTAAAAAAAAGCATTTACACTTAAAAAATGGGATGAGGTGGGATTCCCTCCTTCTTAAAAATGTTTCTAGAGCTACTAAAAAACTTGCATTTACAAAATAGTTGATAAAAATATTCCTCTGGATTGTACAAGGGTGACAGGGACCACTGATAAGACATGGTTTATGGTATTAATCAGACTAGGCTTCTTTCTCTCCTGCTTCATCAGAGGCTGGACTCTCCTCATTTTTAGTTTCTCCGTTTTCTGCAGGTAAGTCTTCTTTCGTTTCTTGGTTAGCCACTTCAGCCTGTTTTGCCTTTGCTCCCCCTTTCCCCTTTGTTTGCACTTTTTTGTCTGAAGATTTATCCTTTCCTGCCGCCTTGTTTGGCTTTGTTTCCACTTTTGCAGGAGCAGGTTTAGCTGACAACCTCGCCGACCTCCTCTTGGGCTCCTCCTTCGCCGCCCCCTCGGCGGAGCTGACCTTCCTCTTGGGCATTGAGGCAGCGGGGCGGGCACGGGCTGGGTGCCTGCGGGCCCCTGCGGGCCGCGGCGCACTGAGAGCCTTCGCGAAGCTGGGCTGGCCGCTGCCGCTCCTCCCGCCGCCCAAGCTGCTGGGACCCGCCCTGTTTGTTTGGTTTTTTTTAAGTAAGGCTGCCTTGGGGCTCCTGGCTGGCTCAGTCAGGAAAGCATGTGACTCTTGATCTCAGTTGGGGTTGTGAGTTCGAGCCCCACCTCGGGTGCAGAGATTATGTAAATAAATAAAACTAAAAAAATAAATACATAAGGCTGCCTTAAAATAATTCCTCAAAAGGTCAGTTCTATACACCTTGCTTTCTCTCTGTAGAATGCAAAACCGCAGTCAATACCAATATTCATGCGGTCCATTTTCCCCCTTGTCATGGACTTTGAAACATGACCACCTTAAAACAGGAACGATTTCAAAAAGGAGGAGAAAAGATGTCTTCGGGCATCTCTTAATATCTGTTTGATGGTTTAAATCATAAGTAATTTTAAAAATACATACAGCTGGTTATGTCATGATTAAACTGAAACCAACATAGTGAAGTACCCACCTGGTTCTATTTTAATTTAATTTTCACAGAAAAGCAAAGATGAACTCAGGCTGAAATGGCAACAACAAACTAGCCTAGGCTGTCACATATAACTTCTTCCACCAAGCAACGTGAGTCTACAAAAAGTTGCCAAATGTCAAGACAAACCAGGTTACACTTCCAATTACTCTAACACTAGCCTTGACTAAAAATGCCACTTGATATCCCTGACCCTCCTCCAGGGAGGTAGAGCTGAGGCTTACTCTCTTGTCCCCTCATCAGGCTACCTCTTGAAAAAACCCTTTCCTTGCTGCATTAAAAAAAAAAAAAAAAAGGAAGGAAGGAAGAAGAAAGAAAAGAAAAAAAAGCCATCTGAGCAATCCTCAAGCAGTCAAGCGGGTCTACCTTTAGAGCATCAGTCTATCAGTACATGGCATTTATTAAGACTGCAACTGGATGTATCAAATTACATTCTCCCCACACCGACAAACTCAGCAGACCAAAAACATAAGGGCTGAAAATGAACATTCTAGTCTCATCCCTTCATATTCCAGACATGAGGGAACTGAAGCCCAGAGCAACTTTATGGACTCTCTACATTCCACAGTTGAAGGCAGAAGCAGGATTAGGTTTTTTGATTCACAGCCCCGAACTTTTCCCATATTCCTAAGGTCCTCATTTGAAAATAAAATCACTAAGTTAATCATAACCAAAGTTCTGCAGCAGCTTGGCACTGCTTTCCTGCAGACCTCGAGTCCATTCTGAACAGTCAGCCAAAGCCAATGTCAGGCCCCATTTCAATTATTAAGGACTAATTATCCAGGCTGCCTCTTAATCACTTGTGTTGGCCAAGTGTTCAACATGGCCTTGGGCTCCGAGGGAAAGCAATGCCAGGATGCTGCAGAGGCCTGATTGTGACTAGAATATTCATTTTCAGCCCTAATGTGGGTGCAGCCTATTTGCACAACCTTTAAGGATTCAGGCAGAGTCAGAACAGAGGGAGAACTGAGCCAGCCAGTCTGTTTCTTGGTTAGAAACTCTTTGAAAGGGTTTCATGGCAGAAAACAGCTAAAACTTGTTACCTAAACTGCGTGAGAGTTCACTTGTGAAGGTGGCCCCTCCGGCCAAGGTATTCGAGGATCAGAAAGCACAGAGCACAGAGAAGCCATGATCCCCATTACCCCAGTAGAACCCTCCTCTCCATCACAAGGCAGGAACAGTGTGATCTCAAACCCCGCCCCATTCCCACTCCCACCAAGGCACACACTCAGGAAGAAAAAGGATAAGAGAAGGCACTCCAGGAATCAACTAAGGCAGGAACTCATTCATCCTAAAAGAAACCATATCCACAAGTAAATTTACCATATCATTAATTCAGCATAATTTCTAACACGTAAAATACATTTATTAATAGGTACATTATCATTCAGCTCTATTAAATACGAATTGTTAACTTTGTGTTGTTTTCTTTGTATATGCAAAAATACACCTTTTAAAATCTGTATTATGAATGTTCAGACTATTATTTGCCTAGATTAAGGTTTAAAGAGCAATACCCTAATAATTTATTTAAATTGACCACAGCGTAAAATCTAGAAGGCAAATTTGTAGATAACTGAAGTTCTGCTTAATAAAAAAAGACAAATATATTTGGAAATAAGATCCAGCTTTCTATTTCTTTAGCGTCCCTTCTCAGGCAACGAAAAAGCTATCAGTACAGCTAAATAGAACCCCATATGACATATGGCTTTAAAATAACAAATGCTTAGTTTTTAAAAACAGCAATGAGCCAATTTAAGACTTTAATAATAAATTTAAATTATTTATGATTTATTAACTTAATAATAGCAAATATGGTAGTTCTCTATGTTCTTGACACACTTTCCAAATATACTTTCCAAAACACGTTTCATTGCTGAAACAGTGTAACTGAAACTGGTAACATTATTTAAATCAATAGTTGTCTGACTAGATACTTTCAAACAAAGTGAATCACAGGAAGATGGAAGACAGGATTGTGAAAAAAAAGGCTGCTTTCTCACTAGGTTAGAAAGAAAGGTGTGTGGAGAGCCCAAGGGTGTTCTACTGTGTAAAGTCTGGCCAGACTGAGAGAACTTAGAATATACCATACCTCTGCCATTTCCGGTGACTTAATCTCCTTGATTTTGAAGAAATAGCCCAAGGTCAGGAAAGCTATAGCCATGGCGCTCACACTGATCATAAAGACCACAAGGGGAGGCCGGCTGCTGATGTACAGCTTCAGGTTCTCCAGGGGGTTGATGCTGAACATTATTCTGATCAGCTCCACCTGAAAGGGATTAATCATTAGACTCATGGACTGACTCGCCCAAAGAAACCCTATGATCCCTCCACTGTTGTTTCATTTCCTGGTGTTGGGGGGTGAGGTCACTCACTATTGAGCTTGAGGAACGTTTAATCATAAATCTACTCCAAAGACTAGAAGAAACACTAAATGTGAACTGTCACTACGTCAAAGTGCTAAGATCTTAAAAGCTATGCATTTCTTTCTGTTTGAATCTTCTAATTATTCTATAATGAACACTTGCTGTTTCCATAAGGACTACTAATAATAGCACTTGCTATTTCCACTTAAGATAATGCTGAAGTAGGTCCATAATAGGATATAAATACATGCCAACACGTACAAAAAGAAATTGAGGATGTTCTCATTTCCTACCACTGAAAGGTTCAACATTCTGTCCTGTTCCCTGCCATCCTCATGCCCATCCCAGCAACTGGCAGAGAGACACATAATACATGTGTAACTGTACCACTCCCCTGCTTAAAGCCCTCCTAAGGCCTCCCACGAGACCGAGGAGAAGATCAGGAACAGCTCTACCAAGGCCCACAGGGTTTCATGTTGCAGAAGCCCTACCAACCTCAATGACCATATGTCCAGGAACTTCCTCTCCTCCCTCACGGGGCTCTGGCAACGCTGGCCTTGCGATTTTCTAGGATCAGCTTGTCACTTTCTGCAAGGAAGTCAGCCGGGACTTGCATGGGGACTGCACTGACCCTGTAGGTCAGTTTGGGGAATACTCCTGCCTTCTTAACAATACTGGCTTCCAGGCCATGAACCTTCCCATTTACTTGCGTTTTCTTCAATTTATTCCAACAGGTTTTGTGGTTTTCAATGTATACGTCTACACTTCTTTTGCCAAATGTATTCCTAAGTATTTCATTCTTCTTAGAATTTCTGAACATTTCCTATATGAAGGCATTTCTCCCAAATTTCCAGGTGCTTGCTCTTCTTAAAATGCAGGTTTCCACTCAACAGTCAACTCCTCAGAGAGGCCTTCCCTGACCACCGTCCACCCCCCGCCTCTCAGTGCCCTGCTTTAATTCTTTCACACTGTTTAGTCAAGAGTACAGTTAATTTTCTACTTGTTTGCTGTCTCTCACCCCTGGGTTCTGAGCTCCATGACAACAGAAATTTTGCCAATCTTGTTCACTGCTATAGCCCTGGTTCCTGGCCCCTAGAACAGGAGCTGACACATAATGAGCAATTATATACATGAACACTAAAAAAAGCAACTAAAAAAAAAAACTGTAACAGCTTTTAAATTTGAGAGAAAAAGCTGCATCAACACCCCCTAAGAACTAACAGCAACCACTTGCAATAAGCCAGGCTGTGTGTTCCTTCGTCCTCACCAGAGTCCTTTGAGATGGAAAATAATATCCTTTATGCTCTTCCCAGAGCAGCATCCATGCATGTTTTGTGTATTTTTCCTATAAAATCAGATACAATTACTGGTATTGCATATGGAAACGTGGAAAATGATATATTGAGTATATTCTTATACTATTTTCATTCACATTGTTTCTGAGATTTATCTGTTGATTTACGTAGATCTAGTCTACTGAATTTACCAGCTGTATAGTATGCAACTGTAGCTGAGTTTTCCTGGACTGAGGAGCCCAGTGAGGGTCTTCCCAGTTTCCCTCACCTAGGCCCTGCAGCAGCACACACAAGAAGGGCTCTAGGTCACAGGGTAGGCGCATCAGCAACCTGATTTGGTCATGTCGGATGGCTCTCCAAGGAAGTCCTACCAGCGACGAAAGGGCTCGCTCCATTTCCCAACATTCGTACCAACACTTGAACACTTGATATTCTAAAGCAATGTTATTGATTTGGACCAACAAGACTGATGTGAAATGTTATCTCATCATTATTTTAAATTGCATCTCCCTCACACTGAGCATCTTTTCACTTCTTTATCAGCCATTTAGATTCTTCCTAGGTAAACTGCCTGAATCTTTTGACTACTTACCAGTTGTTTGTCTATTTCTCGTTAACGTTCAGGAGTTCTTTTTATGTTCGTTAATGTTCAGGAGTTCTTTTTATGTTCTGGATCCTAAGCCTTTTCCAGTTTTTTATGTTATATGTAACTACTTCAAGTCTGTGGATTTTCTTTAATATAGTTTATGGTATCTTTTACCATACGAAAGGTTATTTTTTTTTTAAACTTTATTGATATATAATTCACATAACAATTCACCCATTTAACATGTACAAATCAATTCACAGAACTGGGCAACCTTCACTATAATCAGTTTTCAAACATTTTCATCACTCATAAAGAAACCCCATACTCTCTAGCAGTAACCCCCTAGTCCCTCCGGCCCTAAGGCAACCACTAATACACCTTGTCTCTATAGATTTGCCTATTTCAGACATTTCAAATGAATGGAATCAGAATACGTGCCCTTTGGTGACTGACTGCTTTCACTCAGCATGATGTTTTCAAGGCTGATCCATGATGTAGCATGTATCAGTACTTCATCCGTTTTCGCTGCCAAAAATATTCCACTGTACGAAATATTTTATTCATACATTTTGCATATCCATTCATCAGTTGATAGACACGTTTCTACTATCTATTATGAAACATGCTGCTATGAACATGCATGTGTAACATCTTGTGTGGACATAGGTGTCCATTTCTCTCGGCTGTATCTGTCCCATATACCCTAAGAATGGCACTGCTGGGTCATACGGTAACCACATGCTTAACCTTTTGAGAACCTGCCAGGCTATTTTCCAAAGCAACTGCCCCACTCTGCATTCTCACCAGCTGTATAGTGAGTGTTTCAATTTCTCCACCACCTCACCCACACTTGTTATTGCCTTTTTCATTATTGTCATCCTAATGGGTGTGAGGTGGTAACTCACTGTGGTTTGATTTGCATTTCCTCGATAGCTATAAAGTTATTGATTTTATTTTATTTTATTATTTTTTTTTTTATTTTTTTTTTAAAGATTTTTTTAATTTTTATTTATTTGAGACAGAGAGAATGAGAGACAGAGAGCATGAGAGGGAGGAGGGTCAGAGGGAGAAGCAGACTCCCTGCCGAGCAGGGAGCCCGATGCGGGACTCGATCCCGGGACTCCAGGATCATGACCTGAGCCGAAGGCAGTCGCTTAACCAACTGAGCCACCCAGGCGCCCTAAAGTTATTGATTTTAATGTATTTATCACCCCTTTCCTTTTATGATTATGTGTATGTATGTATTATCTGAGAATCCCTTGGTATCTTTATATGTCAAAAACATTCTTTTCATTATTTTCCTCTACAAGTCTTATAGTTTGATTTTTTAGTCTCTTATCTACTTGGAATTGATTTGGGATTCCAGAATCTAATAGGCTTCTGGTTTAATCTTTTTCTATATAGGTGGCCAATTGTCCAATACCATTCATTGAACATGGTTTTATATTGAACATGGATTTCCCATGGATTTGTAATGCTCTCTCTCATATATACCAAGCTCCCAAATTAATGTAGGTTTGTTTCTAGGCTTTTTCTCGTGTCCCATCATGATATCTGCATTTCCCCACCTCAGTACCATGCTGTCTGAAATTTTGCCATCTAATACAAGAAGTCTACCATTTTACTTTTATTCAAAACTGTCCTAGCTCTTCTTGGCCCTTTACCCTGCCATATGAATTTTAGGTCCCAAATGTAAAGTTCCCAGAAAAATCTTGTTGAGATTTAAACTGGAATTGTCCCAAACAGACTATTAATTTGGGGAAGAAGTGACATCTGTAGAACGCTGAGTTCCCTAGTCCATGAACAGGGTATCTCTCTCCATTTATTTGGGTCCACTTTTCTTTTTCAGTAATTTTTTAACTGTATCTTATGCATCTTATTAGACTGATTCAAAGATATACTGATTTATGCAGCTATCACTGAGAGCATCTCCTAAAAATTGCATTTTCTATTGTTAATGTATACAAAAGCAACAGACTTTGGTATATTGATCTTGATTCCAGACACACTGCTGAAATCTTTTAAATTCTAATTGGGTTATTTGTAGCTTCTCTTGGATTTTGTGTAGACAGTCACACTGCAAGCTAATAAGTATTTCTTCCTTTCCAGCCCCTATTTCTTTTTCTTACGACTTTGACTAGAATCTTCAGTGAAATGATGAATAGAAGTGGCAATAGTAGATTCCTGCCTTTAAAGGAATTGCCTCTAAATGTTTCACTATTAAATACAGTAGATGTTAAAGGTTTCTGAAAGAAAACCCTCAAGTTAAGAAGTACACTTCCATTTCAAGTTTGCAAAGAGACTTTCATTATAAACAAGTGTTGCATTTTAATGAATGCTTTATCTGCAACTTTTTTTTTTTTTAAGATTTTATTCATTTCTTTGACAGAGAGAGACACAGCGAGAGAGGGAACACAAGCAGGGGGAGGGGGAGAGGGAGAAGCAGGCCTCCTGCTGAGCAGGGAGCCCGACGCGGGGCTCGATGCCAGGACCCTGGGATCATGACCTGAGCTGAAGGCAGGCGCTTAACGACTGAGCCACCCAGGCGCCCCTTATCTGCAACTTCTTATCAATTTTTTCTCTCTAATCTATTGACATGAACTATGTTGATTTTCTCATGCTGACTCAATATTTGCATTCCTTGGATAATTTAACATGATCACGATTTTTTAAAACTACATGACTGGTTTATGTTTGCCACATTTTATCTGGACCTTTTAATATCTATTCGTAAGAGATAAGAAAATGATCAGCCATGATCACACTCTCCTTGACTAGTAGAACTAAGTCATCTTAGTATCACAAAATTAACTGAATTGTCCCGACATGCACTTTCTAAAACGTGTATAAGATATTAGCTTTTATTTCTTTGAAGCTTAACAGACCTTGACCAAAAAAAACCCTGGATTCACCAAGTTTTTCTTTGGTTTTATATCTGGGTGAGTTATCTTAACTGCTTCATCATGGTTTTAATGATGGTCGGTCTATCTTTTCTATTTCTACTGAGTCGGTTTTGGTAAGATGTGTTACTCTAGGAAACTACCCACTTGATATCGGTTTTTAATACTTCTAGACACAGTATAATTTTGTGATTTGTTCACTATTTTATTTACTTGTACTTATGGTTTTTTTTCACTACAAATGTTTTTGTGTGTTTGCCTTCTCCTCTTTTTAACCAGTCTCTCCACAGCTGTATTGCACTGATGTTTTCAAGAACCAGTATTTGGTTTTGTAGACTGGGTCCAAATAATTTGTTTTCTATTTCAGTCATTTCTACATGTATTTTTTATTATGTTTCTCCCTCTGCTTTCTCTGGGTTTACTCAGAGAAACCCTTCAATTTCTCCAACTTCTTCAGCTGGAATCTTACCTCAGAATTTTTATTCTTCTTTTCTAATGTAAGCATTTCAGAATAAAAATTTCCCTCAACATACTCCTTTTCTTTACCTAAATTATGTTCACGCCCTCAGCACTACCACCAATCTAATCCATTCGCTAATCTTGTTTTCTTTCCAAAATATATCTCAGGTTCACCCACTTTCCCCCATCTTCGTGTGAAGATGTATCAGCTCTCCACAGCCCTAAGACCTCTATATCCAAGAGCTCAGTGAGTATCTCTATACCTACACATTCCACAACATGTCCAAAACTGAACTCCTCTGCTTTCCTGCCAATATGACTCTTCTCCCTGTATTCCCCATCTCAATACATAACTCTGGAAAACATCCTAGAATACTTGTGCCTTCCCCACTATATCCAAGCAATTATTAAGTGCTAAAGATTCTCTTTATTATCTCTTACTTCCTCTTCCTCTCCATACTCCTCGGCTACTGCCCTTAGTTCAGGCCCTCATCATCTTTTTCTTGTAACTATCACTAAGAGTCTCAACTGGATCTGCCTATACCAGTTAAATAATCTATCCTCCACATGCTGTGAGAGTTATTTTTTCCAAATGTAAATCTAGACATGTTACTGCTTAAATCTCTCAGAGCTCCAACAACCAAGGAATGAAGTCCAAGCTCCTTAGAATGGCAAGCCACCATGAGCTAGGTCTTGTCTACTTCTCAACGGTCTAACTGCTTACAATTCCTGAACATATTAGACAATATTATAGCTTCAAGCCTTTCAGTCCGCTGGTCCTCCTGACCTTCATGAACCACATCACGCTACTTCACCCTCCTCTTCCAAGACTCAAGGGACACCTTCTCTATGGAACCCTTCCTGGCCCTTCCCCACACCCAGCCCCTCAGGGAGAAGTGACCACTTTCATTTATATGCCCCCACTCTACTCTGCAAATTTCTCACAGAGACACTGAAACACCTCACTGCAGTTGTGTATGTATACATCTATCTTCCCAACCAAGCTGTAAGCCTCTCAACGACAGATACAATGTTTTACTTGTCTCTGCATAATCAATATCCAGACACAAAATAGGCAATTTTTAAATGTGCAAGTTCATTAAATGCATCAAATAAATCCAGACTTAAAACATAAACTGGGGCGCCTGGGTGGCTCAGTGGTTAAGCGTCTGCCTTCAGCTCAGGTCATGATCCCAGGGTCCTGGGATCGAGCCCCACATCGGGCTCCCTGCTCGGCGGGAAGCCTGCTTCTCCCTCTCCCTCTCCTCCTGCTGTGTTCCCTCTCTCACTGTGTCTCTCTCTGTCAAATAAATAAAATCTTTAAAAAAAAAAAAAGATTAAAAAAAAACATAAACTAAAAAATAATTTAGAAAATGATTAGAACAAGATTGCAGGGTACAAGGCTAATATAAAGAAGTCAACTGCATTCCTATATATGCCAGCAGGAACAAGCTGAATTTGACACTATAAACACAATACCATTTATATTAGCACCCCCCAAAATTAAATACTCAGGTATCAATATAACAAATATGACAAGATCTATGTGAGGAAAACTACAAAACTCTCATGAACAGAATCAAAGCACCAAATAAACGGAGAGATTCCATGTCCGTGGATGGAAAAACTTAGTATGTCAAAGTGTCAGTTCTTCCCAACTTGACTTATACATTCAACACAATCCCAGTCAAAAGTCCCATCAAGTTATTTTGTAGATATCAACAAACTTTTCTAACATTTCTATGGAAAGGCAAAAGAACCAGAATAAAAGAAATACTGAAGGAAATTTGGAGGACTGACTCTACTCAACTTTAAGACTTATTATAAAGCTACAGTAATCAAGACAGCGTGGTATTGGCCAAAGAACAAACAAATAGACCAATGGAACAAAACAGAGCATCCAGAAATAGACCCACATAAATGTAGTCAACTGATCTTGCTTTGACAAAGGAGCACAGGCAATACAACGAAGCAATAACACATCGTTTTCAACAAATGGTGCTGGAACAACTGAACATCCACATATTAAAAAAATGAATCTAGGGGCGCCTGGGTGGCTCAGTCGTTAAGCGTCTGCCTTCAGCTCAGGTCATGATCCCAGGGTCCTGGGATCGAGCCCCACATCGGGCTCCCTGCTCGGCGGGAAGCCTGCTTCTCCCTCTCCCACTCCCCCTGCTTCTGTTCCTGCTCTCGCTAACTCTCTCTCTCAAATAAATAAATAAAATCTTTAAAAAAAAAAAAAAAAAAGAAGAATCTAGACACAAACTTATACTCTCCACAAAATGAATTCAAAAGGGACCAGACCTGAATGTAAAATGCAAAACAATAAAACTCCTAGAAGATAACACAGAAGCAAACCTAGATGACCCTGAGTTTGGTGATGACTTTTTAGATAGAACACCAAAGGCACCATGCATGAAAGAAAAACTGATAAACTGGACCTCATTAATGCTCAACATCACTGATCATCAGGGAAATACAAATCAAAATTACAATGAGTGATCATATCATACCCGTCAGCATGGCTAAAATCAACAACACAAGAAACAACAGGTGTTGGGGAGGATGCAGAGAAAGGGGAACCCTCTTACACTGTTGGTGGGAATGCAAACTGGTGCAGCCACTCTGGAAAACAGTATGGAGTTCCCTCAAAAAGTGAAAAACAGAACTACCTGACGATCCAGCAATTGCATTATTAGGTATTTACCCAAAGAATACAAAAATACTGATTCAAAGGGATACATGCACCCTGATGTTTACAACAGCTTTATCAACAATAGCCAAATTACGGCAACCTCCCAAGTGTCCATTGACTGATGAATGGATAAGGAAGATGCAGTATATATACACAATGGAATATTACTCAGCCACCAAAAAGAATGAAGTCTTGCCATTTGCAACCACATGGATGGAACTAGAGAGTATTATGCTAAGCGAAATAAGTCAGTCCGACAAAGACAAATACCATATGATTTCACTCCTATGTGGAATTTAAGAAACAAAACAAATGAGCAAAGGGGGAAAGAGAGAGAGAGAGAAAAACCAAGAAACAGACTCTTAATTATAGAGAACACACTGACAGTTACCAGAGGGGAGGAAGGTGGGGATGGGGGATGGATGAAACAGGTGATGGATGAAACAGATGATGGGAATTAAGGAGCACACTTGTTGTGATGAGCACCAGGTACTGTATGGAAGTGTTGAATCACTATATTGTACACCTGAAACTAATATAACACTGTATGTTAACTAACCAGAACTTTTTTTAACTACCTAGAATTTAAATAAAAACTTTTTAAAAATTGGGCTCATTACAATTAAGAATTTCTGCTCTATGAAACATACTGTTAAAAGAATGAGAAGACAAGCACAGACGAGAAAATATTGCAAAAGACATATCTGATATAGAATTGTTATCCAAAATATACAAAGAATTCTTTTTTTTTTTTTTAAAGATTTATTTGACAGAGAGAGACAGCGAGAGAGGGAACAGAAGCAGGGGGAGTGGGAGAGGGAGAAGCAGGCCTCCTGCTGAGCAGGGAGCCCGACGCGGGGCTCGATCCCAGGACCCTGGGATCATGACCTGAGCCGAAGGCAGACGCTTAATGACTGAGCCACCCAGGCGCCCCTATACAAAGAATTCTTAAAACAGTAAGAAAACAACACAATTTAAAAATTAGCCAAAGACCTTCACACCTCAATAAAAAAGATCTACAGATGGCAAATAAGTATACAAAGAGATGCCCCACATCATAGATCACCAGGAAATACAAATTAAAACAACAATGAAATATCACTATACTTGCTAGAATGGCCAAAACCCAGAACACTGACAATACCAAATACTGACAAGGATGTGGAGCAACAGGAACTCTCATTCAATGCTGATAGGAATGCAAAATGGTACAGCCATTCTGAAAGACAGTTTGGTGGTTTCTTACAAAACTAAAACATACTCCTTTTTTTTTTTCCCAATATTTTATTTATTTGTCAGAGAGAGAGCACAAGCAGGGGGAGCGGCAGGCAAAGGGAGAAGCAGGTTCCCTGCTAAGCAAGGAGCCCAATTCGGGGCTTGATCCCAAGGCCCAGGGATCAGGACCTGAGCCGAAGGCAGACACGCTTCACCGACTGAGCCACCCAGGCATCCCAACTAAAACATACTCTTAACCATAAGATCCAGCAACCGCACTGTTCGGTATGTGCCCAAAGGAGTTTAAAACTTATGTCCACATAGGTAGGCTAAGGTGGTTCAGTCAGTTAAGGTCCCGACTCTTGATTTCGGCTAAGGTCATGATCTCAGGGTTGTGAGACTGAGCCCTGCTTCAGGCTCCATGCTGGGCATAGAGCCTACTTGGGATTCTCTCTCTCTCCCTCTCCCGCCCCTTAAAAACAAACAGAAATAAACTTATGTCCACACAAAAATCTGCACATGGATTTTTATAGAAACATTATTCATAACTGCCACAATTTGGAAGCAACCCAGATACCTCTCAGTAGGTGAATGGATAAACTGTGGTATATCCAGACAATGGAATGTATTATTTGGCACTAAAAAGAAATGAGCTATCCAGCCATGAAAGGCAAGGGGGGAATTTAAATGCAGATTACTACATGAAAGAACCAATCTGAAAGGCCACATACTATATGATTCCAACTATATGACCTTCTAGAAAAGGTAAAACAATGGAGCCAGTAAAAAGATCAGAGGTTGCAGGGGGGAGGGAAGGAGTGATAAATAGGTGAAGCACAGAGGATCTGTAGGGCAATGAAAACACTCTGTATGATACTATCATGGTAGATACATGTCATCATAAATTTGTCCAAACCCCTAGAATATACACCACCAAAAATGAGCGCTAATGTAAACTATGGACTCTAAATACTAGTGATGTGTCAACCTAGGTTCGCCAATTATAATACATGTATCACTCTGGTGGGGGATGCTGACAATGGGGGAGGCTGGGCACATGTGGGGACAGAGTGTTTTACAGGAAATCTCTGTACCTTCCTCTCATTTTTGCTGTGACCCTAAAACTGCTTTTATAAACTTGAGTATTTTATTTTTTAAGACTTTATTTATTTATTTGACAGAGAGAGACACAGTGAGAGAGGGAACACAAGCAGGGGGAGCGGGAGAGGGAGAAGCAGGCTCTCTGCAGTGCAGGGAGCCCGATGTGGGACTCGACCCAAGGACCCTGGGACCATGACCTGAGCCGAAGGCAGACACTTAACGACTGAGCCACCCAGGCGCCCTAAACTTGAGTAGTTTAAAAAAATAAAAATCTAGAAATGACACTACTTAGGTTAAGAGTCATAAGATTCAGAAACAAAAACATCAACAGTAAATTAGAGTTCTGTAAGTTTAAAGTTATAAGCCTCTTCTATATGTTTATAAAGAGTTTATTAAGAAAGAACAAAATCTGAATCATATATAAAAATAAACATCTGGAACTACAATTATGAAACATCTGGAAAAATAGAAAAATCTAGTAAGTTCACTTCTAGAGAAAACTGTCTATTAAAACCATGTCACACCAGAATGTAAACACTTATATAAGTATCAACATAAATACCTACAAATTAGCAAACAACATCAACATAGCTAATTTAATTAGACAAAGTTCCAGAGGAGGCCAACTGTATTCACTTAAAAGTGAAAGCTTTTTTATTTTTTATTTTGTTTTCTTTAGAGAGAGAGCCCAAGAGCGAGAGCGGGAAAGGAGCAGAAAGGGAGAGAATCCCAAGCAGGTTCCATGCCCAGCATGGAGCCCTACATGCAGGGCTCAATCTCACAACCCTGAGATCATGATCTGAGCTGAAATCAAGAGTCAGACAGTTAACTGACTGAACCACTCAGGCGCCCGAAGCTTTTTTTATTTTTTAATAAAACAATTAAAAGTCCAAATACGGGGCGCCTGGGTGGTTCAGTCGTTAAGCGTCTGCCTTCGGCTCAGGTCATGATCCCAGGGTCCTGGGATCGAGCCCCACATCAGGCTCCCTCTTCTGCGGGAAGCCTGCTTCTCCTCTCCCACTCTCCTTGCGTCTCTCTCTGTCAAATAAATAAATAAAATCTTAAAAAAAAACGTCCAAATACTTCACAAACTTTTTTTTTTTTAAAGATTTTATTTATTTATTTGACAGAGAGAGAGATAGCGAGAGCAGGAACACAAGCAGGGGGAGTGGGAGAGGGAGAAGCAGGCTTCCCGCCGAGCAGGGAGCCCGATATGGGACTCGATCCCAGGACCCTGGGATCATGACCTGAGCCGAAGGCAGACGCTTAACGACTGAGCCACCCAGGCGCCCCAAATACTTCACAAACTTAAAAGTTCCTTTCCTACAAGTGTTTTCAAATACAAAGTTAACAAAAGCTAAACAAATTTATTTCTCTGCAAAAAATGCCATTTCTGTAACCTTCACCACAGTAAATGTCACCGCTAATTAAATAAGTTAAGCTCTGTACAGGGATACGAAAAGTAGATGAGAGAGAACGCACACTCTCTGACCCCCTCCCCTAAATTCATCCCAACTTCAATGAGCGACTTGCACAAAGATAAAGCGAGAAACCACCAGGGCTGTGACGCTGCCTCCCGGCAAAGTCTAGGGATCTAAGGCACTCAGAACACAGGCAAAAGGCAATTTTCACAAGCATGTGATTAAGGTCTTTTGACAAAGTACCTAGAGCTCTGAAACGAGTTCAATGACCACACTAAACATCAGGTGGCAATTTAAGTAGGCAAAAGGCTAAGATTATCGCTGAGTTACCTCAAGCATCCCGCAAGTTAGGAGAAACACCAGTCACTTTAAAAGGGGAGGAAAAGGGCTGTTAAACTTGCTAGAGACCAACCTGGCCACACACATCAACAGCATTAAAACCCAGCACACTCTTATCTCTACAAACTTCACCTGAGAAAATACTCATTGCTGAAAACAAAGATTTAACTAACATAGTTATCTTAGGAGTGTTTAAAATGGTAAAAAATGAAAAACCAGATATCCAACAATAGTAGGGAAATGGTTATGGGATGATATATCCCCAGCAGAAACACTATAGTCATTAGACACACAGGATCTATAATAATATACACAGAACAAGGCTATTCAGGTTTTTTTAAGTATGAGAGTATATGTGCACATAAGCACCCATATGGGGAAAAAAAGACAACAAATCCTCAAAATGGTTCTCTCTAGCTGCTGAGATTACATATATCTTCTTCTTTTTAAAATATTTCCAAATGAGGGGCACCTGGGTGGCTCAGTCGGTTAAGTGACCGACTCTTGGTTTCAGCTCAGGTCGTGATCTCTGGATCATGAAATCGAGACCCATGTCGGGCTCCCCGCTCAGTGGGGAATCTGCTGGATATTCTCTCTCCCTCTCCTCTTCCCGCCCACGCTCACGCATGCATGCACTCTCTCTCTTACATAAATAAATCTTTAAAAAATTTTTCCATCATGAATATGTATTTCCTTTGTAATAATTTCTAATAATAAAATTTATAAATATAAATAATCCTCAATAGATCCTGCTGCTCTCATGACCAAAACAGAACTTCATTAAATCTTTTTTTTTTTTTTTTAAAGATTTTATTTATTTATTTGAGAGAGAGAATGAGATAGAGAGAGAGCATAAGAGGGGGGAGGGTCAGAGGGAGAAGCAGACTCCCCGCCGAGCAGGGAGCCCGATGCGGGACTCGATCCAGGGACTCCAGGATCATGACCTGAGCCGAAGGCAGTCGCTCAACCAACTGAGCCACCCAGGCGCCCTAAATCTTTTTTTTTTTTAAGATTTTTTTTTAAGATTTGACAGAGAGAGACACACCAAGAGGGAACACAAGCAGGGGGAGTGGGAGAGGGAGAAGCAGGCTTCCCGCTGAGCAGGGAGCCCGATGTGGGGCTCGATCCCAGGACCCTGGGATCATGATCTGAGCCGAAGGTGGATGCTTAACGACTGAGCCACCCAGGTGCCCCGAAACTTCACTGAATCTTAATTCTATTCACTTTCTTCATGAATAAAGGTAGGGGTGCCTAGATGGCGCAGTCGGTTGAGAGTCCAACTCTTGGTCTCAGCTCAGGTCATGATCTCAGAGTCGTGGGATTGAGCCCCGTGTCAGG
Source organism: Neomonachus schauinslandi (assembly GCF_002201575.2). Taxonomy (NCBI): domain Eukaryota; kingdom Metazoa; phylum Chordata; class Mammalia; order Carnivora; family Phocidae; genus Neomonachus; species Neomonachus schauinslandi. The sequence goes on along the minus strand of NC_058407.1, from coordinate 161,631,860 downwards.
CTCCGTATTAGGTGTGGAGCCTGCTTGAGCATCTCTCTCCCTTTCCCTCTACCCCTCCCGCTCATGCTTTCTCTTTCTCTAAACTAAATTCTTTAAAAAATGATGAAGGTGATAAATAGGATAAATAACAGAACTTTTTAAAACCAAACTAGAAAAAAAATAAATAGAAAACAGGATGGTCCTCCAATACGTCCCAGTGCTAAAGAAAGGCAAAGCTTAACTTGCAGTGATTTGTGCTCAGAGGGATCTGTAAGAAACCAAAAATAAATGAAGAAAGAATATTTAGGTGAGGTTCCTCCAGACAACCCAGTACTGTGGGCTCCTGGGGCAGGTGGTGCATAGAGGTTCTCCAGACAAGTGTGGGCTCCTCCATTGGGGCAGAGATTGAGAGGCCAGTGGAGGGCACAGAGGGGAGGAGGTGACCATGAGCCAAAGAGGTACCCAGGATGGTAAGGTGTCTTGAAAGGCAGGAGAGAAGAGCTTCAAGAAGGAACAGGTATTGAGAGGTGAATAAGTATAAGGAGTAAGAAAAGAAAGGATCTGAGTCTCTCTGTGCTTTAAAAAGTACCTAGTTGGGGCGCCTGGGTGGCTCAGTCGGTTAAGCGTCTGCCTTCGGCTCAGGTCATGATCCCGGGGTCCTGGGATCGAGTCCCGCATCGGGCTCCTTGCTCCACGGGAAGCCTGCTTCTCCCTCTCCCACTCCCCCTGCTTGTATTCACTCTCTGACTGTGTCTCTCTCTGTCAAAAAAATAAATAAAATCTTTAAAAAAAAAAAAAAAGTACCTAGTTGATGGGGCGCCTGGGTGGCTCAGTCGTTAAGCGTCTGCCTTCAGCTCAGGTCATGGTCCCAGGGTCCTGGGATCGAGCCCCACATCGGGCTCCCTGCTTGGCGGGAAGCCTGCTTCTCCCTCTCCCTCTCCTCCTGCTGTGTTCCCTCTCTCACTGTGTCTCTCTCTCTCTGTCAAATAAATAAAATCTTTAAAAAATAAATAAATAAATAAAAAGTACCTAGTTGAAACTGGGCTTGCATAATCCTCCACCTGGCAAGATCACTGGTGACCTTTAAAACCACACTCTGGCAGAGGGAAATCAAATGGGAAGGAGATAAGAACAAGGATGAGGAGACAGGCAACAGGTGAACACCACTGCTTCAAATGAAGGGGACATGTGATAGGGTCAGAAGTGAGGAAATCGACAAGAGAAAGGAGCTACTCAAAGAAGGTGGCTGCCCAAGGGACCAGTGCCACTGAAATATGTAATTTTGTATCTTGATTTAGCATTTTATTAGAAAGAAAGGAAATTAACATTGATTATGCCAGATAACGAGCCCTTTCACAGGGTCTCCCTCTCTCCCAAGTATACCACAGAGCTATGTGCTCAAGTTTAAAACTATAATCTAAAACTAGAACTTAAGATCTGCTAAACGACAACCTGTGACCCGACCAAAAAGTTCACTCTACGTGAACAACAAAACCACCGTTCACCTTAAACCAGATTTTTGGCCTAAAGCTAAATGGGAAATTCCTTAAACCTCTTCTATAACGTCGCGTCCTTTTCAAAGTTTGGAAGAGACTAGGAGTTGGCGGGGGCGGGGGCGGGGGGATGCCACAGGGAGGATGAGAGGGGAGTCTTGGAGAGCCTGTTCTGTATGCCTACCCCAGGAAATACCTTGCTCCTGTGCTAAGAGAATAGCAGGAACTCACCTGGACGTGGGAGAGGGGCCCGCTTTGAATGTAAAAATTAAAGTAGCATTCCTCAAATATCCTGAGCCTAATAAAGAGCATTCATGGATGTGATACCAGATCATCCAACACTTAGCAGAGAGGAGGGCACTTGCTGGCATCACAGAAACCCTGGGCGATCTCAAGCACCCAGCTACCACCCTTCCTCCCCTACCAAGAAGCAGCGAGTGTAGACAGAACAGACCCTCAAGAGAGGCAAGTAAGTAGCGATGAAGACAAAGGAACACTTCCAGGCGTCCAATGAGGTCTCAGATGCTAAAGCCAAAGTCGGAATTGCAGTCCGCACGCACCTCCCTGCAGAATGTGACACACTGGGGCACGACGTCTTACACGGCCAGGGAGTTCCTTCTGCTCAGATCTGGCCACCCTGTCCTCCTCACGGCAGACACACCATTCACAGCTTCCCGTCAATTTTCCACACCTATCTCCCACCCCAGATCCAAACATCCACCTACGGGAGCTCTCTACTTAGCTGGCCCACAGGTTACCTTGAGCCAACCAGGCCAAAACTTCTACAAATCAGCTCCTCCTCATAATGACAGACGCAGCCATCCACCCAGTGACCACTGTCAGCCGTTCCGGGGTCTCTCCCCCCCTTACAGTCACCACTCTAGCAGCTCCCGCCTTGTAAATGTCGCTCACAAGCAGCCGTTGCTCTGCCTCCTTCGGCCAAACTGAAAGCTGAATGTATCCTGCCCGTGTTGCCCCGCTTCTGATGCTTCTGCAGCCCCTACGGCAGGCCCGGCCTCACACAGAGCAGACGCTGAACAAGAACATCTGACACGACCGCCCACTGCTTACGTGAGAGGCACACTGTTCTAGGAGTTTTGCACATATTGTATATGATCCTCACAACATCTGTATTTACAGATGAGGGAATTAAGGCCTGAGTAAGTTAGCTACCTTAGCCAAGGCCATACAGTAGTAAATGAACCAGGATTCAAATCCAGTCAGCCTCCAGAGCCAGCGCATTAACCATTAGGCACATTACTGCCTCCCAGTAAATGTTATGGATTTGGGTAGAGTCAACCCTAGTCAACCCCCAACAAATGAGATAAAAACCGAAGAGTATCCATACAATTCTGTGGTTAAGACATCAGCAGTGATACAAGCGAAAGTCCTTTCACTATGGTGATGTGAGGAAGGAAGAAACAACCAGACTACAAAGTGCTAAGGAGAGAGTATCATTTTTAACAGCAACTACTTAAAACATGCCCTGTGCCAGGTACCATGCCAAGTGCTTTACCTACATGGTACTTTTTAATGCTCACAACAATGCTAGGTGGATACTACTATCCTGATTTTACAGAAGAGGAAACTAAGTCAAAAGAGGTTAAGTAATTTGTGCAAGGTAATAAGTGGCAGAGATCGACTCTGACTTAATTCATCTGACCTCAAAAGCTGTGTCATCAATCACAATACCACGCTGATAGGTAGGTGTCAAGTCCAATGCCAAGTTGAAAAGAAACAAACAAAATTTTCCTATGCCATGGATATATAAAGTGTTTTTAGTCATGGACTTCAATCAAAGCACAAGATCGATTTTTTTGAAGTTTAAAATGGTTAACTTATTTTCCATCTCTATAAGCAAGGCAATTCGTATCTCAAAACTCTCATCAATTAGAGTATAAAGCAAAGATGAGTAGAATCTTCTGTCAATGGCTTCTTGTTTCTCAAGCTAATATAATTCATAGTGTAGAAAAAACTTTCACATTAACTCACAAGTTTAAATGATCAAAAGACAAATTACAATAGAAAGCATAAAGTTTTAGTTACTAAGCGTGCATTTTAGGCAACACCAGTACTCAAAGACAAAAAGAAAAGGAACAACATGAGCTGACATAATTACATGTTTGTAACCAGACTTATTTTCAAAATTCGGACTCAGGCTGTACTTCCACTCACTTATAATTAATGAGTGGTTGGCTCCATTTTCAAAGTGATAATATAAAAATCATGGTAAACTCAAATATGTCCCTCTTCCTTTTAAAAAAAAATTAATTCACCATAGTTCCAAAGTGGAAAATAATTTATCTTTTTTCTTTAATTTCTTTAAACTGCTGACCATCTTTTTTTTTTTTTTTTTTAAAGATTTGTTATTTATTTGACAGAGAGAGACACAGCGAGAGAGGGAACACAAGCAGGGGGAGTGGGAGAGGGAGAAGCAGGCCTCCCGCTGAGCAGGGAGCCCGATGTGGGACTCGATCCCAGGACCCTGGGATCATGACCTGAGCCGAAGGCAGATGCTTAACGAGCCACCCAGGCGCCCCACTGCTGACCATCTTAAAAACCAAATTAAAAGTCCCCATATTAAAGTTTAATGACTTGGGAGTTTAATTAACAGATACTTAAAAAAATAAATCATGAGTGACGACAAGATTAAATCAACACTAAACATGCAATATGAAATTATAACATCCAAATTCAGTATAATGACTGGAAGATGTTGTGAAAACAGCACTTTTAACCAAACAGCATAAAAGTCCAACTGGCAAATGACCCTACTTTGCAGACTCTCATTGCCAAAGGTTGCTGTATGGTCCCCAGGACTACACTTAGGTCTGTAATTATACACAAACTACAGACCTCTTGTCAAATTTATTCAATTTGTACCAGGGAAAAGTAATTTAAAGATCTCCATATTTATCAAAATAAATCCAACATGGAAAATCAATTTGTTAAAAACTCTCTTTCCTCCATTTCGTTTTTTTATCACTATGATACTGTGCTCATTTTATTTTTTTAAGTTTTTTATTTAAATTCCAGTTAGTTAACATATAGTAATATTAGTTTCAGGTGTACAATTTAGTGATTCAACACTTACATCCCCCGGTGCTCATCAAAAACAGTGCCCTCCTTAATCCCCATCACCTATTTCACCCATCCTCTCACCCACCTCCCCTCTGGTAACCATCAGTTTGTTCGCCATAATTAAGGGTCTGCTGCTTGGTTTGCCTCTTTTTTCCCTATGATCATCTGTTTTGTTTCTTAAGTTCCACATATTCTTTTTTTTTTTTTTTTCATTTTAATTGGAATGTCATAGTAAGTTACCTTTTTAAAAACCCTCTTACATGACAACAGAATTCTGCAGCATGTTATTGACAAAAAACATCATGCAGATTGTCCATCCCTGGACTAATGTCATGCTGTGGCCCCCGGTAAAACCACTCTTTTTCAGATGCTTATCTATAACGAGGAGACAGAGCAGTGGGTAGAGATGGAAGAAGAGTCTAAAAGAAGCATTAAAAAGTTAAGAGGGTGCAGTCCTGAGCATGTTTAAAGAAAAGGATAAGCCAGTGAGGTCCTGAGACTAGTCATAATGTTGCGAAGCAATTACATGGCATCCTACTTGAATGGCTTCAAAGGTTCCTGACAATACTGGGTAAGAGGAATAAACCACATGTCTGTGAAGTGAACTAGATGTCAGTAGACACACTCAGGAACTGGCTAAAGAGCTTGCCATCCATCACTTGGCTGTTGCCAGAGTGGCAGAGACCATACTAGAGCTGTGTTCTTGCGAACTAAACACAGGCACGGAAACAACTTGCAGACACCAAATTTAATTTCCTGATTGTTAATACCAGACATAAATCACAATCAGCATCTTTTTCATTGTCCTTAAAATAAGTTAAGCACTGCTTTGTGTCACTGGCTGCATAACAGAACAAAAGAAACCCACCAAATGAAAACAATTCTTTAGAACCCAGAAATCTACCAGAAGCCAGACTGGGTAGCCTGTGTTTTTTTTGTCTTACCTTAGAAAAGCATTTAACCGGAGCACTTGGGTGGCTCAGTCAGTTAAGCGTCGGACTTTCTTTTTTTTTTTAAGATTTATTTATTTGACAGTGAGACACACAGCGAGAGAGGGAACACAAGCAGGGGGAGTGGCAGGCAGAGGGAGAAGCAGGCTTTCCACCAAGCAGGGAGCCCGATGTGGGGCTCGATCCCAGCACCCTGGGATCATGACCTGAGCCGAAAGCAGACGCTTAACAACTGAGCCACCCAGGCGCCCCAAGCATCTGACTCTTGATTTAAGCTCGGGTCATGATCTCAGGGTCCTGTGATGGAGCCCTGAGTTGAGCTCCATGCTCAGCCGGGAGTATGCGTGAGGATTCTCTCCCTCTCCCCACTCTCTCTCCCTCCCTCCCAAATAAATAAATCCTAAAAAAAAAAAAAACAATAAGAATAAGGATAAGAAAAGCATGGGGCGCCTGGGTGGCTCAGTCGTTAAGCGTCTGCCTTCAGCTCAGGTGGTGATCTCAGAGTCCTGGGATCGAGCCCCACATCGGGCTCCCTGCTCCGCGGGAAGCCCACTTCTCCCTCTCCCAGTCCCCCTGCTTGTGTTCCCTCTCTTGCTGTGTCTCTCTCTGTCAAATAAATAAATAAAATCTTAAAAAAAAAAGAAGAAAAGGATTTAACCCTTAACCGACTTCCCCTGCCAATGATTCTAGGCTCCCACTGTCCAGCCACCTTCCTTTATGAAGCTTAACCATAACAAAACCCCTAATAGTTGTTATCTCCATATGGCAATTGCGTCCTGCCACTTTTTTTTTTAAAGATTTTATTTATTTATTTGAGAGAGAGAGAGAGAGAAAGCACGAGTAGGGGGAGGGGCAGGGGGAGAAGCAGGCTCCCGGCTGAGCAGGGAGCCCGATGTGGGACTCGACCCCAGAACCCCGGGATCATGACCCGAGCCGAAGGCAGACGCCCAACCGACTGAGCCACCCAGGCACCCCGCGTCCTGCCACTTTTTATAGCCTATTGCTTTCCCTAAGTATGTTCCCTGAGGGCAGAAACAATTTGCACCAAGGTCTTGCCTCTCTTCCCTGCAGCAGCTGCAGCTACAGCCCAGATAGAGGTGAGCTCAATCAGCATTTGGGGATCTCAGTACCCAGACGTCGGTGGCAGCCCCGCTTCCAGTCCACCTCAATTAGGCCACAGAAATTCTTCCCACACCTTTACTAGGAAGTCAACACAATGCCTCCTTATCCTAGGAAAAAAACATGCTTGGAGTCATGAAGTACATCTCAGCTGCACAACAGGTCAATTTCCTTTTCTTAAATGGGGAAGCTGGAAAGTGTTCTTACCCTTCAAGCAATTTCATATACAGACAGCACACAAATGCTCAGACCCCAAGCTGACCAGAGAGCTTCAGGGACAAAACAATTTATTAAACATTCGTCATCAAATTAATCAAATTCCAGCACTGGAATTTTTCCTCCCACTACCTCCCACAGCGGCTCACCTTGGAGGCAGGAAAGTAGCAGTTCAGGAGGAGCCGCAATCTTTCCTGCGTTAAAGCAGGCTGCAAAGAAGCTCCCCATTCATCACCGAGGGCTGTAATCCGCTAGTTGACAACTAAACTACAGGCAACGGATTCTTCAACGAAGGCCCCCTCACCAGCTGTCCCCCGGTTACGCTGTTCACACAATTCAAAACAGCACAACAGGCTTGGTTTTATTCCTAATGGTGCTTATCAAGAGAAACAAAACTATGTGCCTCTAAATTACCCCGAAGCCACTCCTTAATTTACGAAAATATGAGTGAAGATAATAATCCGCCCCATCTCTCCGTATTTACCAAGCTTGAAACATAAAATACCACTATTCAAAGTTTTTGCACATAGGCGAATCTCTCCTTCCCATCTTCTTTCTGAAATGTGTATACTTCGCAAATGGAGAAGTAAGGCAAACACGACCCAAAGTCAAAAAATGGCAAACTACCAAAATGTTCCCCGTGCCAAATCCAAATTATCCAACCTCAGGTCCATACGTGGGAAGTCCTGCCATCTCGGGGGCGGCAGGGCACCCCGGTGGCGGGTGACCAGGCCCAGGCCGGCGGAGCAGGCCAGACCTGGGCTAATGCGAAGCGACCCCCACCGGCAACTGGGGCGGGGGCTGCAGCCCCGAGAGGCGGTGAAGATACCCGGCCAGCAGGACCGCTCCCAACCAGCGCGTCCCCCTCCCGGCCCCGCGCTCAGCGCCGACCCCAGCCCGCCGGCCCCGGCTCACCCCGCCCCGGTGGGCAGCGGCGCGCCCCGGGCCCAGCCGGGCCAGCTGGTCGGCAGACGCCCGCGGCCGCTCAGAGCTCACTCGCGGCGGCGCGCGGCGGGCCCGGGGCCGCTCGGCACCATCCTCCCCGCCGCGCCGGGGGCGGCGTCGGGCTCCGCGGGGCCCAGGCGAGGACCAAAGGCCAGTCCGGCTCACGCCGTGGCGACACAGACTCGTCTCCGGGTCCGGCAGCCGTGGTTTCCGGGTAGAAAAAACGCCACCGCCAACGCTGCCGTGACCTCCGACACCTGGCGCCCGACGGCGGCGCGGCCGGGACAAGATTCCTTAGTCGCGGGCGGCAGAGACCACGCCCCCTTGTGGGGTCACGTGAGGAGGGGCTTGCGTGTGAGTACGAGGGCTGTGTGCGTCCAGACGTGGAGTGCGTGCCGTGCTTTCCTGTGTCTGTGTGTGAACGTAGTGTCGTAAGAGTGGCGTTGTGGAAAGCGTGCGTGCGGGGTGCGCGTGTGTGAACCTGTGTGTCGGTGTGCGTTCTGTGAAGGCCGCGTGTTGTGCACGTCGGTGGATCTGTGCGCGTGTTTGGTATGGTGTGTGATGGTTCTAAGTATAGGATGTGTGCATACATAGGTGTGTATGCTGTGTGTCTGTGCTCGTGGATTAATCACTGCCCATGAAAGTATAATTTAATGCGGTGACTTTGTAAAGTAATTTGGCCTTATCCAGTAAACTGGAAGATGTACATCCTTTCGGGAGAATCTGTTACCCTGGAGAAACAATGGCACATCTGCACACGACATAATAAAGAATGTTTATAGCACCACTGTTTGTAGTCACTAAGAACTGAGGGAAAAAAACCAAATGCCCATACGGTCAAATGTAAAAAAAGACTTCAGTATACTCTTACATAATCAATTTCAACAATGAAAATTGTTGAAAAGAGCTGACAACAGCCAGGTTCACCCTAAGGCTACAATATGCTGGGGGAGCAAGCTACAAAATGATACATTGCAGCATAATTCCATTATATAAAATCCCCCAAACATAATCTAATCAGCATATTGTTTAGAGATGCATGCATAACTGGTAGCACTCAAAAAAAAAAAAAAAAGAAACCCATGAGAAAAAGATGCGCAAACCTCATGTTCCGTGTTAAGAGACTAGAATGGGGAAGGAGCTCCACAGGGTACTTCAAAGGTACTTTGAGCAAGTCACAATTACTCTGAACCTCATGTTCTTCATTTCTGAAATGGGGATGATAATACCAGCTTAGTCAAGTTGGTAAAAATCCTCTGCTCTGTAAACTGTAAAGCACTATCCAGAGAGAAGTTATGTGCTGTGAGAGCTAACTGTGGTAGGACCTGAGCTGTTTGTCAAAGTTCCTGCAGGGTACTGATCCCTGGTCAAGGTATGATGCACACTGATTTAACAGTATTGTTTTGTAATCCATGGGTTCAAGGAGCTTCAGAGTAGTTTATGTGAGCTTCTCAGCTTTATTCGTTGATAAAAGCCAAAGGGTTCTGCAGTTGGGGCTAGTTACATAGCAGGAATATGCCTGTGTGACCAGCAAAATATTAAAAAAGAAACTAGCAGAGACTCTCTTTTGGGCTCCCTGCTCCAAAGTGTTCCGTGCACATGTCGCTGGTTCCTGCTCCAGGAGTGAAAGTGAGTTCTGTCTTGGCTCAGACAGAAGTAGGGTAACGGACCCCTGTGCTTGGCGTTTCTAGCAGGCCTCTTGCTATGAGACAGCCTTTGGCTGTGACGCATTATCTGTTATTTAAAGATTACTGCTATATTTAAAATGAATGTTATTAAATTTGTAGACTGAGGAAAAAGAACAAAAAAGATATTACTTCTATATTGTATTTTTTTTCCTGTAATAAACTAGACTTGTTAGTATTTGTCACTTAGCATCCTGGGAATCTTCTTTAGCAACTAAAGCCTGTTAAACCATCTCAGAAGCTGGTGTCAGATATAGGATTTACTGAAAACAACAACAACAACAACAACAAAACCCTAACTCACTCTTAACTCAAAATATGGCTAGGGCATTACTAGAAAGAAAAAGGGTGATTCTGATAAAGAGGATCAAAATGAACAAGTTACTCTTGGTTTGAAGTAGCTCAGGCTTTGAAATTAGACACTAGCAGTAAAACATTTCAGTGAAATCTGGAAATGAAAGAATCTGAACCTCAGGAGCCAGAAAAATGGACCAGAAGGGAACTGCAAACTGCTGTCAGGTCAGCTAAAAATTCAGTTCTGTGGTTGCTGCTTTGAGCATCAGCAAGATGAAAGTAAGTTTGGAATCTTCCTCCGGTGAGCTCTGCCCCTTGGAGCTGGCACTGTAATATCTGATGAATCAGCTAATTCTGTGAATGACAACAAAGAAGATAATTCAAGTGAGGCAAGATGATGAGGGCAAGAAACCATAGAAATAAGGGATTAGGGCACCTGGGTGGCTCAGTTGGTTAAGCGACTGCCTTTGGCTCAGGTCATGATCCTGGAGTCCTGGGATCGAGTCCCACATCAGGCTCCCTGCTCAGCAGGGAGTCTGCTTCTCCCTCTGACCCTCCTCCCTCTCATGCTCTCTGTCTCTCATTCTCTCTCTCGCAAATAAATAAAATCTTAAAAAAAAAAAATTTAGAAATAAGGGGTTATTCAGTGAAGGAGCTGAAGCATTTTCTTCTAGATCATTACAGACATCATTCTAATAAACCTTTGTTAAAAGGACTCCTGAGAATTTTAGAACGAGGGCTTTGAACACTTCTGACTAAAGGGGAATATTTGGGCCCACCAAATATCAGCTAATACCTTTGTGGGGATGGTTCAAGGGGAAGCCCCTAGACTTCTAGAATGGATTAAGAGAAGGGCAATATCAGTGCCCCTCCCTTGTCAACACCTGCTGAAGCCTCAAAAACACTGCAGGTGTAGGCAGTCCTGAGCTCCCCGCATAACGACAGAATCAAGCTTCCTGATGGGATGTCCCTCACCCAGGCTACGACCGACGCTGTGGTCCGAGTCCCACCAGCACTGGCACCATATATGACTTTGCTATTGAGACCACAGGAGGGTGTAAAAGAGGCAAAATCCTTTACCCCAACTACCACACAGAGGATTTCAAAAAAAATTTTTTTTTAAAGATTTTATTTATTTGACAGAGCACAAGCAGAGGGAGAGAGAGGAGAGGGTCAGAAGGAGAAGCAGGCTCCCCACTGAGCCGGGAGCCTGATGTGGGACTCGATCCCAGGACCCTGGGATCATGACCTGAGCCGAAGGCAGTCGCTTAACCAACTGAGCCACCCAGGCGCCCAATATTATTTCAATTTAAAATTTAAATTCAAATTTTAAATTTAAGGACATTCCTTATTAAAAAAAAAAAATCAAGGCCATAATGGAGGAAGAAGACTGACACAAAGGCTGGGGTCTCTTGACCCAACTCCCAGGGTGGTTCTTAAGGCCAACACGTGGTGGAATGGCCAAGGGTGGAGAGGTAACTTTTGTAGGTCTCCTGGGTACAGGAGCACATTTGCAGTATTGCCTAGGCCTGCTAACAAGCCCTTAGGGGCAACAGAATTAACTCAGGGGGCCATGGGGATGCTGCTGTGAAAGGGACCAAAATTAAAATCTGGTCAACAGTTGGAATATGTTGGGGCGCCTGGGTGGCTCAGTTGGTTAAGCATCTGCCTTTGGCTCAGGGCACGATCTCAGGGTCCTGGGACCGGTCCCCACATCGGGCTCCCTGCTCTGTGGGGAGTCTGCTTCTCCTTCTCCCTCTGCCCTCCCTCTCTGCCTCTGCTCCTCCCACTCTGCTTCTGCCCCTCCCCTTCCCCCTGCTCGTGCTCGCTCGCTCTCTCACTGAAATAAATAAAATTTATTTTTAGGGGCGCCTGGGTGGCTCAGTCGTTAAGCGTCTGCCTTTGGCTCAGGTCATGATCCCAGGGTCCTAGGATCGAGCCCCGCATCGGGCTCCCTGCTCCACGGGAAGCCTGCTTCTCCCTCTCCCACTCCCCCTGCTTGTGTTCCCTCTCTCGCTGTGTCTCTCTCTATCAAATAAAAAAAAAAAAATTCTTAAAAGAAAGAAAAAATCTATTTTTAAAAAAATTGGAATATGTGATTTCTGTTTTGTTTTGTTTGGAATATGTGATTTGTAAATGTATGCTGTGGTGGGTGTCTCCCTTACCTGCCATGTTTTTGTGGTGGAGTCAGGGCAGAAGGGAGGGGCCCGAGCAGAGGACCTACCCAGGGGTCTTACTTACTGTGCCCTTTCCTCCCTCAATACTGGACCTGGTCGTGTCTGCACTGGAACTTCAGTGAAGGGCTCCAGAGGCTGGAAATATTCCACAACAAGATATCATGTCCATAGATTTGGACCTAATTGCAGGATTTCAAAGAGATAGACAGGACGGACTGTCCCTTCCCCACACCCCGCCGCAGTGGAGCTGACTGCTGAGATGTTTTGCAGCCTGGTGGATGGGATAGTTGCACTTCTCTGCACTGATCCAATCAGACCCTCAAGATGAACTGAAGGGGAGGCTCTTCCCCATCTCCCGTTGCTACTAACAGGACTACGTGCATAGTGGGGAACCACAGGACCTTCCTTCAGAAAGGACTGGATTCAGATTAATGATATATGGAAGATGAGATTGCTCCCTGAGGGGAAAGGGAGTGAATAGCTTGTTAAAAGGGAAAATCTCACCAAATTTCCATGCCTTGTGAGAAACTTAGAGGAAGAGAATAAATATGGTCTCTTAGCTTTGACTCAGATGGTCCTTGGAGCAAAGAACTCTGTTTGCCAAAAATTCCTCTTCTTTGAAGAGCCAACAAGTGACCTGAGCACTATGAAGAACAGCTTGGCAGATCCTCAGAAAGTTAAACGTAGAATCACCATGTGACCCATCAATTCTAATCCTAGGTATACACACCACAAAGAATTAAAAGCAGGAACTAAAACAGATACTTACATATCGACGTTCATCATACCATTGTTTGCAGTAGTCAGAATGTGGAAACAACCCAAATGTCCAGAAACAGATGAATAGGCCAACAAAATGGCATATACATACAAAGGAATATCATCTTTAAAAGGAATGGAATTCTGATACATGCTACAACATGGATGAACCTTGAAAACATGATAAATGAAATAAGCCAGATACAAGGAACAAATATTGTGATTTAACTTTCATGAAGCAGCTAGAATAAGCAAATTCATTAAAACAGAAAGTAGAATAGAAGTTACCGGGGGTGCGGGGAAGAGGGAATGGGGAGTTGTTTAATGCTACAGAATTTCTATTTGGGATGATGAGCTACTTCCGGAAATGGATAGTTTTGTTTGATTGTTGCATGAACTGTGAATGTACTTAATACCACCGAATTGTACACGTAAAAATGGTCAATTTAAGTTGTAAATATTTCATCACATTAAAAAAAAATAAGTGAGCTGACAATATCCAACCTAATGACCTTCTGGGCATGGTCTATGTCCTCACAACCGGTGAACAGTTGTGAAGTCTGTGTGACCACAAGGAAGAATAGGAATGTGGCTGTCTTTCCGTTGGCATTTCACATTTGGTCATGAAATAATAGAGACAAGGCCTCTGACCTATACTCCTATGAGAAATAAGATATGGTACATGAGAAAAGGTAGATTTTCTTGGAAGGGACAAAATAATAAAAAATAGATTAATTATGGGTTAGTCAACAGAAGTATGCCATAAAGTACAGATAGTCATTGAGCAGGGAGGAAAAGAATTATCAAGTACAAAATGTTTGTGCTTGTAGTATTATTAGATGGATCAGCTCTCTAAATGAGTACCAACCCACCCCCCCCAAATTACTGCAAACATTTGGAATCTGTGTGCACACTCGAATTCTCTGTATGAACAGAGTGCCTGTTCCAGAGTGTTCTGTGCACATGTAGGTTGTTCCTGAACCGAGAGAGGGGTAATAGGACCTTGCACCTGGCTTTTCCAGATCCTCGGAATAAGACGGCCTTTGGTTGTGATACATTTCCTTATTCTAATGCTGTCGCCACCTTTGTGCCCTTTCCATGAATAAACTGTAGATTTGTGAGCATCGCCACGTTGAGTCCTGTCACTTTGGGTCTTGAGCAAGTCAAACCCACTTGACTACCGCCATCCGGGCGGTTTGGCTTCATTAACAATCATTGGGCTCCTGATGGACTGCACTGGGACAAGGACACATCCATCGCCTCTTTGGCATTCCTGCCAAAATGCTAAAACCCTAATCTAATCCTCAGGAAATGAGCAAACAAATCCAGGATGAGGGACATTCTGTAAAATATCTAGTCCATGCTCTTCAAATGCATCCATCTCATGAAAACAGGAAACAATCCTTCCATGATGTATATCAAGTCATCATGATGTACACTCTAAATATCTTACAGTTTTATTTGTCAATTATATCTTAATAAGCTGAAGAAAAAAAAGAAATAAGGCTGGGCAACTGTTCTAGATTAAAGACCACTAAAGACACATGACCACTAAAAGCAAGGATTAATCCTGCACAGGAACCATGCACACGTAAAAATTTGTGAAGCGCATAAATTTTATGTTGTGTTGTTACCACAATAAAAAGTAAAAGACATAAAAAGAGTGGGGGCCCTGGGTTGGAAAATTTGGATATGGTCTGCTTATTGCATCAATGTTAAATTCCTGTGGTTACATGAAAGACTGTCCTTGGGGCGCCTGGGTGGCTCAGTCATTAAGCGTCTGCCTTCGCTCAGGTCATGATCCCAGGGTCCTGGGATCAAGTCCTGCATCGGGCTCCCTGCTCAGTGGGAAGCCTGCTTCTCCCTCTCCCACTCCCCCTGCTTGTGTTCCCTCTCTCTCTGTGTCTCTCTCTGTCAAATAAATAAATAAAAAATAAAATCTTTAAAAAAAAAAAGAAAGACTGTCCTTATTCTTAGGAGATACATACTAATGTAATATATATATATTTAGATCTATACAAAATAGAAGGATTGAGTTATCTGCACCTAAGAGAGAGAAAGGAAGCGAATGTGACAAAATGTTAAGTGTTGAATCAAGGAGAAGGGCATATAAATATTCATTATAGTATCCTTGCGATATTTCTGTAGATTTGACATTTCTCAAAATAAAAATTTAGAAGAAAAAAATAATAATCACTGTAATACATTAGGCCAGAAGTCAGCAAACTTTTCTGCAAAAAAAAAAAAAATATTTTAAGCTTTACAGACCATATGGTCTCTGTTGCAACTATTCATCTCTGCCATGTACTGTGAAAGCCACAGAATGAATGGGAGTGGCTGTATTCTAATAAAACCTTATTTACAAAAGCAGGTGGTGGGCCCGATTTGGCTGCAGGCCATATTTTCTGACCCCTGCTTTAGGCTGTGGCCAACTCAGGGCAATTCTGTTGCATCTTACGGTCCACTAGAAATTCATGGCTGCTCAGGAATTGACACATTGTTTTTTGGGGTTTTTTTTAAAGATTTTATTTATTTATTTGAAAGAGAGAGAAACAGCATGAGAGGGGAGAGGGCCAGAGGGAGAAGCAGGCTCCCCGCCGAGCCGGGAGCCCGACGTGGGACTCGATCCCAGGATTCCGGGATCATGACCTGAGCTGAAGGCAGTTGCTTAACCAACTGAGCCACCCAGGCACCCGAATTGACACATTGTTAAAACGTGAATAAAATATTGTAGCTTGAAATGCTGTCATCCTAATCTCCCAATAACTGACGACCTAACAGCCACACCCCACTTGAAGCATCCTCTCCTCTTTTTCATATTGTCCCTAATAAGAACTTCTCAAATCTCATCTTCCCAGCATCCAAGGACTAAAGCTCCAATGCCTACCATTTTCTCCTTTCTCAGTTCTCTGAGATCTTGGGAAGAGTTAGTATATAAATTGGTGGTTAGAAATGGGGGACTCTGTGGCAGAGTGTAGAATGACGCAGCCACTATGGAAAACTGTATGGCAGTTCCTCAAAATATTAAACATAGAACTACCATATGATCCAGCACTTTTGGGTGTATTATCCAAAAGAACTAGAAGTTCGGATCTTGAGGTATCTGCACTCCCGTGTTCATTGTAGCACTATTCACAATCGCTAAGACATAGGAATAATCTAAATGGCCATCAACAGATGAATGGATAAAGAAAATGTGTAGGGGCACCTGGGTGGCACCCTCGGTTAAGCATCTGACTCTTGGTTTTGGCTCAGGTCACCATCTCAGAGTCCTGAGATCGAGCCCCGTGTTGGGCTCCACACCGGGCTTGGAGCCTGCTTGAGATTCTTGCTTCCTCTCCCTCTTGCCCCTACCCTACCTTACTCTAAATAAATAAATCTGAAAGAAGAAAGAAAGAAAGAAAGAAAGAAAGAAAGAAAGAAAGAAAGAAAG